>NC_040887.2:4933810-5301310 GCF_900634795.4 Betta splendens | reverse complement strand
ACCTTAAGTCACTTCACCAGGGAAGTTCCAGAGTTTTACTTTATTACTGTGAGCCAGTCACCTCTGTCCTCATTGCTGAGCTGATCTGCTCTGGTTCTTCTCAGTCAGCTGCCTCCCATGAGGGTGCGGCGTTTCCTTAGCAAAAAATTGCACAATTTTAGCAGTGACTTTGGAAAAACCCTTTTTAATTGGTCTCTGTAAGATGGTTTACATGTTTAGCCTTCCTCTCTCAGTCGGCACATGATGCTTTGCGAATGTCTGCGTCAGGACATTTTTAATATTTATTGCCTACTTGTGTGGTTTTCGTGGCTTTGCTCTCTGTCATGTAACGCTTAGCATGTTCTGGATGTTGAATGAGGTCCAGGAGAGCTTCGAAGGTCACCTCCTGCACCTGTCCCCTCAGGGGCCTCATCCCTCCTTTTTTCCAAGGGGACTCCATCTTTCAGACTCTCTGGGAAGGGAATTCAGTGGGCTAAAAATACACGGGCCTGAGTATAACCTAGTTTCATGTACTCTGTGTAGAGTATGTATATGATGTATCAGCCTAGTGTAGGTTCTTATTTAGTAAATTTAGAACGCTTCTTAATGGATAATATTAACTTCTCATAAGCTCATGTTGGTGTGTTATTAATGTCCCTCTTTTGCACATAACTTCCTCTGTAGATGTGGATCTATCTCTGCCAGATGTACAGCTTTCCCCAGGCCACAGTGTCGACCCCAGCCCGAGTCCAGAGGCCCCGGGCCCCTCCACCTCGTCGGCCTCCAGACACCACCGTGCACATCGTAGTGGAGGGGCCAGGGATGAGCGCTATAGATCCGGTACACATCATACAATAATCCAGCACTCATAAAATCAAACAAATTTGCTTCTTTTTTTTATACTTGGTCTGTTACTTTTCTCCTTTTTGACTTCCCCTCTTTATTCTGTTTATGTAGATATCCACACAGAGGCTGTGCAGGCAGCGCTGGCCAAACACAAAGAAGAGAAGATGGCACTGCCCATGCCAACCAAGAGACGCTCGGCCTTTGTTCAGTCTCCCATAGACACCTGTACACCTCCAGGTAAACTAAATGAGTCACAATTAACAGCCAGTGTAGCAGCCTGATCATTACGAGGGTCCTGGCTTCAGTGTCTTGTACTTTAGGGGTCTCAGTTTTAATCTCTCAGCAATATATGGCACTTTCTCTTTCCATCAGACACATCTTCTGCATCAGAGGATGAGGGCTCACTGCGCAAAAAGGCAGCTATCAGGGCAATCTTAGATCAAACCCTGCAAAGTCCCGATTACTGGATCAACCGCTCCGTCCAAAGCTCCTCAACATCCTCATCTGCTTCCTCCACCCTCTCCCATGGAGAGCCCAAGACCCAGCCTCAACCCCAGCTTCAGCCCGCTGCCTCCCTGTTGGCTGATGTACTGGCCCACACACGTATAGGTAAACTTGGTGCTTGATGTATTAATGGCTCAACTCCTATGTAATGGGTATGATGGCTGACCTTATCTGTCTCTTCTCTCACAGAAAACAGCGTCCCCCCAGATGTGACATCCTCCACTCCCCAGGAGAGAGGGTCCAGGGTGGACCTACCCCCGGCAGTCAGGGGCATGAGCCGTGGACAGAGTCGCTCCAGCATGCTGGATACCGCTGATGGTAACACCCACAATTACACAAGCCAGGATGTCTATAAATGTCTGTTGGTGGTTTAAATACGCATCAGTGTGTAAATGTGGGGAGAAAAATCACACAGACATTTTCTGTTCCTGAAATTTGTGGAACTTGCTTACTGTCATCTGGTTCTTACTTGGATCATGAGGTTTAACGATTTGCATGTCATAATCTGTTTTCTGTTTGCCTTTCACTGTGTGACCCCCAGCATCGCAGTGACAAGGCTGTGTGGAGTGTGTTCAAATCAATGAATGATCTGCTCATGTTCATCAGAAATCACGCTCAACATCATCCTCATTTCACTGTGTGGTGATTGCTGCTAATGACTGATGTTTTGTGTTCTTTCTTTTGGGTCCATTAATCCTGTCCCTGTCTTGCCTTTGATTTAAAAAAAGGAAAAAGAAAAGGTAATATAAATCGAAACTGGGGAAGGGGAGGGATGCTGAAGAGGCCCAGATGAGCTTGCTTTCCAGCCTCGTGTCTATCTGACCTGTCTTTATGTTCGTCTCGTGTCATACAGTAGGTTTAGATGCACAGAACCTCCAATATTTGCTTTTCCTAAATACTGTCCAGTTTCTGTCTCTTCAAACCCTTCCTGCTGATGACTCTGATCCTGACTGCGTGCTAGTGTTTAGGGTTCTGCCTGTGTGATCTGTGTTAGAATAGAATTGCATGTGTGAGTTTGTGTGCATATTTTGCATTTGTGTGACTGCATGTGATTGTGACTGTGGCTGTTATTGGTGTTCTTTCAGGTGTGCCTGTCAATAGCAGGGTGTCCACTAAGATCCAGCAGCTGTTGAATACGCTCAAACGACCCAAAAGACCACCGCTCAGCGAATTCTTCGTAGATGACTCTGAGGAAATTGTAGAGAGTGAGTCACTTGTTATTAGTCTTGTAAACAATGTCTACCTTTTTGTTAAAGGTGTAATTGTAGGGTTAGGCCCATATTCAAAGCTTATCCTTGTGTCTGTTTTGATGTGCAGTTCCCCAGCCGGACCCCAACACCCCGAAGCCTGAGGGGCGTCAGATCATCCCGGTGAAGGGGGAGCCCCTGGGAGTGGTCAGTAACTGGCCCCCTGCCCTACAAGCTGCCCTGGCCCGCTGGGGAGCCACCCAGGCCAAGAGCCCTGCCCTCACTGCACTGGACATCACTGGCAAACCTCTCTACACACTCACATATGGTGAGCGACACCTTTACTCCCCGAAAGGTTTTATTTGGACATTTAACAGCGTCTCAGTTGACAAAGCTCAAAAGTTGAGTTTATCTTGTTCTTTTTTTGTCGTTATTGTGTGGTTTTATAGTATTTTGTGATTCTAATGGTAGTTCAACATGAATGAACTTTTTCCCCAGGTAAATTATGGAGTCGCAGTCTGAAGCTGGCCTATACGCTCCTGAACAAGCTGGGCACCAAGACAGAGCCTGTCCTACAACCCGGAGATCGGGTAAGAGAGTGACAGGTGCTGATACGTATGCAGTTTATAGAGGATCACGAGAAGGAAACTAAGATCTTCTTTTTCTTAGGTGGCACTGGTGTATCCCAACAGTGACCCAGGCATGTTCTGGGTGGCTTTCTATGGCTGCCTGTTAGCGGAGGTCATTCCTGTGCCGATTGAGGTCCCACTCTCACGACAGGTGGTGATGATACGGCTCAGTGAATTTCATAATGAGAATTACCAAATGTCTCCCTGCATTTTTAGGATATTCTATCCCTATCCTTGTGTGTCACATTTCTCTTGACCCTTGCCTCTCTTCATAGGATGCTGGCAGTCAGCAGATTGGCTTCCTGTTGGGCAGCTGTGGTGTCAGTCTGGCGCTAACCAGTGAGGTGTGCCTCAAAGGGCTCCCCAAGACACCAAATGGAGAGATCATCCAGTTCAAAGGTCTGCAAGCTCGAACACGCCATTACGCATTGTTATTTTAAACCATCTTTGTGTCATCTTTGTGTTTATTTATGTATTGTGGTAATATTCACCAGGATGGCCAAGGATGAAATGGGTTGTGACAGATACAAAGTACCTGACCAAACCATCCAAAGACTGGCAGCCCCACATCCCCACTGCCAACACAGACACAGCCTACATAGAGGTATCTTCCATTTCCATGATTCTACCCAACTGTACACCTTCAGAGGTGTCAGTCAGCGACAGAACTGATCAGTGCTGCAGTACTGCATACCATAAAACCCTAATTGACGTTTCTTTGTGCATTCTTTCCTCCACACAAGTACAAAGCAAGTAAGGAGGGAACAGTCATGGGAGTCGCTGTGTCAAAGATCTCGATGCTGACCCACTGTCAAGCCCTCACTCAGGCTTGTAACTACGTTGAAGGTCAGAGCAGAGTGTTTTATTCAAGTTATGCTGACTGAGCTGGTGATGGCATTCTCACGTTTATACGTCTGTTGTAGGAGAGACACTGGTCAATGTGCTGGACTGCAAGAAGGACATGGGCTTGTGGCATGGCGTCTTAACGGTGAGAATAATTGTAACGATTCATATCGAATACTTGTTGACCTCTTCAGCTATGATATTATGTGTGTATGAACAATGTGTGTTTCTCTTTTGCAGAGTGTTATGAACAGAATTCACACCATCACAGTGCCATATGCTGTCATGAAGGCGTGTCCCATGTCCTGGGTGCAGAGGGTCCACATCCACAAAGGTTCAGCTCTATATACAGTATATATTGGATGGAAGTTTTGTTCAGTGCCTCCTCAGCTTTTTTATATTCATCACTCAGCACCAAATAGACAAGAAACAGTGATTTCCTGTTTCCTGTCCAGTGTAATGTCCTGTTATATGACTATCGCATGCCTTTTCGTCTCATAGCACGCGTGGCCCTGGTTAAGTGCCGTGACCTCCACTGGGCTATGATGGCTCACAAGGACCAGAAGGACAACAACTTGTCCTCCATACGTATGCTTATTGTGGCAGATGGAGCAAATCCATGTGAGTGCAAAAACACACTTCACAAGTTGGTGACTTTTCCTGTTTTTGTTTTTGCTGATCCTTTCAATGTCTTCTGTTGTCAGGGTCTGTGTCATCATGTGATGCCTTCCTGAACGTGTTCCAGTCTCAGGGGCTGAAACCTGAGGTCATCTGTCCATGTGCCACGTCTCCTGAGGCCCTGACTGTGGCCATACGCAGGTAATGCCTGCTTTTAGAAAGGGTGATACATATTAATTGAGCTATAACGATAATTTTAATTCATTGGCGTTCTGCCTTGCATTTTGTGTAAAGACACCCATTTTGAGTGTCTGCTCTGGTTTGTTTTTTTGTTGGGTGCATTTGGGTGTAGAAACGTCCCACTTTAATACAGCCCACAAATAGAAAAGCATTCTTGGCTTTCTGCAGGCCTGGTGCACGAGGAGCTCCACTGCCTGCCAGGGCCATCTTATCTATGGGCGGGCTGAGCCACGGCGTGATCCGGGTGAACACTGAGGACAAGAACTCTGCTCTTACTGTACAGGATGTGGGCCACATTATGCCTGGAGGTTAGCCACACACTTGGGTTTAACTTTTACAGCAGACGTACACCACCTGCCGTGTTCACACTGAACCCTTTTTTATCTGCTTGTGCGTTTCAGCTCTGATGTGCATCGTCAAACCCGACGGGTCGCCACAGCTCTGTAAAACGGACGAGATAGGAGAGATCGTGATCAACTCTCGCGCTGGAGGCACCATGTACTACGGTTTACCTGGCGTCACCAAGAACACGTTTGAGGTTTGTAAAAACCAAACCTCATCCACTCTTACACCAATACAGTAGCTTATGCATTCATGAAATATTCTGTCAACTCACTGCTGTCTGTTTAGAATCACATGGACCTGTCCGGACACTAATAAAGCTCTCCACTAGATGGCGTCATGTACTGTATTTTATTTCATGACACTTCCTGTTCCTGTATTGTCCCAGTCATTCTTTCATGGCTGATGGGTTTTTTTTTTCTGTAGGGACATTTAACCTTAAGACAATAAAACGACACTAATACTAGTACACTCTCAGTGTGCTGTATGCAGTTGAATTAAACCTTTGATGTCCATCTCAATCTGTAGGTGATCCCTGTCAACCAAGCAGGAGCCCCCATTGGCGAGATCCCCTTCTCTAGGACAGGCCTGCTTGGATTTGTGGGCCCGGTAAGACGCGCATCCAAAGAAATATGGACGGCTGTTGTGTCAGATCACGAGTCATGGCAGAGCCCCCTTGCTGAGTTAAACCCTTCTCTACAGGGCAGCCTGGTGTTTGTGGTGGGGAAGATAGAAGGGCTGCTGACAGTGAGCGGGCGGCGCCACAATGCAGATGACCTGGTGGCCACGGCGCTCGCAGTGGAGCCTGTCAAAACGGTTTACAGGGGGAGGTGAGACTGCTGTGTCCGCTCAGTGTGAGCCAGTGTGAAGATTTACAGTGCAGTAATCTGTGTGTCTCTACAATTTTTAAAGGCTGCACAAAATATGCCTTTTAAAATAGGCAAAGAGGGATTGTTATTAATAAATAAAAGTGCTAAATATTTGTAGGCCCCATTTTGTTTTCTCTCATTGTTTGACTTCAAATGACTTGTGTTGAAGCTTTAGCAGCCTACAGCCCCTCCACAGTTGGGCGGTTTGTGCCCGTTCTCACTCCCTTCTCATCTGTGTAGGATCGCCGTGTTCTCAGTGACAGTGTTTTATGATGAGAGGATCGTGATTGTGGCAGAGCAGAGGCCGGATGCCAGTGAGGAGGACAGCTTCCAGTGGATGAGCCGAGTCCTGCAGGTAAATCACGCGTGTCAAATGTGTTGTGATGCTGTGTCTTCTTAGGGCAAATATTTTGATATTTACGGGCTCGTATTTATTTTGTATTTACAAAGTCATGCTGGGTTATTTGTGTACAGGCCATTGACAGCATCCATCAGGTCGGCCTGTATTGCCTCGCGCTCGTCCCAGCCAACACCCTCCCAAAGACGCCTCTTGGAGGAATCCACATCTGTGAGACCAAGCAGAACTTTCTGGAGGGAAACCTGCATCCTTGTAATATCCTCATGTGCCCACACACTTGTGTCACCAACATGCCCAAACCAAGACAGAAGCAGCCAGGTAGGCCTCTGCACTGAACCCACTGTTTCCATCGGTGCTTCGTGTAAATCATCACAGCAGATGGAGATTATTCCCCCGACACCAGTCTGATCCTTTGTGTTTTGTCCAGTGGAAGTCGGCCCAGCCTCTATGGTCGTTGGCAACTTGGTGGCAGGGAAGCGGATCGCTCAGGCTACGGGGAGAGAGCTGGGCGTGGTGGACGACCAGGATCTGATCCGAAAGGTGAACACAAACCACTTATTGATTGAGATTCCTTATAACGAATGTAGCACCTCTTTGTTACAGGTTTAATTAATGTAAACTTACACTTGTCCAAGATTTTTCGTGGCTATTCCTATTCACTCTACATTGTAAATTATTTTTATTGTGTGTGGTTCCAAGTGTGATGGTTCCAGGTTTATCTTCTTATAAACTAAATGACTTTTTTGGAGTTTTGTTTGCCCTTTAGAAGAAACAGTTAAAGGTGTCATCTTAGACTGTAGCAAACTTTATTCTGTTTTATCATCATTGTCATCTGATGTTTTATAGACCAGACAGTCACATAAGCCAAACAATCAGAAAATGAATGGATTGTGCTATAGTCAAAGTGAAAGTGCTCTGACCTGCTGATGTCCTCCTAAACCTCTTGCCTTTGCTTGGGTTGGGCTTTAGCTGTGTATGTGGCCCACCATGATGGTAAGACTCTAGCCAGGCCTGTCTGGCCTCTGTCGCCGTCGCTTCTGCTGCTTCTGTCGGTCAGATGTGCTTGTGCAGCCACGGCACCTTTTAATGGGCCCCAGCAACAGCTGTGCTCCGACACACACGGCTCCTCGGCCGGCAGGGGTCCACACGCCTGAATTCATAGAATGCCTACACAATGAAACGACATTACGATCTTCATAAGAGTGTCCCTTATTAGACGTTCTCCCTGACCTGCTTAGGTGGCAGTTGGCCAGCAGTCTGATGCCTTTGCCAAAGGCTTGGCAGTAAATTAAGTGAAGCTCATTGACTTCAAGTAAATGAAACCTCATTTAAAGCAGACTTCAAGAAGCAGTTACTCACGGCATTTCTGTGTGCACCTCTGCTCGCTCGCTGTGTTCTGTGCTGCTCCCCTGTGTGGCATGGCTTGATGAGCGGCCAGGGCAGCCGGTCTGCATGGTGTGACTCCTGACTCATTACTAGAGCACGACCTGTCTGACAGGTGAGAGAGGGAGGCGCAAGGACAACGCCATCCGGTTCTTTTCATAGAACCCAACGTAACCGTGCTGTCTGTCAGATTTGAACGTCCACGGAGCGTCTGTTGGCCTGTTTTTATGTGCTGCCTAGTGTCCACTTTGCTCGTGCCTTTTGGAGGACCTATTTGCTTTTGTGTCCTGTCCTGTTCCGTCCTATGTGCTGGGTGGGCTGCGTGCTGACACCAGTAACAAATAAGCTAATAACAAATTTCACTTTGCTTATATACGTATGTAATTATAAGTAAATCCAGTGTTGTTGCACAGAAAGGCTCCAATGTGTTGTGGTACCTTCTTTTTATGACCCTTTTGCCTAAAAGGCCCATAGCCTCTTATTTTTGACAGTGGCTTAAATTAGCCTTTTAGCAGGTGCTGGTGGTCCCAGCATGACCCTCCTGTTGGTAACAAGGATATGCCTTAGTCACTCCCGGATCCTTTTCGTGTGTGAGAGGTCATAAGTGTCACAGATTATCCTTAATGTATTTTAGAACCTGTTCTGTCCACCCTCCCCCTCCCCCACAAAGTCTGCTGTTGCTGGGAGGACGTGGTGTTTTGTTCTGGTTGTTTCATGTGAGGATTTTATCTGTGTTTTACCCTTTTTGATGCTGCTTTGTTGGATTGTTTAATGTATATTAATTGATTGTTGATTGATTCATTTCTCTCTGGGCCTTTACAGCACCAGTTCCTGTCAGAGGCCCTGCAATGGAGAGCTCAAAGTGACCCAGACCATGTTCTGTATGTGCTGCTCAATGCCAAGGTAAATCACTGAGTTCTGAGAATCAGACGTAGAAGTACGAACCAACCAGCCAAGTACTGAACAACTACCCCTTGGTGTCGTTCTGTGATACTAATGGAGATCCATTTTGTTGGTGGCGCATTGAGCTGAACTTCCTGTGCTTTCGCTCTAGGGGGTGGCAGTGTGCACGGCTACATGTGCTCAGCTGCACAAAAGGGCAGAGAAAATCACAGCTACTCTCATGGAGAGAGGAGGCCTCAACACAGGCGACAATGTTGTGCTGCTTTATCCCCCAGGTGCACACACACACACACACACACACACACACACACCATGTACCTGAGCTGTTTTAATAGATCACAGTCTCACTCTGTGCCTTTGTCCTGCAGGTATTGACCTGATCGCTGCCTTCTACGGCTGCCTCTACGCGGGGGTCATCCCTGTGACAGTGAGGCCACCTCACCCACAGAACCTCGCAGCTACTCTTCCCACTGTTCGCATGATCATCGACGTAAGTACAGTTTCCAGCCAGTTTTCTGAGGGACGTTGTTGAGGCCTAGTAGTTTTTGTCGTTCAGAGACAACCTATCTGTGTCCGTTTCAGGTGAGCAAAGCAGCCTGCATCCTCACCACTCAGCCTCTGATGAGGATCCTCAGGTCTAGGGAGGCTGCTGCCAGTGTCAATGTGAAAACGTGGCCCACGATCATTGATACAGGTGCTTCTTTTGTTGCACGTGACACAAATGTAGCATAACTAAAATCTGTGTTGTGGCCTAATGTAGTGTACAAGCTCCTCTCTGTCTGGATACCGAACCACTGCTACATAATAGCTTAGTTCCTGCAGCTTTACATGCTTCTGCATATGATGTCGTTATGTTAGTTGTTAGTTAGCCACTAACCCAGTAGTAACAGGAACACAGATGGTAAGATGAAGGAATTGTGTACAGGCTTTATTTTGTTGGTATAAAATACTAAGTCCACTTCCTCCTCCACACAGATGATCTCCCCAGAAAGCGTCCTCCACACATCTACAAACCGCCCACAGCTGAGATGCTGGCCTATCTGGACTTCAGCGTGTCCACTACTGGCATGTTGACTGGAGTCAAAGTAAGTCACTGTTTTGTATTTGCTACAAACCTTTTAAATTCAGTCTAAATAGAATGTTAATAATATTTGAAATGTTGTGAGGACAATCGGTCATTAGTTAAACTGAGCAGGTTGAATGAATGCGTTGACACATACATACTAGACACCAGGTACAAGCAGTTTTCATCTGTTAGAAGGTAAAATTTCTTGCTTTGCTTTGTTTCCATGTCTCATCAGATGTCTCACGCTGCAGTCAGTACTCTGTGCCGCTCCATTAAGCTGCAGTGTGAGCTCTACTCCTCACGCCAGATAGCCATCTGTTTGGACCCGTACTGTGGCCTGGGCTTTGTCCTGTGGTGCCTCTCCAGGTACCGCTCACGTTGCCATACTTCATGTTGTTTTATCATACTGCCTGCGTTGCTACAGTGACTTGTGTTTTGCGTCCAGCGTTTACTCAGGTCACCAGTCCATCCTCATCCCCCCCCTGGAGCTGGAGTGCTCGCTGCCTGTGTGGCTGAGCACGCTGAGCCAGTACAAGATCAGAGACACCTTCTGCTCCTACTCTGTCATGGAGCTCTGCACCAAAGGCCTGGGCACCCAGACAGAGATGCTGAAGGTCAGATATCGCCACATGTTGAAATCCCTGCTCTGCTATTGCTGCACCTCATGCAGTACATGCATTGACTTTAACTTTGTCTCCAGGCGCGGGGTCTGAACCTGTCGTGTGTCCGGAGCTGTGTGGTGGTAGCGGAGGAGCGGCCTCGTCTTGCTCTCACACAGTCCTTCTCCAAGCTCTTCAAAGACCTCGGCCTGTCGTCGCGCGCCGTCAGCACTGCCTTCGGTTCCAGGGTCAACCTTGCCATCGGCCTGCAGGTTGGTTTCATATCAGCACGTGTGTAGAAGACTTCACTTTTCATATGTTGTGTGAACTTGACTGAGTTCCACAATGGTAACCACTGATTTCTACTCTGTTCTCAGGGCACCGCAGGACCAGATCCCTCCACCGTCTACGTTGATATGAAGTCCTTGCGTCATGACAGGTAAGAGCAGAGACTGATGTAAAAAGCTGCGACGCTGGTTGTGATGGAACAGAATGATGGACGGCCGTCTTTGGCGTGTCTTCCTCAGAGTAAGGCTGGTGGAGCGTGGGGCGCCGCAGAGTCTTCCACTCATGGAGTCGGGCACTGTAAGTATTGGTTATGGGCACGTAAACGGCATTCGTGTGATGGTCACACTCGCCACAGACACTGGCACTGATGGAGCAATGTATTTCTCCTATGGATAATGTCTCCTCCCCGTTTTCCTGTAAGATCCTGCCGGGAGTGCGGGTCATCATAGTCAGCACAGAGACCAGAGGCCCACTGGGAGACTCGCATCTTGGGGAGGTTAGTGGGCATAGCCTCGTTGTCCCTAATGATTCTTATCTTCTGTTCTCAGATTTGACTGTAAATGACCTGTCTTTGTTAAGATTTGGGTGAACAGCCCTCATAGCGCCAGTGGCTACTACACCATTTACGGGGAGGAGAGCCTGCAGGCAGATCATTTCAACACCAGACTCAGCTTCGGGGACCCCCAAACCTTATGGGCCAGGACAGGCTACTTGGGCTTCATCAAGAGAACCGAGCTGCTGGATGCAAGCGGAGGTGAAGGAGCCTTTCATAACTGATGCCACCGCATCATGACATGCATGGAAATAAGTAGACATTTTCTCTAGCTACAATTAATGTTTTTCCTTCTGCAACAGACCGTCACGACGCCTTGTTTGTGGTGGGCTCCCTGGATGAAACGCTGGAGTTGAGAGGGTTGCGCTATCATCCCATCGACATCGAGACGTCCGTGTCCCGAGCCCACCGCAGCATCGCAGAGAGGTGAGGCTCGGTCTGCCGCTCGCTGAGCGAGGCTACGCCGAGAACGCGCAGTGATTTGTGCTCCGTCTCGTCTCTCTCCTCAGCGCGGTGTTCACGTGGACCAACCTGCTGGTGGTGGTGGCGGAGCTGAGCGGCTCGGAGCAGGAGGCCCTGGACCTGGTGCCGCTCGTCACCAACGTGGTCCTGGAGGAGCACCACCTCATCGTGGGGGTGGTGGTCATCGTGGACCCCGGGGTGATCCCCATCAACTCGAGGGGGGAGAAGCAGAGGATGCACTTGCGAGACTCCTTCCTGGCAGACCAGCTGGACCCCATCTACGTGGCCTACAACATGTGAACGCGCCTCAGCAACTGATGCAGAAAACTGAGCCGGGCTCTGAGAGCAGACGCGAGGGAGAAGGGCGGTGGGGTGCCTTCAGCAGTAACCCTGATCCTAAACCTCAGACACATTGGAACCACCAAACAATGGGAATACGAGTACAGTCCCGCCATGAGAACGTGCTTCCCTCTGAAACTGTTCTGCCTTTTCTTCCAGCTGCTTGATTACTGCAGTACAGGTGCATTGAGATTTCTACTGGGGACAGTAGACACGTGTCAACTGGAGGATCTTCGTCCTCTCCCTGCTCCCTCGTCACTCCAAATCCTGTTTTTTTTATGAGACATTTTTAATTCCATACTTTGAGTAAAGAGAGAATTCCTTTCCTCCCCCTTCTCCTGTTTGTATCATGAACCATTCTTCCTCGTATTTTTATTTTTTACGTCCCGTGATTCCTGAAGGCAGGATGGTGCACACAAACTGCTGAGAGCAGCTGGAACTCTCCTTCCTTGTGCTTTAAGTCCCCGATCCTCTGGCTCCATGGGCTGCCTCACCCGCCTACAGGGGACACGCTGCGCTGCTGTCACCAGAGCAAATCCTCATCAGTATTAAAAAGTGCCACTAGTAAGTGCAGACCTCCAGATCAGTCAGTCCCGACACATTCTCTTCCTGTCAGAGGCACCACAGCTTTGACCTCCCAGTCGTGTCCCGAGTTTGTCGGCAGACGGCATCCTGTCAACTTTCATACAGTATATTACAAAATCCTAAAAGTCCACTAGAATTATCTGTTGGTGTGGGAAAAGAAAGACTCACTTCAGAAAAGCACAATGCTGGACAGTGAAGACAAAGCAGATTACTAGTTTCTGTGCGTAGGTGATAGATGATAGATCTACTGGGTTTAATAAAGCTAATACGTTTAAAAGCTCCAGTTGTTAGATTTAAAAGTTGAGCTGTGTCTGGTGTTTAGGCTTGCATGCTAATTGGGATGGAATCAATGTCGACACACTGTGAAAAGAAAATTCTAATGAACGACTCCAGGACTCCACACCAATGGTGTCGACACGATTAAGGACTCCTGAGTCGGTTCAAAACGCATTTATTACCAGGAGACTCGAGTCACAGCTGTTCCTTAAAACACCAAGACCTGGTGGTTCTTGAAACGTCCAGAAGTTATTTGACAACACTACTGTCCTGAAAGCACATCCAAACTTTGCCAGAAAAAAAAAATATATCACGGTTCAGGGTTTTGGCCCATTTCCCAGACTTGCAGCTGTTCAGCAGTTTGTAATAAGAAGACACACAGACAGTGAAGACACGGGTCGTCTTCTGTATCTGGGTGAGACGATACAGCCTGGATAATCGTCTTTGCATTAGAATTTTTTTTTAAATTGCTGATTCACCTGAAATACCTTCAGTACTGCAGTAAATGTTGATCAAATACTCAGACCTACTTTAAATACTTGAGATTTTTTCAGACATGACTGGCTGTCGATTATCCTGAAATCGAGCGCTTTGCTTTGAAACGCAAAGCACCAGTTGGGGCCAGACAGAGGTTCACAGCAGGCTCAGCCGCTGACGGACAGCGTCTCCGTGCACTCCGAGCTCAGAAGCCGTTTCAGAATGAAGGGAAGCTTGAACATCTGAAACCTGAGCGAGGACTGTGTTCCAATCACGCCTCTAGAAGCACTCCCAGCGTTTTCACCGTCTGCTTTGCTGCTTCTAGAGTTCCCTTTTTTTGTCGTTCCTCACGGTAAAGCAAGGAACAGCTCTCATTTCCAGCTCGTAGGACAAACGTAGGCCATCAGAAGGCAGATCAGTGCCTTTTTATTGCAGCATTTTCACACCTATGATTATGGACTGTTGCATTTCTAATAGTACAGGACTTTGCCTTACTAAACCTGTGGCACTCCAGTACTCTGGCTGTAACATTAGTGTATTTACGGAACTGTTCCAGCAGTTTTCACACGTGGAGCCAGTTTATAAGTCCAAATCCACTCGCATCATGTTTTTCAGAGGATGCGGGGGGTGTCGTTGTCTTTCAGTGTACAGTCATGCCTTTTATAGTTCATCATAAACCTGTAAAACAGTTCTTTGAATGTCTGTAATCATGGGGAAACAACAAACTCCACTTAGAACAACAATCGATGCGCAACCTGTGATTTTAAATAGCAGAACCCTCCTTTAAAAGATAAGAAGGGGAGGGGCCACACGTGAGGGTCCAGACTTGGTCTGATACTGTATTTTAGAGGTCAAATACTGTAACTGGTGTTAAAGTGTACATGAACACGTTGATAAAAACTTGACTAATCTTACATACTTGACAACATTTTTAATTTAAAGATATCGCATAACAAAACACGAGTCAGATTACTTTGCCAGGAACAATGTGCACTTTCCCAATTTCAGAGTGTGTGTGTGTGTGTGTCCAGTTTACCAGTGATACTTTGTTTTGTAACATTTTTTTTATTATTTTCTTCATTTTTTTTTTATGTCGCCTCCACTGTATTTTAATTCTTTCCATCCAAATTTGGGATTTTAATATATTTTCTAAGGGTTTCATTCATTTTGTTTTCCTGACGGGAACCTTTCTTTAAAACTGCACAACTTCTGCAAACAGCTGGTTTGAGCCGGCAGCAGCTCGGGGCCACTTCTCGTTCCGTGGCCGACACCGAGGAAACGAACGCGAGCCAGTATCTGGGACAAGCCGGAGCGACTGGAGGATAATAGGGAGCTACTGTGTGATAACTGCTTTGTTGCTACTGTTTTAATAAAGTTTTATAATTTCACGATGGCCTTCAAGCCTTTTTTAATGGACATTGGTGCTATTCATTAAGGGGAAAGGTGACGCACCGTCATCCTCCAATGTTGTTTCTTTTTCCATCCCACCATTGGGTTGTTTGTTTCCATCAGGCGCCCAGGACAACGCCGGCGGACGTATTCCATTCAAACGTGCGTTGGTTTTCAGGCTGTCGTGACGACAGGTGTACATTTCGAACCTCTCACTCATTCCAAGCACAAAATGTAACTGTACGGTGAGGTAACGCGATCCGGATCTGTCTCTCACACACAATAAAAACAATAAAACTCAAGGGCCCACAATGTGTATACCTCAGCGACTGTCTGCTCACTATGCATCGTCCAGCTGCAGAAAAGACATTCTGAACTAGTCAAAGGTGCGATAACTTCTAACATGTCTTACTTGACAAAAGCACTGTCTCACTGTCATTGGATGTGATTCATGTCAAATAAAAACGCTTTGTCAGACTTCCCCACCTGTGTTTGTTATTGTCTGTCTAGAGGAATGCGCTGCTCCGTCACAGACTTCAGTGACTCCTTCCGTCCACCAGGTGTCAGTCTATCGTCTTCATGCGAGACTAAACGCTTACAGCGTGTGGTGCGTTCAGTGTCCAAGCTTCATGTTGGCAACAAAACCGTCACCACAACACAAGACTCTAAAATATTATATCAGAACTTTTTTTAAAAAGGCTCTTTGAAGTAAATGTACAAGTCTTCAAAAGTACTGGATTAATGACTACTTTATCTGACATTGAAATGTTGTTCAAATCAAATCTTAAAAGTAGCGTTTTCCCCCAAGACTGAGAGCAGCACTGAGCAGACCTGGGGTCAGCTTCGCCTCCAGCCCTGCCGCGGCAGCCGCCGCGTGAGCCGCCTACAGCCCGCCGGCTCGCGCGTGCACGCCGGGCTTCAGGGGGAGCCCACGCCGCTCCCCGAAGCTGGTGACCCCCGCACGTGGAAGCGCCGCTCCCCTCCGCTGTTGCACTGCAGGGGGCCGCCGCTGTCGCCCTGAATCACACACCACGCACGCGCCTCAGCGACCTCGTGCGCGCGGGGGGCCGCTCAACTCCTTTGTACAGCGGGACCCGAGTCTGAGTCCGTCACACCAACACGCACGAGCTCCTCCCCCACGGGTCACACTCGCGGGTGCTCGTGGAAGCAGTGCGCGGTGCCTGGACTGGACCTGGACGCTGAGCTGCCAGGGCCACGCCCCCCCCACGCCCCAGGAGCCTTCCGGGAGTCTGACCGGGAGCCGCCGGCCACACGGGGTTTAGAAGCAAACGCACCAGTTCAGTCGTCACATGGACGAACTGATGAAGCAGTGCCCTAAATTTGGACTCGAGCGCAGCACTTAAGTCAAGGTGCTGCCTCGAAGCTGCATTAATGTGTGAGCAGAAGTAACTCAGCCGCACGTTTCACAGCTAATAAATAATGATCTGCGGCCTCTGGCACCGGCTCCACTCACTGCTCTGGGACCAGCCGCGGCACACGAGACTCCCCAGCAGCACGAACACCTTTGGCTCCACTCAGATCCGGCCGCTGTGGAGATTTAAACCACAACAACTTCACGGCCAGTGACGTCACCGGTGCGTTCGGAGAAATAAATCGACTTTTATTTTTAAAAAGAGCCGCACACGAAGAGCTGCTTGATTATGCGTTAATGACAACGTGCATGTCCGAAACCGGTCCAAATGTCCATATTAGACTACGGCCGTGTTTGCTTGATGGTGCGTTTGATTTGACTCGAAACATGCGTTTGAGTTTCTACGTGCGTGCGACGAGCAGCGGCCTCACGGAGGACGCTTCTGATTGATTGAGCTCCCCCCAGCTCCACAGACTCACCACGCACGCGAGTGATGCGATCGCGGGGGGGGAACCGAGCCCATTGTCTGAGCAGCCCCGTCCACTGTGGGCGCCACACGCCGGGGTTTAGCGGCTTCGGGCCTGAATGACCTTTAGTGTTTCACGGAACCCGCTCGCCGCCACTCCCTCACATTCTGCTGAGAGTCATCAATTATGCAGGGAACCCGCTCGCGCTGAGGGGGAAGACAGCAGCACCAATATGGCGACAACCGCAGTTTCTCCCCGATCTTTTCCGCACCTGCAGTCTCACAGCGGCTCTCTGGATTCATTGTAACGCCCACAAAGTGAGTATATCCTCCGCTCGTTGTCGTTTTACGGGGAAAGAGCGCGCGCGTGTTCGGACGCGCGGACAGGTTTTCTCCGTCCGTCTCCCTGCGTAAGTGTCGCAGAGCCGCACACTGGCCCCGCATCTTCTTTTTCTGGAGCGGGATGGAACGGGCTGTCTGCGTCTGCGGAGCATCTGTCGCTTGGACCAGAACACGGGGCCGGGGTTTTTAATCGTCCGGCTGATGTCGAATGCTTAGAATTTATCAAAGGATTTCGTCGAAGACCTTTTGGATATTGAAAATGGCTCGTAGGTCAGGCTTTAGGTAGGGCACGTCTGGCTGCTCTGGCGCACAAAAAAACATAAACTAGGCAATTTTCTTATTATTTTATTTTATTTTTTGACTCCTTCCATCCTCCAGATGTCAGGATGATTCACCGTCAGGCTTCTGAACGGGGCTGATGCTGCGTGAGTAGCCCGATCCCGCTTCCATTACCAGCAAATCTACATTCCTCCAGGTGATTTTTTTGGCGTGGCAGCGCCGTGTTCGTGCGGTTTCACCCCGCGTTGCGGGTTGTGTGTCGTTTTGTGAGGCGCCGCGTCGCGTCCCGGGCTGTGTTGTGTGCACAGATAGGAGCCTTATTGATTTGTCGGTCGACATGGCTTCACGGGTGTGGTGCGGATCCTTCAAGGCAACGCGCAAAAACGCACGGCGTGTCCCGCGGAGAGAGAGAGAGAGAGAGAGAGAGAGAGAGTGAGAGGATAAGAATAACGCTCTCGCGTTTGAGGGACGTTCTGCTCTGGTTTATTGCGACGCGTCGAGGTCCACCTTGTGCTTGTGACAAAGCCGCGGCGTGTTCGGGAAGCGGCGTGACATGAACCACCCACTGCAGCAGTGTCGCCCGGGCCGCTGTGCTCGTAGCGGGCCACTGGCGTGCGCAGTGCAACCCCCGGCTCCGCTCCGTGGCCGAGCGGGACGTTTCCACTCGCGTAAACTGGAAAAACGCACAAAATGGCGTGCGCGGGGCCTCTTTCGCGTGTAACGAAACAAGGCTCAGTTTCTTACTGCGAAAAAATAGAGAGGATGTGTGGAAATGGCTGCACCCCAAACCTGGACGTGAAGCCGCCAATACGAGCGTTGTCATCATGACTTAGTGACACTAACTAACGCGGAGGCCTCTGCACAGCCACCGCTCTGTTGTGTATTTGCCTGCATGTGTGCGTTCTCCCATGCGTGTGTGTGTGTGTGTCCGTGCGCGCGGCACCGGGCGCGCTCGCGCGGTGCTGAAGCGGACAGCGCCAGCGGAGCGGCAGAAGGCTCGGTGACTGCGAGGTTCCGGGGTCCATTTTAAAAGCGGACGTCTCGGCTCACGGGCCGAACCTTTGCCCCCCCCCCCCCCCGAACCGGGACAGGTGGAGGAGTCTCCCCTCGTGGCAGCCTCGCACGTCGAGCGTGTTAATTAGACGGTGTTATGCAAGAGGGGAGCGGGAGAACGACGGGCCTCGCGACTCACGTGCGGCTGCGTCCACCGCCATACGCTGAAAGGCAGATATCTGTGTGTCATAGCAGGAAATGGGAACAAGATTGTTCCAGTCATTTGTCTTTTGAGTTTCAGGTGTGTCTTTCACTCCTTTCTCCTCGGCCTCACATCAGCACATTGACCCTGAAACGTCCTGCAGCTCCAGCAGCTGTCATGTAGCCATCATAACCTTTTTGCATCATCGGGCGTTGGGAACAGGCCGTTAAGTGCTCCGGGTTGATGTCAGCGTTTCTGCTGCTTTTTCATGAGTGAAAGTTATTTCATGGGGCTGTTTTCTTTGTTGTCTGAGCTTTAATGCAGGACTTGTTTGCGTCACTTGGTGAAAACTGGGGAGCAGTCTGAATGATCACAAGACTTTCCTAAATCTGACGAAGATATGTATGATGACACTAAAACTACTCTATTATTTTTTTATTCCTACCTTTTCTATAACAAAATTCATAAAATGTTTACATCAAAATGGAACTCAGCCTCAAATATGTACATTTTCAATATGAACCTTTAAAATGTATGCAATATAAATCATCATAGCAGCATATTTGTCATTAAAAATCAATCAATGTAATCAGTAACTTAAAGTTACTGTTTATTTCTCCTTTGACTTCTCAGTAGCACGTGTCCCCACGGTCCGACCACTCTGACCTTCATGTGAACCAGGCAATGAGCCAACTCTCATATGCGGCGATAAAAGCCACGAGCTGCTCCGTGCACATGTTCGAGCATCTAAGTTCATCGGCTCCTGAATGAGGAGGGGCCTACGTGCACATTTCTTACCTGTTGCTGTGAGCTGTCAGTTTGTTCTGCTCAGGAGATGCTTGTTCGCTCGTCTCTTAATGAAACAGCAAAATAAAAGCTTCGTGGATTATAAATAAATGATGCATCAGGGACATAAGATTCCGGCAGCCATTTTTGTAGCACGTCATGTTTTCCGTCCCTCTTCTTTTGCTGAGGAATTAAAATTGTTACATTTATTAAGCATTGTGTATTTAATTTGTCTGTTTTCATCCCATATCACAGAACACTTGTCCATGTGTGACTGTGTTTATCTTTGCATCTCACGTTACATTCCAAACTCCATATTGGAAAAGCTCGAGTTTTATTTGGAAAGTTTATAGCATATTTCAGAGGTTCAAATGCTTTTACTTTGAAACATTTCCTGTTGGTTCACTTCCTGCTTTGTGTTTGCAGAGCTGCTACTGTGGATGGTACAAACCTAAAGACCAAGTAGCTGCAGGATGAAAACATGGCTGCACCCCTTCTTGCACCGCCAGGACCTGATAGCTTCAAGAAGTTTACTTTGGAATCTTTGGCGACACTTGAGCAGCGCATCAAAGAGGAGAAGAACAAGAAGCCGCCCAAGCAGGACAGCAGTTACCGTGACGACGATGACGAGAACAAGCCCAAGCCCAACAGCGACCTGGAGGCCGGGAAGAGTCTGCCCTACATCTATGGGGACATCCCTAAAGGAATGGTGGCGGTACCACTGGAGGACCTGGACCCATTCTACCTGAACTCTCAGAAAGTAGGTTTGCAAAAGGCTCACACACACACACACACACACACACACACACACACACACACACACACACACACACACTGATTCAGTTCAATACATTACATCATAAGATGTCGCTTATGTTCATATTAAAAACAAATGAGGGATCCAAATCAGCAGAATCATCAGAACCAAACTGCACAGGTTTAATAAATTGGACAGTGACTTTATAGTATGGCTCATATTTGTTGTCCCATTTACTCAGTCTTCCAAAATATTAAATGATCCTTTCATATCGCAGAAGATTGTGCATCATCTCGATAGATTTAAAAGCAGCTGATTCTAACTGTACGTCTGCTGGGTCCAGTGGCCAGTTGTTCAGATTCGACGTAGAGGCTCAGCTCAGGCGCCGCGTGGCGTTCAGGCGCCGCGTGGCGTTCAGGTGCTTCAGGAGTGTTCAGGCATCCTCTTTTGGTGCGTGGTCGCTGGATGTTTTCCTCTGCCGCCGCGCCCACAGGACTTTGGGGAACAGGTCAGAAGCAGTGACTGCTGAGAGACTGTTGTTCCACATGACAGACTTTCCTAATTGTTCAAAAATTAATCGGAGGCAGGAGAGCGAGGCGGCGGCGGCGGCGGGCGCGGAGCGGGCACGTGTCTCTCTGGGGCTCCTGTGGTGTCTGACGCTGGGTGTGGGGACAGTCATGACCTTGACGGTCTGAGCGTCACCGTCCTGTCTGTTCACCGTCCGTGAACCGGTGAAGCAGCCGCTCTACCACCGAGGGTCCACGAGGGACCGGGAGGAAACTTCCTTCACGCTTGCAGCCATTTTGGGAAGTCAGAGACACGTGTGCAGCCGACGCGCTTCTGTTGTCTCTTAAACAGCGTGAATCAGGTTGTTGCTTCAAAAAGACCCAGGAATAACTTATCATAAAATGGCTGTCGGTTACTTATGCATTAATCAAGACGCAAAGTGTGCTGAGGTCAGAGTGATGCTGGTGTGTGTGTAGCACGACCGAGCAGGGAGGCTAGCACCTTTCACCATGGCAACCTTGTTTGTTGTCTATTTTTAACAAAGAATTACATAACAAAGTTGGCGGTTTTTATTCAGAATGGTGTCGTTCTTTAAAATGCCGCCGCGCTGTTGTGTAACTCTGCCCGTTGGAATCGTCCGAGCGGAAAAAGCAGCCGGTCCTCGTCTCTCCGGTTCATCGCCGTTAGCCGGGGAGGCGTTCGGGGGTCTCCATTTTCCCGGTTGCCGTGTGCTCGGCGTCCGTCTGCGGGTTGCTCACCTTCCGTCCGTCTCCACGCGGCGCACGCTGGCGGTTATGTAACGCACGCGGAGCACGCGCTCCGGACGACACGTGGCAAACGCGTCCGGCGATACGCGGGAGTGTTGATGAAATCAGCGCCCTTCTTTTGCCGGGAGCCGCGCGAGCTCTCAAATCCAATCACGGCCTCCAGGAGGCAGCTGCTGCTGCCGCCGTTCCGGCCGTGACGTCACGTCAGGTAGTGACCTTGATGGGAGAAGGTTGCTCCGGACGCCTTTGTCGCCGAGACGCACCGGCTGCTCAGAGAGGGGGGGGGGGGCATTAAAGCAGAAGCTCCTTCCTCATCACAAACCGTCAGCTGTGAGGGTGTCAGAGCCGAGAAAGGGGGGGGGGGGGGGGGGGTGATACTGGTTGACTGATGACGCAGCATCCAGCCCTCCCTGAGCGGCTCCGTGCGGCGCTGAGCCGCAGCTAGGACAGGTTGTTCGAGGCTGGTGAAACGGATCGCTATCAAGGAGAGAGGGAGGGGGAGGAAGGGAGGGAGGGAGGCGCGATGGAGTTGGGCCAGGGAGGACACGACTCTGGCTCTGTAATGAAGGGCCTTCTTGGTATGTTCACATGATTTTCATCAGAATAAACGTCTTGTGGACCGAGCGGGTTAGCACGTAGCATAGCAGCTCGGTCAGTGGTGCGTTTAAGTGACGGAGGTGATGGAGGGGCCTCCTTGAATGGCTGACAGCCCTCACGGGGCAGATGCTGCAGCCTCTCTCTCTCTCTCTCGCTCTCTCTCTCTCCCTCTCTCTCTCTCTCCCCGACCCCCCCCTCCTGCTCACCATCTTCTCCTGCTGCTGCCTCTGCGCTCGCGGCCCTCCTGCTCCACTTGCTCCACATCGTCCCTGCTCTCTGCCTCGGCTCTCCCCTGTTCTGTTCATTCTGTTCTCCTCGTCGCTCGGCTCTGGATTATTAAATTTTCAGTAGCTTTGCAGTAGTTTTGTCATTACCCCCCCCCCAAAAAAAAGACTCCCAGCGTATAAAGCAGACGTGTGTGTGTGTGTTTGCAGCTGATGACACCTGCTCACCCGTACTTTTAGCTGTTATGTTTCCACGAGCCTTGTTGTTTCCGTTGTGTGTGAGGGCACAGGGTGGTTCTGCTGCTCCGACCCAGCGGGGTTCTGTTCGTTCCGCGTTCTCCGCTCGTCTCCCGTCCTCGCTCTCCTCCGACTCCGTCCGGACCAGTGGCGCCCAGCGCCTCGTTAAAAGCTCGGCGACTCGTATCACTTCTGCAAATGCAGCTTCATTAAAGTTTCATGCAAATTGCCATGTTTTATTTAAACAATTATGAGGTTATCCACAGCGGGGACGAGCAGGCGCATCCCGCCTTTGCCTCGATGGGCAGCGCAGCGCTGAGTGACTGGGACCACATAATATGGCCATGACTTTGTAGTAACATGCATCTCAGGACCATAAATGTTCATTTCTATTTCTATTGTATTTGTGTTGTTTTCTGGTCACTAACCAATGAATCCTCTGTCTCTTCTTCGTCTCTCCACAGACATTTATAGTGCTAAATAAAGGGAAGACAATCTTCCGTTTTAGTGCCACACCTGCCTTGTACTTCATAAGTCCTTTTAATCTGGTTAGGCGAATAGCTATTAAAATTTTGATACATTCATATCCTTTGAAACGGCGCCTTAACGGCGGAGACAAAAGTGTTTCCTGTTCGTGTGTATTATTCATGGTGATGTGCTCCGCGCGGCTTTTGATGTTTCCTGTGACCGAGGAGGAGGAGCAGAAACACGCGGGCCTTCATTAGTGGAGGAGCAGTTGCCATTTTGTCCCAGAAGTGATGAGGCCACCACAAACGATGAGTCATCGCTGCCAGGGAACCTGGGAGGCCGCCCCAGCAGGCCCGCGGTCCTGTAGCTGAGCACCTTGGGCTCCATCATCAGCTGAAGGTTGTTCCTTCAGAGAGAGAGAGGGAGCTGTCAGAGACAAACCACGCAGACGAGCAAAATGATAGCTCCAATTAAAAACATGGAAAAGCCTGAAACATCGGGGTCAAAATAAAAATAGTATTTCCACCATTGTTGGAAATGTGCCGGTAGAGGCTTGTAACAAACAGCGGAACCCTTTGCATTGTTTTGCGACCTTTCCTCCCGTTCCTCAAGGAAACCGCCATTGATCTCTGGCCGCATTTAAAAGTAATTGCACGGTTCCCCTCGTTTCCTCCCAGGAAAAAAAAACTTCTCGGCGCTAAGAGCCACTTGCGGTGTTTAAGCTCGCGTCGTGCCGTGTCATGGATTTTCCACTAAATATATAGCATTTCAATATTTAATGGGCGAAATAATGGCCTTTGTGGTAGTGGGCACCCCCGACCACCTTCTGTTAAGTGCTATGAGGAGATTTTACGACGTTAACCCTTGACATGCTGTGAGCGGTCGGGGCCGATGGGACCAGAACATTACGCTCGCTGTGATTTACTGCCATCTTTTAGACTTTCACAAGGTTTGATGATGTTTATAATGTTTTTCATTGTCTCTATGATCCATATTTTCCTTAACCTGTCCTCACTCTTTTCAGCATGATCATTATGTGTACTATTTTGACCAACTGTATATTCATGACCTTTAGTGATCCCCCTGAATGGTCGAAGCAAGTAGAGTGAGTGCCCTTTTTATGTTTTCCTCTGTTTTTTTATTTAACATATGTAACATTCAGCTGAACTGAATCCTGCCAACACTTTTGTCTTTCAGGTACACGTTCACAGGAATTTATACGTTTGAGTCTCTTGTAAAAATCTGCGCGCGAGGATTCTGTATAGACGGGTTTACATTCCTACGAGATCCATGGAACTGGCTGGATTTCATGGTCATTTCAATGGCGTAAGTATCTCTCTGGCGGTCGGTCAGCGTTGCTGGCCGACCGCACATCCAGTTAAATCATGTGCACAAATATTGTCCCCGATGCGTGGAGAAATTTGAGTTTCCAGTGCTACAGTTGTACTGTTTTCTCTGATACGCCATCCTGTGTTCCTCCATTGATCTGAGGCTGCCCTGCTCTTTGTCTTTGGGGAAGTGGAGGTCTCCATCTGCCACTCTGGGGCCTCCCTGACACCACCCACAGCTTATTCGATGTATTTTCCTCTGACTCTCGCTCCCATTCGCCATCGTACACTTAAACACACCCCTTTAAAGCCCCGCATCCAAACTGTCAGCTAGTGGTTAATATCAGCGCGGGCAACATCTCATCAGCGCCATGTGAAATGCATCTTCACTGTCTGTAGAGCTGTCGCATCGCCCATCTGTCACTTGACCTCCTCACCTCATATCTGCATGTAAATAATGAGCTGTTGTAACTGTGGTTTGATCCTGCAGGTATATAACAGAGTTTGTAAACCTAGGCAATGTCTCAGCTCTGCGCACGTTCAGGGTGTTGAGGGCATTGAAAACTATTTCTGTAATTCCAGGTAAGACAGGATGGGGCGGGGGACGGTGGGGCGGGGTCGGTGTTAGGTGTGTGTGTCTTTCTTTCCTTTTACCTTCCACCCTTCTCCTCAGTGGACAGGCTCTGTGAGTGGCGTCGTCTCCTCCTGGTTCGGTGGTGTTGTGCTCTTGGCGTGTGTGGTTTTTGTCATCGTGTTTGTTCTGTGTGTGATCCTTCCCCTATTTCAGATATATAACAGAGTTTGTGGACCTGGGCAATGTATCTGCGCTGAGAACGTTCAGAGTTCTCCGAGCATTGAAAACTATCTCTGTCATTCCAGGTGAGACTCAGTTTAAACACTAAGGCTGATCCTCTCACCCTTTGTTTTCTACTCACTATTATTATGGTTACAGTTATGATTTAAACTACAATGAAAGAATTGGAGACAACCATTTTTTGATTTATTTTTACTCCAAAATGATCAAAAATGGTACTAATACATTTTTGATAGGCTTTGCAGTCTCCTCTAGGGCCCCTCCAAAAAGCCGGCGCTCTTTTCTGCCCCGTCTCGTCATGAGGCTCCTTTCCGAGGCAGCTGTGTTTCCTCTTAGCTTTAACTCACCCTTTCTAGTAGTTTTGGATTAAACGAACGCCCTCTCCTGTTGTAGATAAAGTTACTTATAGCCTCTTCTTCCTCTAAAGGATAAACACAGGTGATTGTATGTCGTAGTCATCCAAGATCAAATCATAGCCTCTTTGAATTTGCCAGCAATAATGTTAAGATGTTCCAAGATAAACTGAATGTGCAAATGCTATTAAATGCTAAAATCACTATTCTGATTGCAAATTCGTCACCACTGAATGAATTGGAATTGGGAAATTCCATTATTGTGGGATCAGAAAACAATCCTGGTTCGTAGTTTTATGCTAGCGCTAAAAGAGAGTACACCCATTACTAATGTATGAAGACTGCCAAGCCTAGTTTGTGAACATATCTCTTATGCTGCATGATGCTTTTCAGTCACTTGCTTTTATAATCTTAGCCTAAAAAGAGCTTGGCTGACAAATGGCATTGACAGTTTGATTTGCCCTCTTTTTGTTTTTAGTTTGATTTTTTTTCTCTCTTTGTTTATGACCTACTCGAATGAAACACAACGCAGAGAGCGAAGCAGCGTGTTTGGCATAGTGGAGGTTTGGGAGGCAGATGGCTCGCTTCAACGGCCTATCAATGCGTCTATTGATAGCGGAGGGTAACAGATGTTGTGCTTAGTGAGAGGAACCACTGTGGGTGACATTTTGTAAAGCCATCATTCACTGGGAAATAAGATAAAGGAAATCCCGGTGAATGGCGGAACACGGCCCGAGTTTTGGTGCAAACTGTAAAGGTCACCGCTTGACATTTGAGAAAATGTGCTTTCCGGCAGGGAGCTGGATGAAAACACGGATGCACTTTCAGATCGGGACCATAAACACGCAGACGCTGGGAGCAGCTCGTAGACGGGCTGGAAACAGGGAAACGGCGACTGAAGCTCACATTCGTTTAGCTTTTCTGTACATTTATTACACACAGTAATACTTGAAAAATGATTCAAACCGCATCAGGTGTATGACGGGAACAGTATTAAGTGCGTGTGCCGCTAGTGTAGGATGAAGAACAATTTTTCAAATTAAAGCCAGTAGAGGTAAAATAAACAGTGAATACGGAGCCAAATAATAAAGATTAGACAGGCAGAGGGAACGATGCTGAGTTGCCAAAGCTGGTTGCCAGGCAACCAGGAGACGTTCTCCTGTACAGTAATTCCTAGAGCCAAGAAATCATCCACATCCCAGTTCCCTGTTAAATCAAGGTTTAGACTTTTATACAGGTACAAAACACATCTTATCTGGTTCTTTGGCAGAAAGCTAAACTGCCATTACAGCATTACTGGTGATGATTCAGCTTATTTTGGTGAGATGAGGTGCAGTAACTACCTACTGTGATTAACTTAGCCCACAGTTAGTCTATATTCAACACGCAGATGTTGCACAGCTGTTAAAGGCCACTGTAGCAGTAGAGGCTGTGAGTCATCCTGCCTCCATGTTCGATAGGCTGCCCATGTGAACGCTGCCAGAGGAGGCCTGTCTGGAAGGTAAACCGATTTCCTCTTTAGTCGAACCGTGGATGAGACAGACTGCAGGGTCACCGTATGGGGAGTCAGCGCTATCCCAATGACACCTTATACAAGACAGTTCAAGAAAGTGCCCTCGTCGGCGCTGGCATTGAATTGCTCCTGTTCAGCCTTGGAGTTTAAATGACCTGCATGCGGTTTCCAGCCCCCCTTGCCTGTGCCTGTGTCCCTCTCATGGCCCCTCGTTGTGCTGCTGTGCTCTCTTCCTTATAGATTTCCTCTAACTTTTCTGCAGTCTTCCTACTCTTTTTTTCCACCACTGGCACTAAAATGCAAACATGCAAACAAGTCTTCTCTTAACAACTCAGCAATTTAGGTGTGATTGGTCTCTCGTTCTGAAAAGAGTAGGAAGGCTCCTAAATATTTCCTGTTTGTTATGTATGTAATCTGTCAGTTTTGTCTAAAATGTATTTTTACCTTAGCTGTTCTATCATAATCAGAAAATAGCCCAGTTTGACCTTTTACCTATATAAATTGTCCCTGTTTTGGGAAGTTGTCATTTATATGTAATTTATAGTATTTAAATCATATAAGTGAGACTTTTTTATACTATAGTCGTGTAGTATTTTATAAGTCTAGTTTTGATAAATCTAATTAAAACTTTATAGTTATAGACCTGTAACATTAGCATATTAGCTTTGTTAGCTGTAAAGCAGTGAAATCAGGCAGCAGCAGATCCCAGCGTTTCGTACCTGGGGCTGCAGCCGCTCCCGCATCACCTGCATGGTCTGTGTACGTGTGTGCGTGGTTTCCCTCCAGGCCTCAAGACCATCGTGGGCGCCCTGATCCAGTCTGTGAAGAAGCTTTCGGACGTGATGATCCTGACCGTCTTCTGCCTCAGCGTCTTCGCCCTCATCGGCCTCCAGCTGTTCATGGGAAACCTGCGCCACAAGTGCGTGATCTGGCCGATCAACACCACGGAGAGCTACCTGTCCAACGGCAGCAAGGGCTTCGACTGGGACGAGTACATCATGAACGAGAGTAAGTGGGGGCAACGCTCGACCCACGGCGAGCTGAGCTGGTGGTCTGAGCGCATGAGTCACACCATATGTCGGAACACGGGCACAATATGTCATTTTGGCACCGGAGAGTTTGAAATGGTTTGAAATGAGACTCCACTCAGCTGAAAAACGCATGAGGAAATTGAAATGGAAAAACTGCTCTTAATTTACAGATCCCTGAATAAATTAGTGCCTCTGTGACCGAATGTGTTAAAAATGACTCATAATGGGTCATTTTTCTTTTCTCCAGCCAATTTCTACTTCCTGCCCGGCCAGTTGGATGCTCTGCTCTGTGGGAACAGCTCAGACTCGGGGTGAGTTCTCCTCCCTTCTTCTTTGAATGCTGCTGTTCCAAGACCTCCTTGCATCTCCTTCTAGTCAGATTAAAATATATCAAAATAGTGTTGAGTCATTTTCGGGCGGGTATGTCTGTCTCCTTCCACCCTTCAGCCGCTGCCCAGAGGGCTACACCTGCATGAAGGCTGGGAGGAACCCGAACTACGGCTACACCAGCTTCGACAGCTTCGGCTGGGCCTTCCTGGCTCTCTTCCGACTCATGACACAGGACTTCTGGGAAAATCTGTACATGCTGGTAAATATGCACATTAACATACGTGCAGGTCGTATGTGGCGTGTTGGCTCGGTCCATCTCTGCGGTTCTGGCCCCCTCCCACCTGTCCTGCCTCAGCCGGTTGGCGCTGTGGCCCGACCCCTGGCTTCCTGTCTGTCAGCCTGCTCCACACACTCCTGAAATGGTGGACGCACTCGTGCCTCTGTATATGTAGGCAGAGTGGAGGGTGGATGTATGAAATATTAACAGCTTAGTATCACAGCTTGGTCAGTGAGGGAGATGAGACCTGATGGACCGTTGTTCTATTTTGAGCCTTTGATGTTCAGTTTCCACCTACAACTGGAGTTGATTCTGATCATTTGAATATTGTGATATACAGACTTGTGTAACTAAATGATGTAAACTTTGTTCCTTAATGTGTATTTCTTAGAGGAAGGTCAACATTCATAATTTATGACTCAGAGAACTGTCTGTCTTTTTCCCATAAAGTTCTCTCAGTTGTTTCTCTGCTCCTTAAAGACAGTAGTTTAGTTTGAGGTTGAAGCATGAAACAGGAAAACAAAATAACCAAAGCCGTTAACGCGCCTGATAGAAATGAATGTAGCAAGCATCATGTTTTCCCCCAACGCTCTCAGGCTCCACACCTCCTGTCTCTCATGGTGACATCCTCCTAATGCAAAAATCCTGGGTCGTGCGATGGCCGTGGAAAAGTAGGTCAAAATGCATGAGCCACACGACCTTGAGCTCATGGGGAGAAGCTTAATGAGCCTGTGGTAAAACAACTGTTGTTGTAGAAACGATAAGAAACCTAGTTTCAGTATTTAAATCCGCTGAACAGGGGAGGCAGCCGAGGTTTACGCCCGGTAATGCCCAATGAGGCCACGCTGGCTGTCCCCTCTCCCCAACAGCTGACTCCGTTTATTTCCGATGAGTCACTGCGAGACACGAGCGGCGAGGTCGTGCATCTGGGCTGCTCTCATCTCTCTCCTGTCCCGCCTCCCGACAGACGCTGAGAGCGGCGGGGAAGACCTACATGATCTTCTTTGTGCTGGTGATCTTCGTGGGGTCCTTCTACCTGGTGAACTTGATCCTGGCTGTGGTGGCCATGGCCTACGAGGAGCAGAACCAGGCCACCATGGAGGAGGCCCAGCAGAAGGAGGAGGAGTTCAAGGCCATGTTGGAGCAGCTCAAGAAGCAACAAGAGGACGCCCAAGTCGGTCCCTGGCCAAAATGTGATGTCATGTCACGTTACTGTGCATCGCGTTCTGATTTATTGATGTGTTTATTCACAGACTGCTGCCATGGCAACGTCTGCGGGCACGGTGTCGGAGGACGCGGTGGAGGACGACGGCGGCGGCGGGCGCCTGTCGTGCAGCTCCTCTGAGATGTCGAAGCTGAGCTCCAAGAGCGCCAAGGAGCGGCGCAACCGCAAGAAGAAGTGGCGCCAGAAGGAGCAGGAGAAGGAGAAGGGCGACAGCGAGAAGTTCGTCAAGTCCGAGTCGGACGACGGCAGCAAGAGGAGCCGCTTCCGCTTCCCCGACAACCGCCTGGGGCGAAAGTCTTCCATTATGAACCAGGTGAGGAAACCAGAATAATGTAGAGTAATATGAAATAAAAATGGACCTTAAGCAAAGGGTTTTACATAAGGAGAATATAGTGACCAACGATGTAAAAGCACATGTTCAGCTCCTAAATTATTCACTAGAATTACATGAATGTTTGAGAGGGAGCGACCTCACCGCTTTGTTTAGGCCTAACTTGGTTGACTTGGTTCTAAGAGCGTGTTAGAATCTAGTATTCAGGTGCAAATTCTGTGGGTTTAACAATGTTCAAACCCTTCTCCATTTTGTTTTAGCTGAATGTGTCCTGTCCTGTGTGCGACCTTGTCATTGACCCTAACTATAAGTTTGTCCCGTTACATAAGTCACATCAGGCGCGAGGGGGAAGTGACCATGTATCAAACTCTAATCCACTGGGCATCTCCTTCCGCCTCAGTCCCTCCTCAGCATCCCCGGCTCGCCGTTCCTGTCCCGTCACAACAGCAAGAGCAGCATCTTCAGCTTCAAGGGCCGCAGCAAGGACGTGGGCTCCGAGAACGAGTTCGCCGACGACGAGCACAGCACGGTGGAGGAGTGCGAGGAGCGCCGGGGCTCCCTCTTCAGCCCGTACCGCCGCAGCAGCTACAGCGGCTTCCACGGCAAGAGAAACAGCACGGTGGATTGCAACGGCGTGGTGTCGCTCATTGGCCCCGGGCCTGGCGGACGCCTCCTGCCTGAGGTGAAAATAGATAAGGCAGATTCTGACGAAAGTGTAAGGAAGTCAATGAATAGACCTATCTAGGCATGGCCCCCTCTCGTCCGTTCCTTTTTTATGGCTTTCTATCTTCTATTCTGTCATCTTTGCAAGTCCGTATGTATCTCTTGGCTAAGCTCTTGGCTCGCGCCTCCCCTCCCCCAGCCCCCCGCAGAGTATGCTGCCCTCCGACAGTAGGCAAAGGATGGAGAAATAATGATGTTTGATAGTCAACATGCTATAGCCAGCCCTCGATTCCATAACTCAGTGAAACTGGGTCTATCAGTGACTTCCAGGCAATTTTGTTGTTTGACTTGAACAATGAATGTCAATGTTTCACATGTGTCCGTACTACTCGCACACACAGCCCCATGTGACATGTTGACTTTAGCGCATAGATCCACGATTCAATACGCAGCCGTTACTGTTAGATGGCTATTTAACACACCCCAGAGAACAATGTTACCGAACGGCATAATGATGAGTTAACATGCTCCAGTGTGTTGATCTGTTCCTCCTCCAGGCACCCAAGTCTTCTGCTGTCCTGTGTGGGTAGATCTACAGTAGAAGGTGGAGGAGACAGAGGGGCCAGAACCTTAGAGTCACAAACATTTTTGTCTCCTATACCGCCCTAGAATAGATACACGAGTAACACACAGCATTTAGGACACAAAGGAGGGCTGCTGTCTTTGTGTGTCTTTACCTTTCTCTGTATTCCAAACTCTCCCTGGTCAACATTAGTTGAATTAGAATTAGCCCTGTCTATGTCCAGTTAGCATGGTAGCTCTAGAACCCAGATTGGAACAAGCATGACGTAGACAGGTACAACGATGGCTATGGTGTCTGTTATTTCCTCTCCTTCTCTTTGACTTGGAGCATGCTCATGCATGACAACTGGATGGATCTGAACTACCTGCCTACATGTGATCTCTTTACAATGCTCTTGACTTGACGGTTGCAATATAAGTTGTATGGTTTTAAAGTAGAAAGATTCAGCAGCATCGGTTTCTGAGTAACAAGTAAAACTGGCCAGATTTGGGAGACATTTTGTAAAATGACCTAATGATTATATTGCAATGGCAGCAAAGCCTCCATTATTGCATGACAGTAGCCGAAATGCTTTGATGCAGAAGCAGTTCTCCTTGCACACTAGCTCACAATCCATTTATTATTTAATCGGGATGAGCTAATTACATTCCAACACAATTAGGTCAAGTAGCCGTGGACCACTGCTCCCACTTTGGCTGAGACATGCATGCGTTTACAGCATACACACATCTTCCTTGAAACCAGCATTCACATAGAAAGGAATGAAACATGCCCCGAGCCGAACTCCAACAACCTGAACCCTCTACGTCCGACTCCTGCCAATGCTGTGCACTTCCCTCCGCCGGCTGCCGCTGGTGATGTGGGATGGTGTTCATGTCCTCTCCATGGGTGCTTGATTCTTCCTCTCCTCCTGACAGCCGACTACTGAGGTTGAGGTGAAGAAGAAGCTGTCGGGCTCCCTGATGGTGTCTGTGGACCAGCTCAATACCTCCTTTGGGCGGAAAGAGCGGGCCAACAGTGTCATGAGCGTCATTACCAACACACTAGTGGAGGGTACTGCCACTTTAACCCAGCTTTTTAACCTGCTCTCATTATTCTTTAACTAGGGCTGCTCTCATTGGTTGATTAGTTTGACATGAATTTCCTGCTTATCTGCTTTGCATATCCAACAGTACCAGATACATACAATGCATACGATTTTCTCTATCATTTGATACCATTGCATGCGGTATGCTCCAGCACGCCATTATGTTGGGTTTTGATGTGTGATCCAAACTATGTCTTCAGAACTGGAAGAGTCTCAGCGCAAGTGTCCGCCGTGCTGGTATAAGTTTTCTAACACATTCCTGATCTGGGAGTGCAGCCCCACCTGGATTAAGATCAAGGAGATTGTGAACCTGATAGTGATGGACCCGTTTGTGGATTTAGCCATCACCATCTGCATTGTGCTCAACACGCTCTTCATGGCCATGGAGCACTACCCCATGACCTCCGAATTCGAGGCCATGCTGTCTGTGGGCAATCTGGTGAGTGCCAGCCTTTTCGCCGCGTTATTTTTATCCCGTTCACTTGTGAAGGATCTCCTCAGCCCTTTCTCTGCGGCTCTCGGGGAGGCGCTATTTCTGGCGCCCGTAATTGGCAGGTCTTTCATTGCCGGTTGCGAGCTGAAAGGGAGAGAACGTGCTCAGACCCCCCGCTGCTTCCGTGGGTCCATGCGTTTCTCACAGGCGTCTTCGCGCACACACATGTTCTCTTTCTTCCTCCCTCTGTCACTCACTCTGTCACTTCCTCTGGTTGAGTGGAGCTCATGTTTGCTACAGAGGGACCAGCTTGACACTGACTGGCGGGAGGTCTGTATTAATGTGTTTTTTTTGCAGCTTGCTTGATAAGTTGCTCTAAACTGGTACCTGGATGGTGGCGTCTTTGAGAATACTAGTATATTAGTATGACTGCTATTGAAATGACAGGCTGAGGCGTTTGTAAAAGGTCGAAGCACGGTACAGGGAAGTGTTTCAGGGGATCCTTCCTGGTGACTTTCTTGCTTCTCCTGTGAACCATGTCGATCTGTTTTGCTGACATTTCTTTCCGCTCTGCCAGGTTTTCACAGGGATCTTCGCTGGGGAGATGCTTTTCAAGCTGGTGGCCATGGATCCGTACTACTACTTCCAGGAGGCCTGGAACTGTTTCGACGGGTTCATAGTGACGCTGAGTTTGGTGGAGTTGGCTCTGGCTGACGTTGAGGGTCTGTCTGTGCTCCGGTCGTTCCGTCTGGTAAATGCTTCCAGTTATACTCTTTAAATGTTGTTTAGAACCAAATACCTGCTTATTTGTTGTGAATAAATCACCTAGTTAGTACAGGAAGTAATGCCGTGACCAAATCTTATTCCACTTCCTCTTTCTTTCCTCCACGTCAGCTGAGAGTCTTTAAGCTGGCCAAGTCGTGGCCCACCCTCAACATGCTGATCAAGATCATCGGCAACTCCGTGGGAGCCCTGGGGAACCTGACCCTGGTGCTCGCCATCATCGTCTTCATCTTTGCCGTGGTCGGCATGCAGCTGTTCGGGAAGAGCTACAAGGACTGCGTGTGTAAGATCAACCAGGACTGCGAGCTGCCCCGCTGGCACATGAACGACTTCTTCCACTCCTTCCTGATCGTGTTCCGCGTGCTGTGCGGCGAGTGGATCGAGACCATGTGGGACTGCATGGAGGTCGCGGGCCAGGCCATGTGCCTCATCGTCTTCATGATGGTTATGGTGATTGGTAACCTGGTGGTGAGTGTCTCCACTAGGCTGCTGCTCCAGGCCTCTTCTGTGAAACATGTGGGGACAGGCGCTGAGTTCCAGGTTCCTCTCTGTGTCCGAAGGTGCTGAACCTGTTCCTTGCCTTGCTGCTGAGCTCCTTCAGCGCCGACAACCTGGCGGCAACGGACGACGACGGCGAGCCCAACAACCTGCAGATCGCCGTCATGCGCATCAAGAAGGGCATCGCGTGGATCAAAGCGAAGGCGCGCATCCTGGTGGCCAGCCTGCTGCGGAAGCCGCCGATGGAGGACGAGCAGAAGCCCCTGGACGACATGTACGACAAGAAGCTGAACTGCATCGCCAATCACACGGGCGTGGACATCAACCGCGACCTGGACTACGTCAAGAACGGCAACGGCACCACCAGCGGCATCGGCAGCAGCGTGGGCAAGTACATGATCGACGAGGACCACATGTCGTTCATCCACAACCCCAACCTGACGGTGTGCGTGCCCATTGCCGTGGGAGAGTCTGACTTTGAGAACCTCAACACAGAGGACTTCAGCAGCGAGTCGGACATTGAAAACAGCAAAGAGGTCAGCGCATTCATGAAATATGTGTGAAATATTACACGTGCCTCTCCATTAAACCACGTGTTGTTGGTTTTGTTGTTAGCTGCTCCGTACGCCGTGCAATTTCCTGTGGCAGGACAGTAAGTCTATGGGTGTGGCCGGCCACTCACACACTAATATAACTTCATTAGAAACGGCCGGAGTGGTTGGAGCAGGCAGCCAGTGTGGCAGAAATGAATAAATGCTAACGTATGTTGTTGATGAAATGCATTTACAAAACTTTCAGGCCGGATAATTTGCCATGTGATAATCTAATTCAGACTTCGTGAGCATGATGTGTGATGTTCCAGGGGGATGTGGTGTCCATCTCAATATGGAGAAAAAGCTCTGTGAGCAAATCATACTTGAGCTTTTCCCCCATTTAGAGATGGAGCCAACACCGTTTGGAAATAAAGTACCCTGATATTTACACTTCCTGACTTTTTAACTGCGCCTTGGAGCCCACATGCTTGTTAGTCATTGCGTCTGTGGTGTTTATATGTTTGCGTTACTGCAGCTGGACGACACCAGTTCGTCGGAAGGCAGCACTATAGACATCAAACCAGATGTGGAGGAGGTGGTGGTGGTGGAGCCGGTGGAGGAATACATGGAGCCAGAGTCATGTTGGACCGATGGTGAGGCCCCTGTTTCCTTCTCTTCACAACATAGATCCTAAAAAAAGTTATATGCAGACTTCAAATTGTGTCCAGATGTTTTATAAACCGAAGAATGTGAAATCTGCCGCTGAATCGAATGTCCTGCTCCTGTGTGTCCTCAGCTTGTGTGGCCAAGTATAAGTGCTGTGACGTTGACATCACTATGGGATGGGGGAAGAGCTGGTGGTTCCTGAGAAAGACCTGCTACCTGATCGTGGAGCACAACTGGTTTGAGACCCTGATCATCTTCATGATCCTCCTAAGTAGTGGAGCTCTGGTAGGTTCTCAGTGAGGTGCTGTCTAGAGTTTATCAGCAGGGTCCAGCGTCCGCTGATGCCATCCTTGTGCTGCCGCTCCCGTTTTCCCACAGGCCTTTGAAGACGTGTACATCGAGCAGAGGAAGACCATTCGGATCATTTTGGAGTACGCCGACAGAGTCTTCACCTACATCTTCATCCTGGAGATGTTGCTGAAATGGGTCGCTTACGGTTTCGTCAAGTACTTCACCAATGCCTGGTGTTGGCTGGACTTCTTCATTGTGGATGTAAGTCCTGCTCTTTCTTCCTCTGTCGTTGTGTGTAGACTAATGCAGATTAGAGCAGTGACTCGGTCCTCAGCCACACCCTGGTTCAACATCAACACAGTCTAGTAAACATCAGTGCTAATGCTAATTTCTGTTGTCTAATTAGCCAAATTAGCTAATTTCTGCTCTGAATGCTTTAATGTGTCCATACAAATCTAAACATTACTGTAAATTAGAACATTTTATTGGTTCTAACCTGGGGAGTACTAAATATAAAACATAAACGTCTATCTGTTCTTCACAGAAAGGTGGAGGAAAGTTTAACACTATTTATACACATGTACTCCCAAAACTAGAGCTACTGTTCATGCACATATTGTCGTCTGTTGGGTGTGGATCAGGTTAAAAAAGACAGATTTGAATTTGAAGATCTGCTTAATGGGGTGCCAGAGGTGACGAGGCTTGTGTCGGTTTGATTTGATTTCCTAACGTGAGTCGGGGACAGTGTTTTGGACTTTGCAGCAGTCTGTCCATATCCAGTACACACACAACACACGCCTTTGTCGTCTTCTGTGACTCCATGAAGCAGCAATCATTGTATTGTTTGGTTGATCACTCTGAGATGCTTGAATATTTACAGTTAGTTTTGCAGAAAGAAAGAAGAAACGCTTTACTGTGTATCTAATCCGATTGACTCAAGTCATAGGAAATGATTCAGAATGGCATAAAAATCTATCTAAGCATGTACGTGAAGACAAATGGAAACATATTCAAGTCATGCTCAGAGCATTGGTACGTGTGGAAGATGTGTCTCGGTGAAGCTGTCTCTGCCTTTGTCTCTGACCTGTAAGATGTTGGATACGTGCCTTTGTCCTCTCTCTCTATGTTCTTCTCTGCTCCTCGTGTCAGTCAAGTCTGAAAGACCAGAACAGGGATAATTCTTCATTCTTTTGCAGTTACACGGTGTAAAAACACCATGTGCTCATTACTGACTTACCTACATCAACCTGATGTAGCCAGCTAAATTGTGAGACATCTATTAAAGATTCCAACAACAGACTTTAGCGTGGGGAAAACATGTTTCATGGTGAATTTCATATACAGTATATTGACTTTAAGGACAGAATAAGAATTTCCCTGGTTTCTGGCTTTCTCCTTGAATTAATCACCTCTCCGCAGTGTCCAACACCTCAGCCAATACCCGTGAATGGACTCCCATCATTGACCAGAGGTTGCCATGTTCACTGATTACAATCCAGATGACCTGCAGCAAACACAGCAAGCTCAATACATGTATACAATTCAGATACTATAACCAAAAATCACATATATAAACACACACAGGTCTGTATCACTGAGTCCAGTCATACCACACTGCACTGGTTCTGGTTATTGTTAGACTCCCTCTCTGTAGGTACTGTATGTTGTCCAGGCCCAACACTTGGGACAGTGCAGGACGCTATGTTTTCCCAAGTTGTGACTTTGTTCCCAAAATCCCTCTTCCTTCCCTCTTTCCCAACTGTCCTTTCGTTCCCTTCTGAAAGTGTAACCTCAGGAATGTGGTGATATTGTGCTGAGATGTAATGATGGTGGGTGACAGGCGGCCAGCGGTAAGTTTTGGTCTTCACTAGCGCTCCCCCTCCAAAAAAAACCCCAAGTGTTTGACGAGTCTGGGTTGTGTTGTGACCTGAGTGTGCTTCTGCTGTCCTGTGTTGTGGGGTGACACCATTGCCATGGACTCAGACAGGGGGGGGCACCATCATTAGACCGGCCTGTGATTTCCTCTGAATGTGTGAGTGTGTTCCTCTTCATGTTTTGTGTTACTTCTATATTTTTCTTATTCATTTGATTTGTGTCATTGTAATAATGTCAGGGGCAAAAAAAGAGCATTGGAAAACCAGATTAGATAATAAAGTCAAACAGTATCAGCTTGTTACCAACTTTTCATCCCTTGGAAATTTTCACTTTATACAAATTATTATATATAATATAAATTCAAACCTACTTAAAAATGGTTCAAGTAATAGTTTTAATAATTTGAATTCATGTGGCTTTTAAATTAGCAATGCAATTTAGCTACGCCATCAAGTAGTGGCACCCAAGTGGATGAGCATGAGCTTAAAGGGGTCATAGTTCACTCACTTTTCTTTTTCACTCAGATTATTATCATTGTTTTGTTTGTGTTTTGTTCTTTTTTATTTCTGTTTGATTTGTGCTGTCGTCATCATGGGATCACAGCCCCAGATGTCATTGGCCTTACCTTGCAGAACTCTGTGAGAAGGACGCTGAAGCTCTGAGGCTGCTACTGCACAGCTGGCCCAGCAGGGGGCCAGAGGCCAGGCACCCCAAAGGGGGGCTCTCCAAGGGGTCAGGCTGAAGGTGACGATTACCCCAAACACCGTAGTGTAGATCAAGGCAAAATCTTTATTTTACTGTGTCCCTGCCAGCTAACATGAACGCTGCTAACAGATGTGAGACGCAATGAATTGATTATAACGGGCTCTTTGCCAAATACTACCAGTTTGTAGAAATCCCACCAGAATCTCAAAGGTCCTGATGTTTGAACGTTTAGGACAAGGAGATGTAGTCTGAATCCATTCTGACATGTTTCCTTCTGTTTCCCGTGGGTTTTGACGGACTCCACTCTGAAATGGTTGAAATGCTTATTCATTCTAGTCTTGTGTTGACGAAGGCGCCAGTCAAAATGAAGATTTTGCCTGTTTCAAACCTCCCTCCGTTACCTTGGTAAGCTTTAGATGTTGTGTACTTCTTGCGGTGAGTTTGACCAGTTGGTGTCGGTGGCTGGTTGGAGGTGCTTTCACATGTGTTCACTGTTGATATTTTTCCTTATTTGTAAGGAACTGGTACAAGCCCTGTTTCAGTCCCTCCAGCATTTAGACCAGGTCAATTAGAGTCTGAGGGCAAAATAAATAAAAGACCAGAGGGTAATGTTCGACTGGTGTATTTTGCCTTTAAATCCAAGTTAAATCTAACCTCGCGTCTTCTCTTGGATTATATGCATTCAGCCAAAGAATACTATACAAAACATCCCTGTGGCTTCCTCAACACACATCAGGTTACTGCCATTTTCCCTCTACTTACCACTTCTCAAAGACCATTAGTGGAGGCCATTGACCACACTTCCTCCATTTTCTCCACTGGTAATGCAATACTGCAAATGTAACCGTGTGGTTTCACCCCATCCCAACCCCCTTGGTCTGAATTTACATAGCTCCATTACTGATATCAGTAGAGCTAATGTCTGTTAAAATGACTGCTTTAGTGGGTGTTTTAACCCACAACAGCGCGCCGTGAGACAGTCTTTGGCTCGGTAGCTGCTAGCGGATGGGAGCGGGGCTGCACCAGTTTCTTTGAAGTCGTGTTCTGTTATTGTTAATCATTGTTAACTGTGTGTAACTCGACTGTACTTTGTGTATTTTTGTCCTTTCAGTGCCATCCAGTGCTAATAACTATATTCGGTCTGCCCTTAACCTCCATCCCTCTTTTGTTGTGCGTGGTTCATGTGACTGTGACTCTCCTACTTGACTTCTTCTGTAAATGCTGTGTGACAATGAAAATGGCAAAATGACACATTTGTACATGTTTTACTTGTATTCTTTCTTGTAGGTTCCGTTAGTTTGTCTGTCTTAAATTATATGGGATTTAATGCCTCAGCCCGAGAGCGACATGGAGAGACAATGTTAGAGGGGCAAGGGTAAGGCTCTAAGTCTGTTGGGTTTTTATCAGCTTCTACAGGGTAACCTTTCTCCTTCCCTCCTTCCCCAACTCCTCTTCCGCTCCCAGTCCTTTCGCTTGTATCTGAACTAAATCATGTAGCACTCGTTTCTGCCTAATTTACCCTCTATTTGAGTCTTACTGTATTGTTCTATCTCCTCTCTTTCTCTCTCAACCACCAATTTCTTTGCAGGTACAAAGGACTTTTCACATCTCGTCAAGTGCCCCAAAATAACAGACAAACAATCCCTATGGCTTTCTGCTACTAAAAAATACTACGCACATAAAACCTATACTAAACATTGACCTTCTCTCTCAGTGTATTTACATGTATAAATGCCATGTTATACATGCATATACATGCATAGATTTATGTGTGTATGTTAAGAAACTCTCCGCCTATGCCAGGGCCGTCTCTCTTCCCTAGTGAATATTCTCACGTCTAACAGTTTGGAACCTCTTTTGCTTCTCTGTTTTTGTGTAGGTGTCTATAGTCAGCCTTGTAGCTAATGCGCTGGGCTACTCCGATCTAGGGCCCATTAAATCACTCAGGACACTAAGGGCCTTGAGACCCCTCAGAGCCTTGTCACGTTTTGAAGGGATGAGGGTAAGATCCAAAGCTAAGCAGCTGATCCTTCCGCATGCCCATTCAACAGTTTAAAGCATGCTAGAACTGATCTAAAAAAAAATCTAAGAAGGCAAAGAAATACTCCAAAATATTGGGGGATTGTTTCTAAAACCTGAAAATGAAAGCCAAGAAGTCACCTTTTCATGCGCAGTCCTGTACCATGCCTTTGTTAGAGCCAAAGGACAAGTCATGATGCAGCTGGGAGACTGAGTAAAGTAACGGTGAAGTTACGTTGCCAGCAGGACAACATGCATTTCAATTGAATTTATGAAACAAAATCAATTAATTTGATTAAATATAATAACCAAAGTGTAAAAGAAGTATCATTCACAAAGCTGCCTCATCACATAAGTGACAAACTAGAAATTCTGATGACCTCATCTTACTTAGTTTCTTCCTGATTGGCCAGAATGAATGTCAAATTGGTCCCAGCTAACCAAAATCACATCGCACCATCTCATAGAGCATTCAAGTCAACAATTAGCTGTCCATTTGGCCTGATTTTCAACCACTGCTTTTAATTGAGAACCCCCCTCCCCTCCACATGCCCCCTCCCTTCTCCCATACCCCCCCCCCCAAGCTCACACCATCCCTCAATGCATTTGGCATCGAGAACAACCAGCAGGAACCGGGGAGCTGCAGGGAACCAAAGCCTCTTGCCTGACCAGTCACGCCATGCAGGGCGGCTGCCAAACAACCTATCGGAGGAATAGGCCTTATTTGTCAAAAAAGAGTGAGGGCCGAGGTCACTTCCTGGTTGCTTCAGCCGTCCTGTCCCAAAATACACGGATCTGATTGGTGGCCTCTGACTGGCGTTAGCGATAGGTTGCACCTGGTTGTTGTCACCCGTAGTCCCTCCTGTCTCTTTCACTTTCTGTCCCTTTATCTCTCATGATCTCATTCTCTCTTACTGTACCTCTCAGTATTCTTGGACTGGTTGCCTTGTCTTCTAGTTTGAGCTTCTTCTCTTCACCTCAGTTCGCCCCCCACTCCACCCCCACCCTCTCCTCCCCAGCCCCACATGTGCAGCACTGTGCAGCACCCACCCCAACCCCTTATTCCTCCACTACTCACTCCACTTCGACCCGGTTCTGCTGGGCCAGACCGCTGGAGGGTCACCACACTCTCTCCTGCTTGTCCAGGATATTTCTGCATCAGGGACTGAGACAGAAACCACAAACTTCTTGAGTTGTGGCTTTGGGAGGAAAGTATTTGTTAAGCTTCTGCCAGTACCAGCACCTTGGGTTGTACCATCTGACTGAGTGACCTGCTGAAAGCCTGTCTGGTTGCGGCTTATTACTGTAAATTTCCCAGCACTTATTATCCTTATCATGATTTTTAATGACTTCCTTAGGGAATGCAGGCAGAAGCTTAGCAAATATGCTAGTCTGCCATTTCACACAAGACATTACTGCTGTCATGTCTGGCACGGCATATTGTAGCGCTGGCTTCCTGTTGCCTTCCACTCCCACAGGAAGTGAAAACTGGGAGGCAACAAAGGGCCCAGTTAAACTCTAGGTCTGGGTGGGTGGTGGCCCATACTTTGACAAGCACTACAATGTTCAGACAACACTTTCAACCTCAGACAGACAACGTGTGGCTCCTCGTTCGTACGTCCCAAAAATGACAGAGCAGTAAGCGAAGGCGACCTGTGTAACGATTCTTTAGGTGGATTGATTATCCCTCAAATCTGATTCACAGTAAAGTCTCATTCATACCAGATATCCAGTGACTAAAATGTGATGCCATTGCACATGAGCAGACATCAGCGCCTTTAGGCCCTGGATAAGCTTTATGGATGTTGTGAATGGTTCTATAAAATTCTTCAGTTAATTTGGGGATTCTGTAAATAAGATTATGTCATTTTTGGGGTTCTCACATTTGCTTAAATTGTGCATTTATGAAATAGCAGTGCCCCTATGAACAAACTAATTTACTGGGTGAGTCTAGTAAAAAGTGAGGCAGGCCCAGTAAAGGTTAATAACTAAACAGGAAACACAGGAATTAGATCCTGCTGTATCAATTCTTACTATAATCTCTATGGTCTTCAAATAAAATACCATTTTGTTTGAACTGAAAATGGAAAATTCGAGTTGAAAACAATAAATAAATGAATATTGAAGTAAATGAATGGAGAGATGACATCTAAAGAGATTCTAGAGAGTTAGATAGGTGATAACTCACACATCCCTGAGTAAATGATGCAATGCCAACGGAGCTTAAGTACACGTTGCACTGCTTAACATGCAATGAGTAAAGGCTGCTCTGATTTTGTAGTTTGCTCGTCCTTGTAATGCTTTGGTCCTAGATGTTCTTCTAGCAAGGCATTCTACAGCCAGTCATTGTAGTTTTAGAAGTTATCTTGTAATTTAGGCTATACCAGCTATTCAAGGTCAACACATTGTCTTTACTGTAAACAAACCAGAATATACTATGTGGAACAAAGAGGTTTTTAGCGTAAACAGCTGTTTGACCGGTGTGAGTTCTAGAATCCGACAGTATCTCTCTATCCACACGTTTCTCTATTTATTTATATATTGAGTTGAGCGGTTGTTGGGATTGCACAATGCCATGTAACACGCATGTACAATAACTGCCGATGCACATTATGCATTTTTGAAAGCCATTTTCCCTCTTTGCGAGAACGCTTCCCAAACGGCCAAATTATTTTAACAAGCGCTGAATTTCTTTTTTTTTTTGGATGAGTAGCTCTAAAAGAGCCGTTCTCTCAGCGAGTGCAATGCCACCGCTGTGCGGATGAGACTTGGTTATTGTTTTAGAAACATATCCTTTAGCCTTTAACACCTGTCAAATTTGTGATTTTGCACAAGTCCACCTGTGGGGGTTTGCACACGCCGAGGGATCCCTGCTCTAGGGCTGCTCCCTGTCTGTCTGCAAAGAGGAGGGAATATGGCTCCACAAAACAAGTCTGCAAAAGACATGCATGCTCAGCTGTCTGCCTGAGAGCTGCTGGTCGGCCTGCCTAACACTGGTAGTGAGCGGTTCACTATGTGCTGAGCTTATTACTCGCTACGATAGATATGCAGGAAATCCCATTGGACTGCTTGGCAGGACTAGTCTTTGGTGGGTGGGGGGGTTCTGCTTTCATTTATTTAGTTCAACACTGCTGCAGTGTTATGTTGTTTGACTTGGGCTAATTATGTAAAACATTCAGCAAACTTGCTCATTTTGACTGTCTAATGTTGGGGTGGTTATAGCTGACACTTCATAGTGGTATGGCAAACACTTGTAATGTACATAAATATATATTTAAGCTGAGGCTTTGAGAAAAATACAAATATGCAATGCTTGGGTTTAGGTACTTTAGGTTTAATAGGGAAAGTCAAGCATTTAAAAGTGTATTCAGACCTAAAGCTTAACTTTTTCGTCAAATTGTCTTATCAACACTATCAATTTCCACTGGATAACACACCAGTGACACTATGAATATCTGTCATGTGTTATGGGTTTGATAATTTATCTTTATCTATAAACAAATCCATCACCTACTACTGTTTTCATTTCTTGTTAACTAGATATGACCTGAATCTGAAGGAGGACTTAGTGTCGTTTACATTAAGGGGACTTAAAGAGTTGCTGCACCATAACTGTAACCATTAAGTTCTAATACTCTGGCCATACTCTGTACAATAAAATGATTCATTTTATAATTTACATTATGAAGATACAATCCTTAGAGACTTTATAAAGTGATGCCTAAGTATACATGCAAGTGCCTGTGTGTGCTCCATATGTGCCCTTAAGCTGTCGTAGCTGAGTCGACAGATCAAAGAGCATCTCAGGCAAATCGCTGCCGCTCTAATTAGAACAGGACTGAACCAGTCTCCCTCCCATCGATTCCCTACAATCCCGTATGTGCAGCACATCACAGCAGCAGGCAGAGCCCATATTTTGGCAAATCGTTATATAAATAAATGGCAGCTTCTCCATCAGTATCAGAAAGTGTGACGCCATAACAGTATGCAGTGTCTGGTTAGAGGGGGTTGACTAAGCTGCCTTCGTTTCCTGGTTCTCACACTGTCATGTCCTGTGTTCCCTGGTCCGGTCTAGGTGGTAGTCAACGCCTTGGTGGGAGCCATCCCTTCCATTATGAATGTGTTGCTGGTTTGCCTCATCTTTTGGCTGATTTTCAGTATCATGGGGGTCAACATGTTTGCGGGCAAGTACTACTACTGTTTCAATGAGACGTCAGAGGAGTATTTTGAAGTCGACGTGGTCAACAACAGGTCCCAGTGCGAGGCCCTCATCAATCAGAACTATACTGAGGTCAGGTGGAAGAACGTCAAGATCAACTTCGACAACGTGGGCGCTGGCTACCTGGCCTTGCTGCAAGTGGTGAGAGTGTCCCTCCGGCTCTTCTGTGTAACGCCATCTTTTGTTTCATGCTACTGTAACATCTCAGGTTCCTGTGAGCGTTTCTCTTTTCTGCTTTCTGTGCATCACCTGAAGGTCTCGCATTGTACGCACAGTACTCTAAAGCCATGTTGCTCATATTCATTGCTTGTATTCGTATGTTTCTCCGTGTCCCTGTGTTTTATGTTCACATGCACAAGGTGTACTGTACCACAGGACATGTATCACATTCAGTTTGAGTTTGAGTATCCTTTGATTTCATTTTTGGATTCATTGATATTACTTCCCTTGTGTTTGGAAATGTATTTAGTTGTGTATCTCTTTCAAAAGGCCACATTCAAAGGCTGGATGGACATTATGTATGCCGCTGTGGATTCCAGAGCGGTACGTACATCGATCCTCAGTAAAGATTGTAGCGGTCACATATGCGTCATTGTGCTAATAAATTTGACGACAACATTGCGTTTCCCTTCAAGGTTGAAGACCAGCCTGCTTACGAAGTCAACATCTACATGTACATATACTTTGTGGTTTTCATCATCTTTGGATCCTTCTTCACCCTCAACCTCTTCATTGGTGTGATCATCGACAACTTCAACCAGCAGAAGAAAAAGATAAGACTTTTCTCCCAAATCCTCTGTTTTGCCCTTTGTGTCTCGATATTCCAATGCTAGAATGTGGTTGTAACCAAATCCATGTTTCTCCCTTTACTTTGGAGGCCAGGACATCTTCATGACTGAGGAGCAGAAGAAGTACTACAATGCCATGAAAAAGCTGGGGTCCAAAAAGCCTCAGAAACCTATTCCCCGACCAACAGTACGTCCTGTTGTGACTTTGCTGTTTGTTATGAACACTACACACCAGACCTCTGTTAACTCTGTTGTCTTTCTCCTCGTAGAACAAGATCCAGGGCATGGTGTTTGACTTTGTGACTCAGCAGGTTTTTGACATCTCCATCATGATTCTCATCTGCCTCAACATGGTCACAATGATGGTGGAAACCGACGACCAGTCTGATGAAACAGAGATGGTTCTCTACTGGGTCAACTTCATCTTCATTGTAGTCTTCACCACAGAGTTCTTGTTGAAACTCTTTGCTCTCCGCCATTATTACTTCACCAATGGTTGGAACATCTTTGATGTGGTGGTGGTCATCCTGTCTATTGTTGGTGAGTCACGGTGGAGTTTAGCAGTGAGTGGTGACCTGTAGAGGTTTATTGTATTGTAATGAATCTCTCTCCTTCTCTCCCATTTTCTTCTCTTCAGGTATGTTCTTGGCTGACATTATTGAGAAATACTTTGTATCACCGACCCTGTTTAGGGTGATCCGATTGGCTCGTATCGGCCGCATCCTGCGTCTGATCAAAGGCGCCAAAGGCATCCGGACATTACTGTTTGCACTGATGATGTCACTGCCAGCCCTGTTCAACATCGGCCTGCTGCTCTTCCTGGTCATGTTCATCTTCTCCATCTTCGGCATGTCTAACTTTGGCTACGTCAAACACGGAGCTGGGATCGACGACCTGTACAACTTCGAGACATTTGGGAACAGCATGATCATCCTGTTCATGATCACCACGTCGGCCGGCTGGGATGGCCTGCTACTGCCGATCCTCAACTACCCACCGGACTGCAATCCCAACCTGGAGAACCCTGGAACGTCGGTGAAGGGTGACTGTGGTAATCCCTCGGTGGGAATCTTCTTTTTTGTCATGTACATCATCATTTCTTTCCTGATTGTAGTGAACATGTACATTGCCATTATCCTTGAGAACTTCAGTGTGGCCACAGAGGAGAGTGCGGATCCCCTCAGTGAGGACGACTTTGAGACCTTCTATGAGATCTGGGAAAAGTTTGACCCCACTGCCTCTCAGTTTATCACATTTGCCAAGCTGCCTGACTTTGCCGATGCACTGGAGCACCCACTTCGCGTGCCAAAGCCCAATACTATAGAACTTATTGCCATGGACATGCCTATGGTGAGTGGCGATCGCATTCACTGCCTGGACATCCTGTTTGCCTTCACAAAGCGCGTGCTGGGTGACAGCGGCGAGTTGGACATGCTGAGGCAGCAGATGGAGGAGCGCTTTGTGGCGGCCAACCCCTCCAAGGTGTCGTACGAGCCCATCACCACGACCCTCCGCCGCAAACAGGAGGACGTGTCGGCTCGAATTATCCAGAACGCCTACCGCGCTCACCTCATCAGGCGAGGCATCATCTTCAAGCGCCACACCTTCACTAACAACAAGCTGGAGAACGGCGAGACCAACCAGGAGAAGAAGGAGAGCACGCCGTCCACCGCCTCTCTCCCCTCGTACGACAGCGTGACCAAACCCGACAAAGAGAAGCAGGACGACAACAAGGAGGAGTGGGCCAGGAAAGAGAAGGATAAAAACCAAAAAGACGAGTGGGAATCCAAGTGTTAGAGTTCAGAGACTCGACAAGTCCTATAAAACACAGCGAGAGGAGACTCTGAGCCCAAACCCAACAAATGTAGAAAAAGTGATCATTTGCAAGTAAGAAAAAAAACAACAAAACAAACAAAAAAAAATGTTTACAGACTCAAATATTACTGAGGCAGTGTGGTTTCTTATGTCATCAAAGACAGCTGAACCAAACACAATCAGTTTACCGTGGAACATTTGCTGCATAGTGACCAAGTTCATAGAAAAAAACAAGAACAGTGACTCATGATGTGCTGGCCAGTGACACGTTTCTTTGGGGACCAACCGCCATGGCACAGAAAATCTCCGCTAGATTATTGGAGATTTGCAAAATCCCTGCCACCACCAGGTGTGGACCCGGTACAGCAGGCCTCCAGTGCACCGGGACTGGATCTTACAGCTCCCACTAGAACTGTGTCAGCAGTCTAAAGGCGGGTCTGTAACGCTGAGTTTACCATCTTCATCGAGGAAACAATAATCAACCGAGCAAGTTTAGCTAGGAAGGAACACTAGCGAGGGAAGGGGAAACCCAGAGCTGTAGATGGAGGTCTTTTGTTCGTTTGTGCTGAGTATACTTGCATTTTTATTTGAGCAGCAAAAAAAGACAACATTTAGCCCATGCCACTAGTCCTCTCATTTCCTCTTTGTTAACCTGACATTGAAAAAGACGTTTTCTATGTGGGCTCTCACACTGACCGGGCAGGGGTCCCTAGTCATGGCTGTGACTCGGGCAAGAGGACACTCGCTCCGGGGCGAGTTCCAGATAAATAATAATTATTGTGCTCGTTCAATGCATACAGTTGACTTGCATGAAGGCATGCTTTGATCAGGAATCATGCATGAGTAATCATAGTCCACAAGACACAAATTCTCAGACCACTGCAGTAGGTCGACTGTACGTTTGAAGCCATCCACTGGGGTAATTACAATAACTATAAATGGGGAATTCTGATTTTAGGTACTGACGTGGAGAATATTTGGGGAATGCAACAACTCGAGCTGGAAAGGAGGGATTTTTTGCTGCTCTGAATGTTCCTAGTGATCTGAGTGTGGCGTGTGTGAGCATTAGGGTAAAGAATGTCCTCATGTTGAGGGTGTCGAGACTTGGAGGCTGTGTCAGTAGTCCTAAAGACAATTTAGGGCTCGCATCTCTTTGTTTACTTACATCCATTGTGCAGTCACTTTCCGTACACAACTGTGGTCCCTGCTATGGCACTGGGAGCAGGGGAGGTTTCATGCCAAGGACTTGGAAAAGGGACACAATGGGAATTTAGATTAGAGTCAGGGAAGTGGCCGACAGAAAAGCGCATGTAGGTGCATGCACTGATTAGTAGATTTACAGGTTCTTCATTTCAATGTGTCCCTTTCGGTGATGTCTTACTGCAGACCGTGCTTTTCAGACAATTTGAGTTGCTAGCTTTAGACAAAAAAGCCGTCTCTGATGTCCTCGATGCAGTCAAGCTTTGATCAGCGGCACCGAGTTAGTGGAGAGTTATCACAAAGACATGCCTTGTCGTGCCTAGCATGCGTGGAGGCTGGGCGGCCGTGAAGGGCTTGCATTTGGGACTGTTGAACAAAAAAAGGACTTTGTGCGATGTCAGAGGTGGTCGGAGGATAAATTACAAAACCAAAAGCGGACCAACAAATAGATAGGACCTCTTCCTTCAGCGTTTTAGACTGACTGCCATAGGAATAAGAGAAAGGCAAAAGCCGGAGAAGAGAGTAGTGTTGTGGTCTGAGTCCGCGTGCTGAAAGGCCCATGTTTGTCAGTGTATCATTGTGCTTCTGTGGGACCTCTTGAACACTGTGTGGTGTTGGACCCAGGCTCACACCATCGTCATTTACAGCTCTCCATGCATTCAATCGCGTTCACCTGCTTTGAAAATAATCAGAAAGAGTCAGAAACCTAACACTTGCCTAGATAAAACATCAGCAGGCCTCACATCGACACAACTATGTTGTATAATAAGCTTTGTGGGTGTTTTTCATAAAAAAAAAAGCTGAGGCTTTGTTCAGTGGTATACGAGACACAGCTGCCTGTTTAGGTGTTCCTGCCATTTGTTTTCTACACAGGAGTGACGGTCCTATTTCTAAGCGGATGTCTGGACTCAAATCTAGCCTCCACTGTCACACCACTGATGCCATTTTGGTGTGTTTAACACTGCCTGTTTCAGAACCCCCTGTCTGTAAGAAAAACCGAGGTCTGTTTACAAATTTGAGGTCTCCGAATCAGTTTGGCTGCTGCACACTGAAACCAAATACATTCCCAACGAGAACCGCCGGAGGAGTGAGTAACGCCATTCGACAAAACCCGTGTTCATCTTGGATGTAACGTTTTAGAATGACTCATTCACACACGTGAAAAACGAAAAGGAAATAAAAAATCAAAAAAGAAAACACAAAAACATATATGTACAGTGCAGGCTATGATGTAAATGGCACAATTGCTGAAAAAGAATGAACTTTTTGAGAGAAACTATAAATATTGTATTATATTATTTTATTTTATCAGCATGCTTTGTTGTGTTTTTTTGTAAATATGGAATTTTAAAAATGTTACTACTAATAATCAAAAAATGAATAATAACAATAATATAGAATGGCTTCCAGCTATGCCCTTTGTCACATTTGTTACCTTTTGGATCTTTTGAGACACTTTTCACTTTGTTGACGGAAATTGAATGAAATATAGATATTATATAATACAAAAGATATATACATGTATACATATATGTCTATATGTATATACATAAAACAGAGAACACTGTTTGTCACATTTGATTTATGTGCAACACGTTCAGTGGATGTCTAAAAGTGGTTGTTTCCAGCACTCTTCTATGTTGGGGAATAGCTCATATGCGATGTTACTGGAGCTGCTTGCCATGGATTGTAGCCTGATCGTAATGAACGAGTAATGTTACCAGCACATTTCCCACTGCTGTCATATCGCTCACCTTCACTGAGTGTACAGGACATCGTCAGAACCATGACCACACACACACACACACACACACACACACACACACACACACACACACACACACACACACACACACACACACACCAGTGCCATTACAGCTCCACGTGCATTCTGAACATCCACGTACCTGCTTATCATCGTCACAGTTTCTTTCGTTCGAACCGATTGTTTCTAGTGTTTCACTCAATGGCATGTGCCTTTTTTCTGCTTTTTCTGCGAATCTGGATGTTAATGCCACACTGAAAATCAAAAATAAAGAAAAAAAAAGAGACGACACGACAAGACAGCGTGTTTCCAAACTGTTCATGGAGGGGGGGTTCGGAGGTGAGCACAACATTAATCAGGGATGTCGAGTCAGAAATACTGCCGGACGATCATCCAGACACCCCACCTCATCTTAATATTCAACAGTGTGTGATGTTAACAGAAAACAGCTAACTCGAAAATGTCCTGTTCTTAGTGCTGTGTGTGTCACCCACTTGGCTTGTGAAAAAGCAGCTTGCCTTCTATATTTCCGTTTAATTTCTTCTATATTTCCGTTTCCATCTGAAATTTATTTTTGTATCGATATTGGATTATAGGACTCGTTCTTTTTTTTAGCATGGTTTATTATGGGCGTTCTTTCTTTTTTGCTGAAGAATTAAAAAGTGCTTTTCAAACTGTTGTTATCATTTACACCGTGATAAAAAGGGTTATACAGTACAATACCATGATGTGTTGCACAACCACTTGACTGGACTCTTGGTAAGAATATATGAAAGATTGTCTTCATTTGAGCACGAACCTTTTTATTACCAATAAAGCAGCCTTCCAGTTACAAGCTTGTGTTTGTTTCCTGGTGCCACGCTGAGGTCTGAATATTCAGCCGGACACACTACAGCATCTCCATTCACTCCGTTTCCCCCCAGGCCGCGGTTCGTCTCCACTTTGAGTGGTGGTCACCATTTTGAGCCGTTTTACTTTTGTGGCGCTCGTGTGCGGATGCGTGAGCATCACAAAGCATCCTGTGAAATGGAGCCGAGCAGTTCTGTGGTAACAGGAGGGCGGCCTTTCAAATGTAATGGACTTAAATTGAATTTGTTAAAAGCCTCGTGTTAACGTGCCCTCACAGGCAGAAGACAGACTCCAGCTCCTGTCGTTGCAGGCCATCTGTACCGTGATGCTGGTGGCCCAACAGAAGCAGCCGCATGATGCTCAGTCACCACAGCCACAACCCCATAACCTCATAACTGTGGCATTACTTAGCCCTTATCCTCAGTGTCCTTAAGGGGCAGGAAGCAGAACGTATGTATACAGTAGGATGCACGGTGTGGTCGCAGCCTGAGAAGTGGAACATTATGTCTCTTGCTCCTTTTTCCCCCTCTGCACCCCCCCCCAACTCGCTTTCTGTCTTTGGATTTTTCTTTCTTTTTTACAATATTTAGTCTCTCTGTTATCAGTCATCTACACACGTAGGCAATGGGAAGCAGCTCCTTATTGACTATGAACTCTACCTCCCTCTCCCTGCCATGTTCCACGATGGCTGTGTGAGAGTGCAGCGCAGTGCAGGAAGAGAGAGAGCGAGAGAGAGAGCGGTGGAGTCAGGATGGGAGGGGGAGGTAAGTAAAAGGGAAGGGGAAAGGGAGGCGGTGGAGTACTGCAGTGCAGATAAATTAATGCAACAGTCGAGGCTGAGTCAGCAGCACACTCCCAGTTTGGCCCAGTGCCTCCATCAGCCTGTGGCCCAGAAGAAATCTCACCAAATTAAAGACATGTCATGCCGAGATTAGACCCGGTGGGAATGTTGGAGCGCGTTGCTGTGCGTTGCAGACGAGCTGCTCTCGGCGGCCGAGACGACATCAGGGAGACAAGCGGCGGGTGCGTGTGCATCAGAGGCGTGCGGCGCCGAAGACAGGCATAAAAATGTGTTTTTGTGCAGAGGAGTTCGTCCTAATTCATAGACAGCCACACCTACGATGCTCTCCCATCCTCCTCCTCCTCCTCCTCCTCCTCCTCCGCTGCTGGCTTTCCTCTCACCCCCCTCCCCTCCTCTGAGTGGTGCTGCCACATAGCATGTGTTTTTGCAGAACACAAGGATTAAATGTGTCAGGGTATGTCCACGATTCGCTTATCATTTTACATATTATACAGGCTCTGAATATCATTGTCATCATTTAATCGCTAATGACAGCTTCTATTTACGAGCCCTTGTAAACAAAGTGGATTAGGCTTCTCCTTCCTGCTCTGCTGTAGTTCCCCTCCTCTGTCATTTTGCTGCAGTCCTGCCGATAAATGTCAGACAGGCTCTAAGTGCAAATAGCGAGCGCTAAAGGGGGCTTTTCCCGAGTATCTGATCCCATTTCAACCCTTGTCTGAGATCAGAGGGCTGTGCTGGTGCTCTGCTGGTGTTCCCTCCCTTTCTGCCCCCCCCTCCCCATCCTCCCCTCGTCTCCCTCCATCCCTGAGTAACTCTGAGGAGGGAGCTTGCTCTCATATGGCCAGAAGCCAGCTGCATCCTCACACTTCTCAATGAGGGATGACTAACTATCCAACCCCAGCACGGACACATGTATAAACAAGCCCACATCAGCACCAGCACCACCAGGTAGAGCCCACACTTTCTCTCCACCCACCTGAATTCTCCCCGTCCCTATTCCACTAAACATTACCTCGGGTTCTCGCTGTCTTCCCAGAGCCTCATTGCGTAACCTCATTGTGCAACAGTTTAAATTGTTGTGCTATATAGAGTCGGCACTGCAAAAGGAAACACAACAGATGCCTTTCCGCCCACACAGTGTATTTTAAAAGATTTCCCAAATCAGCCAAAGCGCTGCCCAATTCTCAGATTTGCTGAACAACAGCACCCACCGAAGGTCAGTCCAGCAAATAGCATGTTACCTCATCTGTCTTTTTCTTTTGGAAAAGGTCCACAACCACCATCACCAGTCTCCAGTAACGTGTAACATTTTTTATTGCTGATTTTGAATTTGATTTTTGAAAATTGTATTCTAAAATTCTAAATTAAATACATTTCCGTGCATGACAACACTGAAGCTGTGCCAGTGAATTCACAATACTAAATATTACTAAATATTAAAATAATAATTAATAATATTAACAATATTAAAAAAATTAGTTATTGTACTGTTTTTTTCATCACATTTTTACTACTGATTTAAAAAAGCAAATAATGGCTTTGGAAAAAAAATAATTAAGACATTGACATTTATCCAAAAACACAATAAACAAAGTGGCCGGTCGTTCCATATTAATGCTGAGGACTTTCCATACGCTACTGAATGACAGCATGCAGCGACGACCATGGCAGCGCAATCATCTTACACACCTGCTGCAACGTGAAACTGCTCTTCATGACATCTGCAAACATACAACAAAAATGTATGAATGTAAAAAACAAAGTCACCTATTCAGCAAAGAAGCTGCTTCTCAGTTCACCCTTCTCGCTTGGTGCTGGTCAGCCACTCCACGAAATCCTTAGCCTTGATCTTATCAAGGTAGCGGGCGAAGTCACTGGTGAAGGTCCCGTCTGAGTGTCTTTTAGAGTTTCTGGCGTTGTATTGTCCTTTCTTCACACCATACAAATGTCCACTGAAAGAAGAAATAAATACATTTCTCTATTAAACAACAAACTGCGTATTTCAAAACAAACTTATTTCATATTTCAAAACAAACTCAGAAACTAAATTTAAAAAGTGCTCCTCAATATCTGAGCAATAAAAAAGCTTAAAAAATAAATACGAACATTGCTGGTTCTCTTTTCGCCTCAGCCATTTCTTCACTGCTCAAACAGAGAAACAGAACCAGCGTGCACCACATGAGTAGTAGGTTCATCCTCAGGTCGCCTGCTAAAAAAACAAAACCATAAACAATCTCTTCAGAAAACAATTCATATTAAGACTTAAAAACACATGTTTGAATAGGACCCGCTGTTCCGTGTGAAAAAACTCACCTTGTGAAGGTCGGACCTGTTTCCAGTGCTGCGTACTGTACTTTCTGCAGGCACACAAGCACAAGGAATCCCCTCCACTCTAAAACAGCACGTCAAAGACAGACCTGAGGTGTCCTGAGCAACGTGATCTGACAGCAGGTGTCCCGTTCTGACATACAGGTCGCCCTTCACAGCTGGTGACTGCCTTCCTCATCAAACTGGGATGAATCATAGCTGATTTTAGACCAGAGGTCAGAGGCCACTCTCACTTTTTCAGACAGCAGCAACTGTAAAGAAAAGCTGTTCTGTTCTGACTTTGTCCCTGACTTGTGAACATCGCTTCCGCTCCTGGACATGTTTTTATCCAAAGGCATGAGGACTGTTTGGAGAAAAGTTTAGATGACTCAAGCATATTGTGTTATTATTTATAAAATACAAACTGAGCAGGAAAGGTGCACCAAGCAGCTGTTGTTAATTCATTTAATTTTTTAATTGTTTTGTGCGTGTTTTGCAGACGACAGTCACAGCCCTTGTTTCTCTATTAGAAGAGGTCTAATAAACTTTTTGATCAAATTCATTCACAGCTTTTGTAGAAACAAAAGTATAACTGTGTTATTAAAAGGTGTAAATAATTAGAATTTTCAACAAATTAGTTTATTTATTCGCCATTGGAGGCACTAAAAATGACAATATTTTGGTGAAAAAAATGATTAACTGTGGCTAACTCCCCTTTTAAATAAAGGTTTACAGAAAATCTTGGAAAAAGCGTTTCTAGTTTAAGGCACTTCCTGTTTGAGAGGTTACTTCCGGTGTTTGAGGAACCGCCGGCCAATTTGTCCGGCCGTCATATTTGCATTTTGCAGTTAGCCGTCATGTACCGTTCATACTTGCAGCTGAAGGTTAGCTAACGTTAGCGTGAGCTGAGGTACACTGAAATTATATTAGCTACACTTGCGGTTTGCTGCATGTTAAAGATAAATTTTCCAGCTTAATTTGTGATTATAGCAGTCATTTATTATGATTTATGTTACCCTCTTTTACAGTAGTGTGGTCGATATCACTGTTTGTTATCCTACCTATTATTATATGATATAAACTGTTTAGGGTAATAAAATACACAATAGTGGCGTGAAAATTATGGGCTGAGACTGGAGGCTACGTGTTGACGGTGGGTATCAACAAAGCTCCACACAGAAAGGATTTTATTTTTTTTTTTAAATATTTTTTTTTTTTAATGAACAACTATTTACCTTGGGGGTCCATAAAAGGAGTAAAGTACTTGTTGCTAGACGTAACGGTCACCAGGTGTCAGTGTTAGACCACTGCGCCGCACAAGGACTCCTGCGTTCACATGCAGTAGTCTGTCTCTGTTACCTCCAATGTAGAGATTCTAAACTTTTTCTAGATCAAGGCATAATTTTGTTAATTCCCAAATATACCGTATAATATAAAATACACAACATCACCTCTGCAGGTGATGCTACATACCTTTTGTTTTTGTTGAAAGAAAAGAAAAGTGAAATTTTCATAATGTTAATGTTTCATCTTTATTAGCTACAGACTGAAAGGTCCAAAGAACCTGATTGGAATTAAATAAATTCAATATTAGATATACCAATATAGAATTTTTATTAGAAAACGTCATTTTAAGGTGAAGGCAGATATTTCAGTTGGTCTGATGACGCTCTGCTAGCGCATCTAGGTGGTGCAGTGAGTCCTCATAAGGTGCGTGCTGAATCCTAGGAGACACACACACACACACACACACACACACACACACACACACACACACACACACACACACACACACACACACACACTACTCATACCCTCTGACATTACCCCTGTGGACCGAGTGCACAAATGATTGAGTCTATATTTTATATATATTATTGCTAAAGGAAGATAGAGACTTCAGTGCAGGGATCATTTCCTGTAGCTGAAGGTCATGTTTACAGGGGCTGCAGTGCTGTTCTCTCTGCTGCTGCTTGATAACTTGCTGCTGATTGATACATTAATATTGCATTGATCTGCTCTTATACACAGGGACACTCATGTGCAAGCTAGATTGCGGTGGCTGGTGCAGCGCTGGGTTTCACTGTAAGTATATTGGTTTCTTTGTTTCTAGACAGTGTATGTTGCTACATTTCTATTTCAGATGCATGTTTTCGTTTTTCATAATTCTGTCTGAACCGACTCAATCTCAGTGAAAAGACAATAACAACAATGTACGGCACCTACTGTAGTATCAGCATGGATGTTACTGATCTGATTGGTTTGCTCTGCAGAGAAACATCCACACAGTACGTTTATATGGATTTTAGCTCACTTGGGGTTTGAGGGCACGTCTGTGAATCACAGTGGACGCTGGGCATTAGACAATTTATCTGCAACAACAAACACCTTCTCTGGTGAAGCATAGCAGGCCTTTGAAACGTCACAAGAGACACAACAATAAGTGTATCACCTATAAACATCACGGCTAAGGGCACTGGTTTAGCCTGAGAGTTTTCCTTCAATTTATTTGGGCTGTTAATGATAGGCTATCAGATTCCTATCTTCCTTTCCTGCTCTCTCCCCTCTTCTGCTCCCCGCTGTAGCCTGAAGGACTGTTTTTGGTGAGCATCTGGAGGCAGGCTGTTGAATAGGCCTCATTCTTGCAGGGCCCTCTGCTCCAGCGAGCGCACTCGGGGCACGGACTCTCGGCCACGGCCCGCGGAGGCGGTGCAGCGGGGGCGGGGACGAGATGGAAATGAAAGGAAGCCTGCACGAACACAGCTGCTGATGCTCATTTGGAAATTTTTCTCTTTGCTATATTAGCTTACATTAACTGTGCTCATAAAACATGCAGAAGGGTTGGATTCTTTTACTGCCCATTAACAAGGCCTTAAAAACCGAACAGTGCTCTGCAGCATGGACTCCGGCCTTGTCTCTATATGGGAAATCGGTTGAGGGGATGGTGTTGCGCTCAGATCGGGGGACTGTGGTTGTAGAGCAGCTGCAGAAGTCTATTTTCAGCAGATTTTAGAGAATGCTTGTGGACAACTGTGGACAAAGAACAATTGCGTTGTAACCTTTACCAGCCACAGACCATTTCCCTGTGGATTTTTCTAGGATGTATTTCAGAGCAATTTCATCTTCAGAATGTTTATAAAACATCTGCCATCACAAAACAGTGAGAGATTTAGTTCCAAATTCAGTGTCGCTCATCTTCATCCACTAACCCAACAAAATATATTTTTATAATCTTTTCTGTCCTTTGAAATCGGTCAATCAAAAATAAAATCCCTTTAAATCTGTGATGGTCTCCTACAAGTGAATTGAGGACTTTCATATTTTCCTGCCTATTGATCCTGGTACTGTGTATCGGAGACCTCTTGTGTCCGCCCTGGCTATTTTCTGGTTCAGATGTTAGATCAATGTGTTTGTGTCTGTGTCGGGAAACTCTCGAGTCGGGCTGAATCTGATCTGCGGTAGGTAACGGGACTGTGACGGTCTGGCAGAGAGGTGGAGCAGTTATGAAATGAGGGGCCTGGACTGTCAGGATGAGTGGTTTCAACTGACAGACGACCCACACGAGAGGACACGAACACCAACTGTGTTTGTTTTCTTCACACACGTGGGAACGGGTGCGTGCGACTCCACGTGTTTATACCCATGCAGACACAATGTTTTCACAGGCTCGCTGCACCTACTGACATGCAGGATCCCATCAGTTAGTGTTGTCGTTCGCTCTGCGGGTCTCAGAAACCTCATGATTATTACAGCATGGAAGGCTGCGCTTCCTGTTCCGCTGCTTGTTCTTATCTCAGACGGTGAGGGCATAAGGTAATAGGGTGGTCACACACACAAAACACACATCTGCTGTCTGATGACTTGAGATCGTCACGGTACGGTTTGTTCTGGCCTCTCGGGAGGCGGTGACCATTTGGGATCTCTAAACTTCACCAAATAAACATTTCATCTTGTTGTTATATCATATTCCTGTCAAATCCTTCCTAATACTCCCCTGGCCATTCTGTGGATCGGCCTCCTTCTGTCCGTGCTTTGAAATCATCATATCAGTGCATAAGCCCTATATGTATCCCATTGTGATTTGATTTGGAGAGCAGAAATGGCAGATTAGTCTTAAATCCGCCCAAGTAGATTATCCACTCATCTCTAAAGCTCATGCATTGAGGGTTCCTCATAATTGCCGCTCATGGTCGGGGGGTGGGAGTGCCCAGCTTACCCACGGTCGGGAAGCGGACTGATCTGGTTCCTCAATGCCATCCGTGTGCGCTTATTAAAAGTGTGGTTGACCCCAGTTTTTTCCCCATGTGGCTCTTCCTATTGTGTTCTGTGTGATTGATGTTCACTGGGGTCACCTAAGCCCATGCTGCTCAGTGCACAGGGGGCTAAATGTTTACATGCATTCATTTGACTTTACTCAGGGGTCCACGGGCCCAATGCAGGGTCGCACTGTGGCCGGCAAACTGGACCATATGTCATGCTTTTCCCCAGCAGAGGACTGAAGGTCAGACCCACCAGGTTATGGTGGCTAGTTAAGAAGAATAAACAGCCTTTGTAGGCAGGGCCTTACCTTGTGCTTTGGCTTTGAGCTTTTGCCTGTGACACTAGACATGGCTCTTAACGGCAGCGATTTGAAGCACACGCATGACAGAAATGTGACCTTTCTCTTCACATTCATGTGACGGAAAATCACCCTGATGTATTGTTTTCAGGATTCCACTTGGATGGCAGGTAGTTGAGCTGTAAAACCAGAACGAAAGAGCTCCAGGGATGAGAGGTAGACGATGACGCAACGTGACTGACACAAGCTGATCTGTGTTTTTAGCAGTGAGGGCAGAGGTGAAAAGAAAGATGACAAGTCTTCTGAAATCATTAAGCTGCCTATGCAAATAATAAGCATATAAATATATGCACTGAAGAAAAGAGAATCTTATCTGGGATGATGCCATGTTAGGTGCTAGGTGTTAGGTTTCAGCAGGACAGTCAACCTGACTGACCTGATCCCCCAGCGAATAATGCACATGTAACCATTAGCAACAACGCACCTTTTGTCAATGCAATTATTCTCATATTTCAGATTCAGAATTTCAAAATGAACTTGAACGTCGTTCAATTTCATAATATAAAAGTGAACTTGAATTCAGTTTCAAAGCCGAGGCAGCTTTCTAAATGTTTGTTGTTCCCCTGCAGCAGCGTGTTGGTGCCTTTATGCTGACACGGCCTCCAGGCTGGGATCAGGGCAGCGTGGCTTTGAACAGCACGGCCGAGGCTTCGCTGGTGGTAGGCAGCAGCTACGTCTCTCAACTATTATAAGTCACCTAATGATTTAACTGCCAGCCATTCACGCGCCTGGTAAACATTCATTGCTTTCAACCTGATTTTCCACAGTGTTCAGAGATCTCTGTTTCTGTCTCTCTCTCTCACTCTCTCTCTCGTGCGAATGCATTGGAATGCGACCGTGTGTGGGGTATGTGTTTGAAATGAATGTTAACAGGCGGGCGGGGGTGGGGTAACTAGTCGGAGTCGGAGCGAACGAGGGTTGGTAGAATGCGGTTAAGGCCTGGAGAAGAATGGGGCAGGGGACAGACAGTGTGGTAGTGAGGCACAGATATTTCCCTCAGCCATTAACCAGACAGCGCTATTGTGGCCCCAACGTCCCACTGGCACAGTGTTGCTGTGACTGACAGCCCGGCCAGCCGCCTCTGTAGGTCTGCCACATGGTGGGCCAACTGAATGGGGAATGCAAAACGTCACGGCTTTGTCAAAAAACAGCTTACCTCGGCTCTTTATGTGGGAAAAGCTTTCACCTGCGCTTCACTTAACACTTTTGTAATAGCTTTGTTCTGCACAGCCCTGAACAAAGATGAAGCACAAGGCCAGCTTCTGAAGCCGTTTAGCAGTTGATATTACTGCTATTGATTCATGAGTTGGTAAGTGGTACTTATTGCATTTATTGGGTTTACTGGGACTGGTGATGTCTCCAGAGGCGGAGGCCCACCCCAGCCGGTCCCTGTACACCCGCGCTGCCAGGGATGCGCCGGGGAACCCCGGGCAAGGGATGAGGGCGTCTCATGGAATTCCAGAGCCGAAGCGGGAGGCAGAGAGGAGGCTGCTGGGGAAACAATGGTCAGGGACATCTGTCATGCGTGGCTGCACTCTCCTTCGCTTACAATGGGTTTTGGGGACCAGCCAGTGCTGGCTTTCTTTTCTCTCCCCTCCTTTCCGGGGACTCCTCTGGCTCGTACAATAGGCCCTTTGTCCCCTCCCCGCTTTTTGCCAACGTTTAACCCTTCAAGCCTGCTCCTTTTTCTGCCTCTTCTTTCTGTCCTCGCCAGAAAACAAAACACAGTTGAAAATGTGACTATTCATTCACGTCCCGAGCTCCTGTTTTTCATTATGACTTTTGGCTCCGCACTGTTCTCTAGGCGTGAATGCGACGAGGCCCCTGCGCTACTTGTTTGTAAGTGAGAAAGGATGCAAATGATCGTTTAATCATCAGATTTAATTTTACTCACGTCCGCGTGTTGATACCATGACACGGCACCATACTGTATCAGGAGCAGCTCTGTTGTGTTTCGGCCGCATTTCCAGGAAAAAGGCCACTAACAGTTTGACATCACACACTTACGGGACGGTTTATGCAACACGAATCACTTCCCCTGTGTCACATGGTGAAGTGTGTTGAGCAGTCTCTGCGGCAGGAGTTAGGGTGGTGTGAGATCTTGTACCATTGATTTTCAAACCCATGATGATGTTGGGGCCACAGCTCAGCACCAGCTGGGGTGTAATTATACTTGGATCCTTGGTGCTGTCTCTTTCTTAGTGTTTTCAACACTTTCAACAGGCATCAGCCTGATGTAAATTGCAAATTGATTTTTTCCCTAGCCTCTCATTCTTAAAGACTTAAGGGGTTCAGGCTGGTCTAAAATTGATTGGTCTGACTGCAATTTATTATTGCTGTCAGCAACAAGAGTTTTCAAGGGGAAACTCGACAGCGCTGGTTAAACTGGACTCAGCACCTCTGTTGTGCCAACTTGACAGATCAAAAATCAGACTTAAAAAAGTTTCACAGATCTATCACAGGCCTAATTACTGCCTCAGCCCTTCACCATAATGGACGGACTGGCAAACTGGACTGCTGTGTCCTGTCCTGGCAGCTAATTGCTGCCAGCTGCTGGGAGTCGGGGGAACAAAGGGCTGTTTGAAAAGGTGATCTGTTGATTGGAGAAGCTGTCCACCCTTCTTTAATGGGATGTGCATCACATGAGATGTGGCATTTGTTGGTAACGCTGCCTCATTCTGGCACACGTGTCCCCAGGGCCCAGTACAATGTAACAGCAGAGACCCATCTGTGTTTTATAAGAAGAGACATAAATAAACTCAAACTGTAAACTCAAACTTGGGTTTTCCGTAATTTAAATTTTAACATTTGTAAAGATATCACGCTGGTAACTCATATTTCTATCCTCCACACCTGATGAAAGCAGCCTCATACATCAGGGGTCATCTTATCTTGTTTCTTGATCTTTCTGCTGGTTTTGTACGCTTTTAACTAGCTCCAAGAGGGGGTGGGGGGCGTTTAGCAGGAAAATGTTTTATGAGTGGCTGAGTCGGGGCATGTGTTGATACCGGAGTGAGTCTTGTTGGAGATAATATTCTTGTCTTTTCCCCGTATGCATAAATATTTAAGTGAACCTGTCAGTCGCTCGCTCTGAAGGGAAAAAATGGAGAAAAAGACTCAGAGATAGAAACAGATAAACCCCATGAATGATGTCTGTCTGTCAGCAAGCCCGACGCTGTGACTATAACCAGGACCACTCACTCGTGTGTGTATGTGTGTGTGTCTAACACGTCTCAGAGCTATCAGTCTGATCGAACGGCCCTCCAGGCGTCCTGTTATGACAGCTCTCTCTCCGCCTGGAGAGACCTCATCTAGGGCGTGTTCTGACACAGCGGCTGCTTGAAATAGCTCAGATGAGAGGCAAGAGCAGACCTCTATCACTCTGCTGCTGCTCCCTGTCACTCTTGCTTTTCTCTCTTTGTTTCCATCTACGCGTGTTCCTGCTGTCGGTCTGCTTCTGTGCGTCTGTGAGTGTGTTGTAGAAGTAAAAATGTGCAACTGTGTTCATGCACACACATGTACACTAGATGAAGACATACTGCAGTGGTTATAAAGCATAAATCAAAATATAACCCATTTAAAGGCTTGAGGTAATTCAGAGTAGTTGAACTGCAGGTGGTGACAGCTGACAAGTCACAACATATGCTCAGTTTAGTACATACAAATCTGTATTTTTTATAGGTTCTCCTTTAACTGACTTACTTTCAGCCTTCAGGTCTAGTTGCACCTCAGTGTCTGCATAGAAAGTTACAGCGCATTAAAATCACTCTACTTTATAAACACTGAGCTTTGAATATCAGTCGCTTGTTCACTCAAACGTTCCCTGCTGAGAAGATGGAATGCACTACTATAAAGACAAGCCTCTGAAGGGCTGATTAACCTTGTAAGGGTGAGATAAGAAGATCAGAGCAGTAAAAACGTCCTCGACAGAGCTGTGACCTGCCGGTAGTTAACAGATCAACCAGTTCCATCTGTGACAACCCCACAAGCAATTATCCCGTATCACGCTCGCACTGACCATCAATATCAAAACGTGGTCGCAACACCTGAGATTAGCCCAACTCTCCTGTCCTGCCATAATCTTGCTTGTCTCACAGCCTTTGCTCCTGTCTGTGTGGCTGAGCCGACAGCACGGGGGCTGGTTCAGGGTCAGCCGGCACTGTAACGCGTTCCATGCACTCAGCCGTGCAGCTGCCTCTGGCCTGATTCACAATCACAGCCCTCCATAAAATGTCCTGTAGCTGACAATGAATATGAGCTTTGCTACTGCAGAGAGGGGGGGGGGGCTTGGCTGTAAATGCAGCATCATGAGCATGTCCCTCAAACAGCCCCTGAAGGTCCCTGCTCCAGCTCCAGTGGTTAACTGCCTATTTCTACTACTTTACATTATAGTAAGACACACACTGAATTGTCAACTTCACCCAATCTGTCTTCACTTCTTGACTCTAGCAGCAGCTTGTTGACCTGAATGCCATGAAGTTGCCATCAGCGCCTTGATTTGGATGTTTGCAGGTCACGACTGTGTAAAACCATGTGTAGCTCAGTTCATCCTCATCGCAGTATGAAATGTGCTTCATCCCAGAAAATGAACAGACCTTGGAAGTGCAGAGGGCCACAGGGACCGCGTGCACACGAGCCATGATGTCAGAGTGAAAGTTAGCAAAACGGCTGTGACGAAGAGCAGAGCTGTCATAATGCACGGACAGATGGAAGCGCGTCCAGGCTCCGTGAAATGTTTTAATGTAGAAATGCTGTCCCCGTGTTTTTCTGCGTGTAAACGATGAGCATCTACAGTAAGCAGAGGTCTGAATACTTTGTCCGAAATGACTCAAATATTGGCGTTACAGCTTAAAAGACCCCCCCCCATCGTTTAGTGCATGTTCTCCTTTTTTCGAGGGGCCATAAAGCTATCAAAGATGTGTCCTGTGAAGAAATGAAACATTGTCCAGAGCTGGAGAATTCCTCTGAGCTGGAGGAGGATAGGGGAGAGAGCAGAGAGGTGGTGGTGGTGGCAGTTCGTGTGCGTGTGTGTGCGTACGGGGGGGAGGATTAGAAGCGGCTTGGAGGTGGAGGAGGGAGGAGAGGGGAGACGATGATGATGGACAGACACGGGGGAGCCCCCCCAGTATCAAAACAGCAGGAATGTAGAGCAGGCTGGTAGGACCTAGAACGCACTTCTAACCTCTGATCTGATGTGAAGTGTGGTGGTGGTAGTGGGGGGGGGTGAGTCAGAGCTTAAAACTGCACATAGCACCCGAGATACAGAGCAGGGTCACAGACACGCAGCTGGTTACCAGACTTGAACCGGTGTTACCCAGGAGAAGCTGAAAACGGAGAACAGTCATTACCGTTGCTGCGCGGACCCGTTTTACTATGTGAGCATTTGTCATGCTTTCATGAACAACCTCCCTTGTGTTTTTGCAAAAAGGCAAAATATGCCTGTAAAACATCAATAAATCTTTTAACCTTATTGTACCTGCAGCAAAATCTAATCCCGCATGTATTTAACCATAACAAGCACCTATTTGTGGACCATATTTTCAGTTTGACCCGGCGTGTGGATCTGTGGCCACTAAACCCGGCCCGGCTGCGGTCTGTGTTTCATGTACAGACAAATCAGGGCTGTGCTGCTTAATTGAGTGGGGCAGCTCTCCGTCGCTGCATGGGGTCATGAGCTGGCCGGTGCCTAAGCCTGATAGTATTTTATTTCCTCCTTACAGACTTGATCCAAGTGTTCAATCACAGCGGGGCAGATAGCGTGAGTCATTTCCCCGTGAACACATGGACGCGGTGGTTAGCCGTTGTAGGGCTGCACACAGCTTTTACAGTATCAGTCCAATTACGGCCGTACAGCTGCGTCTGTTTAAGCCCATTTACTTTTACTTAAAGCCCCAAGTGTTCCTTGATGCTTTGTTCTTTACCTTAACACAAATCTCTTTTTTCCCTCTCCTCTACCGTCTCCAGGCTGAGTGGCTCCTTGCCCTTTCTCCCCACCTCCCCAGTAAACACGTAAGCTGCAGGATCATTAGCCCGCCGGAAATTTTAGCTTTGTTTCTCTTGCGTTTTTTACGTTCATATAGAACAAAAGGAGAAACATTCAATAGTTATTGATCTGGAGACATTCAACTTTTACTGGAGATCCCATTTAATCACAAAAGCTGATTTATTGTGGGCCCTCTGACAATCCCATTAAATTGCTGTCTAGCTAATCAAGTCCATTCTTTCTCCTGGAGGACTAATCTTTTATAGGGCCGGCAGAACGAATCCCGGCAGTAACAGGATTGGAGAGGAACTGGAGGGTTCAGGGTGGCTGCACCTTATCATAAATGAAAGAAGTCTCACAAAATGATGAGACGTAGTCATATGGTTCTGATTATCTGCTTAGCTAAATGCTTTTGCTTTACTGCTAAATGAAACCCAATATCAGTGGTTCTGTTTAGAGGAAGGTGAAGGGTGGTGCAACTTTTACCTAAAGGTGTGATCCCAGCCCTAAAGCCACGCATAATGAAATGATAATGAAATGTTCTAGTAAACCTTTACACTGAACAGTGTTTGTGTGTGTGTGTGTGTGTGTGTGTGTGTGTGTGTGTGTGTGTGTGTGTGTGTGTGTGTGTGTGTGTGTGTGTGTGTGTGTGTGTGTGTGTGTGTGTGTGTAAATCCTCTTTTTACGGGGATCCAGTCCATCCGCTAAATGAAGTGGAAACCCAAAAGACATGGTCATGGAAATGACTTCAGAGTTTAGTTTATGATTTGCTGGTAAAATTTCACAAGCTCTCGTCGTATGGGATCAGTCGAGATGAACACATGATTGTATTGCTTTGTCTTTGTTGTTTTTTTCAGCGTCTATGTTTGGCTTCTTGGGCGTCAGAGCTGTAATTGCTGGCGGCTGCTGTGCAGGAGCTGCTCCCAGTGAAGCGCCGCTCGCCCGCGGGGCGTCCTGCCCTGTGTTTTCAGTGTCCTTCCTCGCTCCGTCCTTGTGCGAACGAACCGCTAAATAACGACATCTATTCCAGTCTGCTTCTCGCAGCCGCTCATCGATCCCGAGGTGGAAGGACAATGCGGCTCCTTAACCCACGCAGCGCTGTGGCGGCCGCCCTGTTTAAAGTGGCGGTCGCACGCAGTCGCGCCAGGCGCTTTCAGATACGGGAACATGCTGTCTCAGAACACCTACGGCCAACGTAACACGATACACGGCTCAGCCCCAGACACACGCAGGACAGGAGTGCTTCCTCTGCAAGCCTCCAAAAGTTCAGCTCAGCACCTCTGGACCTCAGTGGAGCGGCCATCGATCACATCTCCCCACTTATTCCTTCATTGACATAAATACTCTGTGAGCTCCTTGACAGAATAAATCTTAGTCAGTTCAAACCAGCTTATTGTCAGCAGGCATTTTAAGGTTTTTCCTTTGGTGTTTATGGAGATTTTCAGCTACTAATTCAATCGAATGGCTTTGCTTTTGATGGCGATTGCACTTCTCCCTTCCCATTTGCATACTAAGAGTAGGTTCCCACTAGAAAGATCAAGGCAATCTATGTGTGGCCAATGTTGGGCTTCTGCCAGGAAGAGTCTGTCGATTCCATTAAAGGTGGGGCCAGATGTTTGTCATTACCTTTATTGATAACCACGGGGTCAATACTGTGATTTATTCTACTGGGATAGGACTAAGCTTTAGTCACAAGTTTCACTAGGGCCTGATCAATAGTACACAATGGACAAGTACAACATGACCACACATGAACTGAGAACCTCAGCAAAACAATAAATCCATGGCAACATTTTGTGGTCAGGTGCACGTAGAAACTGCAGTGAAACTATAAAAACAGTTCCACTTCGGATCCCCGGACTTATGGCACGGCCCCGTTTCATTGTGAAACCATTGCACAGTGTGTGCAGAGAGGACTGTTTGCATGCGAGTTGTAAATGTGCTGCGTTATTTGTTCTGACATATGTTCAATCTGGGTTTCATAACGTCAGCGCGTACTCTCTAAGTGCTGGCGCTTTCACTAAGACGCGCCTTCACATTCAAAGTAAATACTCTTGGGTGGAAATCAGCTACCGCCCTGCATCACTCATGCATCAGCTGTCGTCAAGGCTCGAGTGCCAGATCGTCCTGCAACAGGACGAAGCGTCTGATCTAGAATGTGGAACATGAGTGTGTTCAAACATTCAGATCCAGGGAAGTTTCCTCACAAATGGGTTTAATTGAGACGAGTCCCCTGCTGAAGCCAGTGAGGTGTAGTGGTGCAATCACAGAGGCTATTTGTCTGCAGCAGTGTGTCCACCGCTGGACATTCCTCTGGTGGTTGTAGTCTATAGGAGAAGGGCACTGACAGCACCCTCTGAATAGACGCTGAGTCGCCAGACTGAACCAAAATGTAATTACCTCTCCTTCACAATATCACACTGCAGACCTGAGCCTGACAGCAGCCTCAAAATGGAACGTGTTGGGACTGAATTAACCGCCAGCTGGGAACGGTGTTGCTGTGTGTGTTGGTGTAAACCTACGCCTTTTTTCGTGCCTGCATCTCGCAGAATTTCCTTCAACTCCTGCTGTTACACTTTTGTGTCGCAGAGAAGCAGCTTTGTAAAAACCGCTTGAGCAAACAGTGTTATTTTGTGGCATTCTGTGACTTTTGTCCCAACCAGCCAAGCACGGGCGACTGTTCCGACCACGGACAGTGTAATGCATTCTCTATTTGGCTTACTTGCAAAATCTAGCAGCGGTAACACCAGGAATATTCCTCCTCCCAGGTCTTTATAGACTCATTGCTATCATAAGCCAATAGCCTCAATAGATCTAGAGCTATTAGAGTCAATCTATCCCTATAAGTGACAGTAATTTGATGCTCCCAGTATAAACCTTTGTCATAGTCTTTAACATCAACCAGATTACGTGCAGTCACTTATTGAGATTGATTAATATTTTCATTATGTGATTTATTTCCTGGGCAGTGTACAGTTTGCAGTGGTTGAATGGGCTAATGTAATGTAATGGAGACTTAAATGAGCCATTAATCTGGCAGGCCCAAGGGTAAAGGGACAGCATAAAAGGGATCTAGAGAGCGTGACTTAACCATGATGTGGGGAGCTGCAGGACAACATGAATTATGTGGAAATTTTACAAAAGAAAACAAAGATTATATTCATTTTACAGCATTCTATAAAATAACTGGATTGTAATGAACACACTTTAAAAAATGATGCTAGTTGCTTCATTATCGGAGATTGAAAATGGAGATAAGACTTTGGAGGAAAAGGAGGCAGTTTGGTGGTGATACACAATTATCCATGGGAGGCGTTAGGTAATATAAATGACCCTGTGAGGCCAGGGAGGAAGGTGGGAGCCAGGCAGCTATTGGGGGCTTCCTGTCTGTATAATTGAAAATCATTCAGACAGCTGTACAGTTTAACCTTGCAGGACCATGGTGTTAGTCACTAATTGATGGGTTGGCATACACCGGCAATTGAAATGGAGACGTGAGATGTATGTGGGCCGACTTTGGATGTGTGTGTTTATGAGCAGGCTGTTCTTCGGAGCGCCTTACAAAACACCGTTGCTGGCGCCCGTTGACATTTTCTTGAATCTTTTCCACCCTGTAACCGCACAACACATTAGCTAGAGGCGGCTGAATCATTGTGTTGTGATGTCTGTAACGTCTACATGTGGGCCGCTTCCTGAACATCGCTGTGTTTGTCTTGAGCCGCTCCACAAACCACCCACCACCATGATACTGTCTGATATAATAATTCCACATCTGAAGTAGCTTGTGTTTGGAAGTGATAAAAGCCAGAGAGGCCAGTGAGTGATCTCCAGGAAGTAATAGATCTCCCTGGTCAGTTGAAAAAGAATCCTGTCTCCTTCCTCCATGCAGGGGGCTGGAAGAGTGTGGTTGTGTCTCCCTTCATGGAACCAGATGCATTATTGATGGATGGCTTATTGGGAACTCAATTACACAGAGATTACTGGGCTAGCAGACAGTGGGACACTGCTAGCCTGTAAGAACGATTGAATTAGAGCACAGGAGAGGAAGAAAAGTGTCCTTCAGAGACACTTCTTTGTGTGCAGAGCACATGGGAATGCCAAATGGCCACAAACCAGTTCATTCTCTGACAGATGACCTTCCCAACAAGTGTAGCTGGAGCAGGGCAGCAGCTGGCTGGGTGGTACACCACAGAACAGTGGTGAGAGCTCATTACAGGTCTGGACAGTGTAGTGGCGTTTTACATTTCATGACTGTGGGTAGCGCTGGGTGTCTGTGCATGTATAATGTGATGGCTAAAATGACAGCTGCTCTATCTGTAGTACAAAACGAGATGCTATGATGAGAAAACCCCAGAATGGCAATGTATGTACATAAATATTGGCATTTCTCCGAATCTCATTCATATAACATGGGCCGGCTGAATGAAAACCGTGCCTTGCAGGGTCGCGTGCTATTACAAGTTTAATGTGAAATCGGGATCGAAGAAGATGAGAGAAGGGGGTGTCGGCGCCTCAAATGGAAGCATTCATCTTCCTTTTCTGTTGGTCAGCAGATGTGCTCAAAGGGGAGAAAAAAAGGCACAGGGAGAAAAGCTGATGTTGAAGAAGAGAAATCATTTTACACCAGACCACACCGCGAAACCCATTTCACCCTTCGGTGTGGTACAAGTGAGTGCTCCAGGCTGCCGGTTATTGCATTTATAAGAAGCGACGTGGACGCTGCGCCACCGCGCCGGACTTCGCCTCCTGCAGCGGCTCCCTTTCATTTTACAGTTGCAGCTTTTCCTCCAGTGGCGTTTGTGACGAACGCACATGTGTGATCACAGACAGGGTTTTCCATTCTCTAAGTGTCCCCTTGTATTGTTGCTATGTCAGTGTGTCAGTGAAGAGAACAACCCTTGAAAGACACCATTGTTGGACTTCTCGTTGTTAATGGAGAAGTTGCCGTGGCTGGGATTAGGTGGCAGCTTTCAACAGGCCCCTGCTTTGTCCAGGTCACCTCCAACCGACTGGACACTTTAGAAAGGACACCCTGGTGAGCTGCTTTGTTGCCCGCATTTCCCTGAACACAAGGCACGAGTTAGACCCTGGAGAAAAGGTTTAATAAGGAGTGGAGAATAGCCATTAGCTCCCTACCAACCTCTGTTGCTGGAGGAGAAAATAGACAAGCAAGGACTGTGACAATCAACTAAGGGGGAATTCATTCCCTTTCCGGAGTTTAAACCTGACACAGAGATCCAATCCTTGCAGATTGTAAGACACAATAAATCAAGATTTCATTCTGATACAGTACTGTGACTGTTGTGTCTACAACCTGTAAAATGCCCAGTGTGTCCTGTTGTAGAACACATGTATATATAGAACATATATAAATATGATAATATGTAAAGCCAGGCCACTGATTTACATTTTGTGTTATTTCTTTCCCAGGGACATTGATGTTAAGGCAGCAGTCTAAACCAGAAGGCAAGTCTTTAGAAGTTACATAAAGCAAATAGAATATTACATAACACAAGAGGGCGAGAACGTGTTATAAATATAGATACATACATGAAACAGAGATCTAAAACAAAGCAGCATTAAACGTACATGCAGCGCAGGTTGTGAAGACAGCGCCGCACACTTACAGTTTGTGTTCGCAGTGTTAAATCATGTGTTTCTCTAATAATAACTTTTGTTGGGCTGCAGCCAAATTCACCCACTGCCTTTAATTGCAGCTGTAAATTGTCAAGCCTAAAGGATGCACACAAACATCTAATGGTTTAATCAGCTGCTGCCATTAATGAGTAATCCCATAAACAGAACTTATTGACACTACATCCTTATCGGTCTTCATTGGTAATGAATGTGAAGGCTACAGTCCAGATGCTACAACTGCCATAAAGCTAATAGAAAAGTCCCCAACATCTGGATTGAATGTCAGGATTGAGTCCTGTCGGCAACGTTTCTCTTGTGTCTCCCTGAACCTCTCTGCCTCAGATAACAGGCCTTCAGCATCGCAGCAGCACATTGTGAGATTGAACGGCCAGAGTCGCGTTTCCCATCTAAATTTAACTCCCTGACTTCCACGTGTCCAGAGATCTGCCCGCGTGCACTCACACATCGACATGGCGTGGAAAGTTAACATTTTCCCGGTTCCCAGTGTCACATGTCCGTCTCCAGGTTAGCGACACGCATGGACGTGACCCTGCAGGCTCATACCAACAGCGTGTGATGTTCATATATGGGATACACAGAGGACACAGAGAACAGGGGTAATAGTTTATATTAAATTATTAGCCGTCAGACTAATGCAACACTCACTTCAACCTGTGACATCTGTGAGTGTCTTATCATTTCAGAGCGGTAAATCTGATGTGCCCTGTGTGTGTGTGTGTGTGTGTGTGTGTGTGTGTGTGTGTGTGTGTGTGTGTGTGTGTGTGTGTGTGTTTGAGCGCTGTCAGTGTGTGGAGCCGTGCCACAGGGTTTAACCCCTTCTTCATTGATCCCCAGGCTGCTCAGGGCTGCTGCCTAATTCTCCAATTTTCAGCTGTTAGCGATAGAATTGGAATAATAAACAGCTGAACCTCCCACTAATAATCCCGCTGACCCCCCTGTCCGTCTCTTTTCCTTTCTTTCCTTCCTCCGCTGCTGAAACAGCCCTCTTTAGGGCAACCGGGGTAGAGTTTCCCTCGCTGTCCTAATCTCGGCCAAAGCCCTTTGCTCACTAATGAAATCATATCGACCAACCTCGCGCGCCTGGAACTGATTATTTCGCAAACACGCCACACACACATATTCTTTGTGCATAAAAGCACAAATAATCCTTCCACACACTTCAGCGCAGGCAAAGTGTGTAACTGTGTGCAGCGCGCTGTTTTCTCAAACACTCATGCTTCACTGAGCTTAGAATCACTTTCATTTAACACAGGAAATAACAAGTAAGACGTGTTTTGAAAAACAAAACGTGTCTTGTGTGTTTTTCTTCCTACGTGTTTGAATTTAGATGTTTGGATTCCCGTCGGTGGAGCTTTAGTCAAGTTCACACAGTCCTGGAAGCAATTAGACTCCTGAGGTCAGATCTTAAGTCTCATACCTCATGTCTTCTCCACTTAGTCCATTTAACTTCTATTACACCTCACTGGTCTATCGCTGATGTCAGTTTCATTGTTCATGAACTTTTGAACACTGATTTAGAATTTGATTTTTCTTTAGTTCAATCATAGTTAATAATTTTTAGCTTGCTGTGTAATCACATCTTTTATTAATTGTTGATATCATTCACAGTCCATTTACAGTATATGGACTGAAGGAGTGCAGGTTTTTTTTTTTTTCTTGACTAGTTCAATAGTGTTGCATGCTGTTTTTAATCATAACAAATTAAATTTAAGGCTGATTCATCAGTTTGCCTTGATGAAGTCAGCTGACTCCACGCTGAATGGAGGTGTTGAGCTGACATGCCCTGCAGTGTAAGGTCAAACTCTAGTGTGTTGACCTGTAGCCTCTGTTCATTCAGGAATCATTTTCAGCTTGCCATGGCTCTTTTGTCAGCCTGTCATATCTCTCCATTAACGCCCATACAGCAGGTACCTGCACAACTAACCAGTCCTGACTCCTGCCAGTAACCCATGACCACCAGTGGCTACTGGGCTAAATTCCAATGAAGCGTTTGGGAAGCCTGAGCTGTCACAAGTGTGCCGAAATATCTCAATGCACGTGATATTTTTTTAGACTGACACCTGTCAAGCTCACTCATCTACTGTAGCATAGAAACTTGCTTTTCCACGCGTACCTGCTCTGTCTTTTCTCAGATTTTGGCTGGTCTCATGGCCTGGAGGCCTTTTGTGCTTTAGTAGTGCTGGGCTCAGCACGCTGCCTGTGTCCACACACTGCTGCCTCAGCACTAATAAGGTAATAGAGTGATAGAGAGAGCGCCAGAATTGTCTGCTTTCAACATCCCTACTCAACCATACCCTCACCTCACCCCCCACAGAGACACCATTAGCAAATCTATTGAGGATCCCATATTAGGGAAAACATTAAAGAGTCTAATTGTGGTTCTGTGCTGGGACTCGCTGAGTGTGTTAAGTTTTGTAACCACTCTAATGAGCAGCAGTGTTTCCTCCAATGGGTTTATTGCCCTACATTCCAATTTGAGCCATGTCACTGACCACTGGGGCATCTCCTAAAATAGTTCAACCCACATGTCACACAAAGGAGAGTTTTCAGACACAGTCTATTACAGCCTGAGTGTTGGGTTTGTTCAGGTTTCACGTTTTGTTTGCTATAAAAGTATAGTTACTAAAGGAGGTCAGTGTCAATATGAGAAAAATTGTAAAAGGCAATTTGAAGACAATCATTTATGATAGATGAGCAAGAGATGTGCAGTGATTGATTTTATCTTGGATCCAGGATGTTAAAAGAACTACACCTTTCATGATATGATGTTAGCTCAGGATGCTCTGGGCACCAAACGTAGAATCAGTGTCTCTGCCTGTTTCCAGTGTTCCCCTGCTCCTCACTGTGAGCAGACTGGGTGACCGTGCACATGCATGCATGGCTATTTGTGGCAGAGGGCGTGTGCATGGGCGGCGTCCCTCCGCGTGTCCTGCAGCCCAACAGGGACGCAGTGCTGGAGCACCGGCCCCGTGTAACAGGAGCAGATGACTGGACCATGTGGCCCTGAGCGTGGCGCTAAAAACAGCCTGGCAGCTGTGTGTGAGGAGCGAGTAAATGAAACCTGAACAGCACCTGACCGTGACATATATGGAGAGTGAGAGAAACCCATCAGCTACTGTTGCATGTTTAGCCTTCGCATTTGAGTCTGATTTGACTTTTCTTTCAGTGAAGGCTGGAAGTCTAATTTACACACATTATATAATGGGAGCCTCCTTGTCTATTTGTGTAGTATTAAAACATGAGGACTACTATATAGTGTTTATTTACTGTACCTGACTAAACTAGTGGCTAAAAAAGTGTTTAGAGTTGGATCATGTGAATCCAGACAAGTTCTGATGATTCCAGTATCTTATGGAAGTTCACGTACGTGATCAAATGTTGTGTTTTTGTTGGACAGTGCACTAAGCAGGAGACATTTTTCCCACTCCCACGTCTGGGTTGTGACAGTGAACCATCCTGGACTTCATTCCTCAGGCCCCAGGTAGTAGTTAACTATTAATCAGTACGCACCTCCAACCTGGCCACTCCATAAGGCACACGCTTCGGCGTGGGCGTGTCAGCGGAGGCACATCTGAACAGCAGAAAGTCGCATAGCGAGTAGCGTAACATATTTCTGCGCTTTTGTGCAAGTTGGGCATCATCTGTTGGAGTCAGTCGCTCGTTCCTCCCTGTGTTTTCAGCACAATCTGCCCACTGTTCATTCAGCTCTTCTCCTAATGAGCCTGGCCATTTCCCTCCAACCCAAATCTCTTTCTCTCCCCTGCCCTGTGTCCAGGCTTCAGTGTAATCGCCCCTCTCTCTCTCTCTCTCTCTCTCTCTCCTTCAAACCACAATTGGTGAGCCCCCCCCCCAACCGCCCTGTTGCCCCCCCCCCCTCTCTCTGCTTAAATACTTCAGGCATAAAGAGAGAGAGAGAGAGGGAAGGAGGGGAGGGAGAGGGGGATGGGAGATCCATGGGGGAGGGGTGAGTCCTCACTCTGTTGTCACTGGCCAGAGAAAGAGAGCGAGAGAGAGAGAGAGAGAGAGAGAGAGAGAGAGAGAGAGAGAGAGAGAGAGAGAGAGAGAGAGGGAGGGAGGGAGGGGGGGAGGGAGGGAGGGAGGGAGAGGTAGAGAGAGAGAGAGACAGAGTGGAGTTGTGTCCCATATGTGGAAAAAAAAGCATAGCAGTGCACACAAGGTCTGTTCTGCTCCAGGGATTATCCTACGCTTTCAGATCGGATGGAGGACATGCAGGCATGAATAGGTAAGGCTGCCTGTCTTCTCTGCATCTCTGTGCTGACCCGCTGTCATAGCCCGCTGTTTGACGGGGGCTCCGGCCAAGTTGCAGGAGCAGGCGAGCTCAGCGCGTTGAAGCCACGAGACGCTCAACCTCCCGGTGCCGCTATCGCTGCCGTCCGACCCCGGACACAGCCGTGCTTGTTTGCAGTGGAAGCTGTGGTTTGCACCTGAAGTGGAGTTGGTTCTTCTGGGCTGAGCGTTTAAAGTTGACTGTCACTCAGCGCGGGGGGATCATATAGTCGGAGGCGGTGTTTGTGAAGCCTGCTGGTGTCCACAGACAGCCGTGTGCTCATTGCGTAATTACTTGTTCATACTATTGGCTCGTTGATAGAGACATGCGTAGATTCATAGTCTGTTTTTACCACATACAGACTTTGTGTTATGTTTTAAGTAAAATGCTAGAGTTAAAAAAGTTTTAGTAGCTGGAAGCAGCTTGTTTTGTTTCTGTATCGGTAGCTAGAATGTCCATCGTTGTACTGTATATTTATAAAAAGTCAAAAACAATTACAGTAATTTGTGTATTGTGTATAAACTGACTGAAGCAACATGGCAGCAGCGTGTATAAAACTGGTTGTGTTCTCTGAATTCAGAAATACAACAAATGGCTGAGAATTAATTTTAATCTCATGAGCTTGTTAAGAAAGTTGCATTATATCAGACTAAAACAATAGAAACTGGAGGATTAAACTATCTTGGAATGAATAAAATAAAACAGAATAAATTTTTTTTTATTTTAAACTGTCACAGACTGATTTCATCATTTCTTTTATTGAAAGGTCGACTTCAGTTTTTTCTTCAGATAATTCAAAACGTCAAACTTCAGCATTACATTCCAGGAAACGTTTTCTGACTCTGCTTTTTGAGTATGCAGCTCCAAAAGTGTCTGGTCTCCTAAGAATGCAGTCTTTATTGCCCCAGTGCACAGAGCAGTGGTATGCATGAGCCTTTTGTGAGGCAGATTTGGAAAGCCCTCTTTAGAGGCTGGATGCAGCTTCACAATCAGCTTAATGCCTGACTATAATGAACACGGCGCTGTGTGTTAATTTAGCAGACTGTGTGCGACCGTGTGTGTGTGTATGTGTGTGTACGCGTTTTTAACCGTGTTTTCAGGTTATTCCATAATTGTGTCGTACTCTCTGTGAATCCTGGTCTGTGCGTGTGTGTGTGTGCGTGTGTGTGTGTGCGTGTGGAAGGTTCGGCTGACATGTGAGTGTTTGTCCAGACATTGTGCAGCAGCCTGCAACTGCCTCACCTCTCTCATTCTCTCTCTCTCTCTCTGTCTTAGGGCGCTCCAGTTGTCAGTGCGAGCTCATGCCAGTGATGGACTGCAGCCGGACAGACGCTAACCTTAGCTGGTATTCACTAAACAGCATTCCTCCTTACTGAGACCTGCTCCACAGGATGCTGAGTCCTATTGTCCCCTATAGTGAGTACACGACGCCTCAAACATACCCAGTTACCTCAGTTGGACTTTGCCTGAATCAATGAGCCTCCGCTCCAAAAATAAGCAGCAATGAACACAGTGTACTATAGTTTGCAAACAGAAGGAGAGCGGTGCAGGCCTCAGGCTGGACTCTGGTGTTTCATCACCAGGCGGAAGACACTGAGACACAGAGAACTGATAGTTAAAGCAGCAGAACTCCTCTGGTTCTGCCAGTGTCATTTTACCAGTACAGCCCAAGACTTGCCAGCACACACGCCGCCTCCTCTCCCTTCTCCTCCTTCAGCGCTGACTTAATAACTGACGTGTCCAGTTCTGGCCTCCCCCGTTACACCCACCCACCAGGCTTCATTCGAGTCCAGCTCTCCTGCTTTCCAAAACAGCATTGTTTGTCGGTCAGCATGGGGCTGCCTCCGTGGCCTCGGCCTCAAGGGCCCCTTCTTCCCAGCTCTTTAACCGGGCCTCAAAGGAGCATTATGGGCACGACAGTTCCCAGAAAATAGGGAGAAATCAAGCCAAACGGTTAATTTCAAAATTATTACATCATAATAGATGCTGAGAATTAGCTTCTGTTGGGTGAGAATACATCAGTGTGGAGAGGCACTGTAAAGCAGGAGTGTGGGTGTGGGAAGTGAAACTGGACTTAACAGCTTGATTAAAGCATCATGGGTGGATGAGAGAGGATCCACTAAACTATTGGAAACCTCACCACTGAAATAATTTTATTGAAATATTGAAATAGATGCAGCTTAGGAGTTGTTGAATTCTCCCACGAAATGGTGTTTTTTAAATTTTTTGTTTATAGTTGCAAATCTAATGCCTGAGCCTGAGTTGGCCAAACAACACTAAGACGTTCATTTGCAAGAGAATGCATGGATTCTTGTGTTGCTTCACGCAAAGGCTGGTTCAACTGGCTTCATCATCACTGAACACGTTCAGTGCTGTTGCGGTGGACGAGTGCGTTCAAGAATTTCTCACTGTTCGCTGCTGGTGGCATAGCTGGCGTGCCTGCAGCGCTAGCTCTGCTCTGACCCTCCCATTCCATGGGAATCCTCCACTCCACTATGCACTAAGCTTTTATGTTCAGGACGCACAATGCTGGTTTTCATCTGCCCTGTCCAACGGCACGATGGGCTTCATGTATAGAGCACTTCTGTTCTGCCGCATTCTGCAGGGTTGAGATGGTTTCAGTGTGTGTGTGTGTGTGTGTGTGTGTGTGTGTGTGTGTGTGTATGTGTGCGTGTGCGTGTGTGTGTGTGCGTGTGTGTGTGTGTGCGTGCGTGCGTTCAGAGGAGCGACACAGCAGTGTCAGGTAGTCGCAGTGTTTACTCTCAGGCCAGTGACACACGGTGACACTGCAGCTCACTGTCTCTCATTTAAAGACTCCAGTCATAATTCTGCTGAGCAAGAATCTGCCGGTGAGGGACCTGCATATGCTCAGGGCATGTAAAGACTCTCACCTCCATGTTGGAATTCTCGTTTCCCCGCCTCCCAACGTTACGTTGGACCACTGCGGGCTCAGAGCGTGTGCATTCACACAGCATTGTCCCTCTGTGTCGGGCCCCGGTCCTTGTCTCTGGCCAGTTCAGGAGACTTCAAGCTGGGACGAGTAGCCGCGGCCGGACCTGACAAGAAACCTGAGAGAGATTCCAGGGGCCATAGATACTCCTGGAGGGATTTGGTGCAAAGAATCTGTAATCTGCACTTCAAACACGCTCTTAAATCAGTCCCAGGCCGCCAACCCAGGAGTGCCCTAACTCTTGTTGCTGGGGGCCCCCGCTGGTGTAGCGATACCTTTTCTTTTAAAACAGCCCACAGACGTGCACACAGAGGAGTGCAGACCTGACAGTTTTTATAGCTCTCCGCTGACTGACCCCTTTCCCTCTCCTTTCAGTTGGTGCCTCTGTTTTTATGTTTTGTGTCTTTGTGAATGACTTCGCCAAGTCTGGGAGCAGTTTGTGTAAAGAAAATAGGAGTAGATCTCATCCAGGCTCTTGAGTAGAGCGGCGAGTTGGAGGGCCACGCTGGCAGTGGTGTGAGTGGTGTGGTGGAGGGGCCTGTGGGACCCTTGAGTAAACACACAGTTGCTTAAGTGTGTGTGAATAAGACCTGGGATCATTAGTGCTGGGTGTGAATGGGGTCTAATTAGCCCCCAGTGTGTGTGCGGTTGTGTGCATGTGTGTGTTTGCGTGCGTCAAAAAAGGGTTAGGGACCCGCGGCCCTGCGAGTCCACCGGTCCTGTGGTCTTTTTCTCTGAGGGTTCATCAGCTCATTAAGGAGACCTCCGCTCCCGTTAAGGGTCCAATTAAGGAGCAGGGCGCTGAGGCTCATTTGGATGGCAACACTTCACTGGATTCCTGAAGCAGCAGAATTCAGAGCTTGACAATGAGACACAATGCCTTTCACACCAGCGCAGCTAATTAGTGAATGACCACACTTGAGAAATTACTTACTTTAAATGTTATGCCATTAGGCGTTCGCGGCGCTGTGATCATAAAGTAAACTGCAATAGCGGGAAGTGTGGCTGTCGAATGTATTGAGCGCTCTCTAATTTGTGTGCGTCTCCGCAGAAGACAACAAATCTCTGAGCCGTCCGTGCGCTGAGAAGACAAGCTGGGAGCGCAGAGGGGCCATGGGGATTTGGACTAGAGAGAGGAAATACTCCAGGCTCACTGGGAATGGGGGGAATAAGGGAAGTGGAAAAGCAGAGAAATGAGGCAAAAAGGAGGTTGCGAGGAAAAAGATGTGGGGGGGTGTGAGATGGAGCAGAGATTGGGAAAGTGAGACAGATGGAAGGGATGATTGGTCATCACAGAGCCTTAGGACAGCTGTTCTTTGATATATTAGTGGACACAATGGCCTGCAGCCAGCCTGCAGCCACAGAAAATAGGGACTCTGTTTTTCTTGAAGGGGACGTGGGGGTGTTCGGGCCTGTGCCATTTGTGGACATGTGTTAGCAGGCACGGGGGATGGGGGGGAGTTGTTTCTAAAATTACGAGCATGAAGTGACGCATCCAGCAATTATTCTTGAGGCTTTCTAGTTTTGGAGAGTGCTGAGATAAGGGCAGTAAATTGAGCAGGCTTTTTAAGCATTAGCTATTCTCAACACGTTTGTCAATTAATGGCTGGTTAAGTTCCATCAAGTCGTTTCCCTCCGTCCACAGAATCACAATAATTGGCCTTTGCCTCTACTGTGTTGTTGTGTTACACACATGGGCCGTATAATGGCATTATTTTGTCAAAATACACAGTTTAATGCTGTTGTGCTGCCCTTCCTTTCACATAAAACCATATTATCTGCTCACCCTGACAAAAGCTATCCTGACAGCTGACCCAAAATATTCCAAAGGGCAATGCAGCAAAAAGTCAAAGTGTCAGATTTGGGACGGGGGAGCGCAGATAGTGTGTCCACGGACAGACGAAGGCAGAGTGACACGCAGAGGACGCTCCCCGGTGCCACTGCAGGAGACGGGCCCCGTCCTCCTGGGATTCCGCTGCTCCGGCGTGTTGGAAAAGCGCTGCGTCTGCTCGCGCTCGCGCCGGGCAGCAGGTGTGAAAACTCCCCAGCAGATCTCCCACAGCCCTCTGTTATTACATCTTTTTAAGGCCTTGAAAGAGAGAGCAGATGAGCCAGAGGGAGTGAGAGGCAGCATGGGAGTGTGGGATTGTGTTTCCTTTGATTGATAGCAGCCCTGTGACTAATGCATACATTTATAATAATTTTCGCTGGCAATGCTCAATTATGTGTGCCTGAAAGATTCAGATCCCCTGCGCATTATTATTACTAGGTGGTTTAGGAAGAGTCTTGAGTAATTAGCTTTTTGGCAACACCCCAAACACTGTGAGAAAGGGAAACAATCTACTACTCATGTAATTTTCATTATTTATCATTTCCACATTATTAATATTGGCATCCAAACTATGAAGCAACAAAAGAACAAGCATCTTGAGCAAAATGTGTTAAATAACCCAGAATATGATTTATGTTTTTGCTCTTTTGATTTCGAGTTGAATTCTTTGGGAACTTTCGGCCCCCTGAACTAAGGACCGTGTTCCATCAGTCTTCCCACGTGTGTTTGGTACTTACTTATTGGCTGCTTTTCCACCAATCCCCGGTCCAAACCATCTTAACTGGATTGAGGGGATTGAAGAGGAGACGTCAACTGATGCAGCACCGCATCGCTCTCCCGCTTGGGCCAATAGCTCTTAACCTGAAGGTGATGGTTCCACACACCAGGTGGGATGTAGCTTCAAAATGCTCCTGTAGCAGCATCACATCACCTCCATCACAGGTTCTTCATTCCCGTTTCGTCGACTTGACTCCAGGTTTGATAACAACTGACGGTTCACTGTATGTCGACTACTTCTGTAAGCGTGCAAGACCTGTGTGTTGGTAAAATATCCACCTGCCACGCTGTGAAATGTGGCCTGGCTCTCAGATTGGTGTTTTTATGAGGGTCCAGGTAGAAGTGAGATACTCCTGCTTGATATTAGTGTCATAAATCACACCAAACAGCCGAACAGAGCACGTACAGGGCTTCAGCAGCAAATGACGCCATTTCTCACCGTGCACATTGAACATTTCTTGCTAGTTACTTAAATATTTTCTTAAAATAACCAATATTGTTAGAAGATTCTGACAGAAAGTGTTAATTTCCTTTTGCATATTTATGTCAGGCAAGCAGGGGTTTAATCCAATAACTCATTGATCAGTTTGCGCTTCCTGAATACATAACAACCGACGCGTCAGAGATTCAAGTAGTTTCAGGGTTCATTTTTAGAACCATGTTCTGGCTATGATAACTCTTTCCCACAATATTTAATCGATAGTCACTTGGTCGTCACAGGTGCCGGCAGTTTAAGGCCCAACTTGTTATAGAGGAGCTATATTTCTTATGGGATTTATGGATCCATGTGGCTTTTAGATGACATCGCTCTACCTAATTTGTGCCCGTGCGTTGAAATGTATGATGGAGCGGAGGTGTTGGTAGTTTTCTCCGGGTGGGGGTAGCGATGCACCCTGAATGCAGCCCTGATTGGATTGATTCTCAGCAGTCTTGTTTACAAGCAGTCTCCTCACAATCGGCACAGTTTAATAGCGGAGCGTCCCAGAAGGCTTGTTGTATCCGTGTCCGTTTTGTTCCTTGGGGCAGAGAAGACAAAGGTGCCGGGAGGGGAGAAGGGGAAAGCAACCTCAGGGGAGCTGTGAAATGCTCCTGGAGCTTTCTGCCAAGATAACGTTTCACCTCGCACACCGATACGCCTTTTAGAGGGAACCACAGCACCGCCTCCAGCGCCGGCCAGTGTTTATGGGCCAAAGCCACTCTGGTTTCACAGCACCAACACAGGATTCAGGGAATTGTAGATAGCCTCTCCTTGACACGTAAGTGCTTCAATTTTAATTTTAGGACCCTTTCAAAGTAAAGCTGTCTCCTGCTGAAGGGACTCACTTGCTTCATCATGCACTCCTACAAAAGGCTGCGGCTCACACTGGTCCCTCAATAAATCCCAGGGTGACACAAAAGCTGTCAGTGGACTGCTGCTGAATAGATTAATAAGATTTCCATAATTAGACAGGCCCCTGACAATAGGATCCTTCAGGCTTTGTCTCAGGGCCAACTGGATTGTCCGAGCTGCGCACGTCTGTTGGACGGACGTCCACCACAATGGCCGCACAGACAGTAAAGCAGTCAGCAGAGGAACATCTGTCTCTCCTGGGGCCAAGAACACACACACAAGCAGTGGGAAGTTTCATGTGCATGAGCACAGGGTTCTTATCAACGCCCACACAGCCAAGTAAGACCATAAGGCAGGAGAAGCTCTTTACATATTTATATATGCTTAACCTGTTTGACTATCTGATTTTAGCACAGATCAAGAATAAATTATAAAATAAATTTAGGTGTAAGCAAAAGGCAAAGAGATAAAATCACTCACCTCATAGACGCATATACTGAAATGATTATACGACTGCTATCCTGATTTATTCTTCTAAACTTAGCATCTCAGCCCTGTTCTTTACCCGGCAGTTAATCTACTGGCTCTGATTTAAGCACAAGTGTGGATTGCTCAGTTTATTGTGCCATGCTATCGTTTTTGGAAAACCACAGTCCAGCAGAAGGCAAGATCTAATTACATGGAAGGGGCTAAACTGTACCAGCACCCCGCTGCTTTCATCAGGGGTGAGTGGCAGCATCATTCATCTAACTCACTGTGCACATGCAGAAAGCGAACACAATGCACTTTTTAAAAAAAAATGTTGATTCGAAATTAATTACTCTGGGCTTTCACAACGAATTGGTTCTTCAGGTACGTGCAGCTGCTCATTAGCTTGGCCAGGGGGGTAGTGTGTGTGAAAGAAGCCCATTCTGGATTGGTGCTACTCTGATGATGGAGTGGACAGCAGTTAGCCCGCCTCACTGAGTCCTCTAATGTCTGCTTAGAGAGGACGAAGCGCCTGCTGTCCACTCTCTCCCCTCCCTTCTTCCATTCCTCCCTCTCTGCTGCAGGTTTTATGAGCTCCCCTGGGTTCTCATCCATCTCTGTCACACACAGGCTCCATTATTGGGGCTGCTCGCAAACTTGTGCTGCAGATGGGAAGGGCCTGCAGGACATATAGTTTCTTCAGCCCGGACAAAGACCTTCAAGTCCGGCCACGAAAATACGTGGGCATTTGGGTGCGGACGAGCCAATATCTAGAAACACGACGCGCATGTCGCTGCTTCGGTTGTGGAGAAGGGCTGAGTCCTAAGAAAGTACTTGAACTGGTTTGGCCATTGGGAACACTGAGGCAGTGGATTTAAATATGAAGGACGTGGTAATCCAATGGCCATCTGGTCTGCCGGTCTCATCTGACTGAATAAATAACAGGCGTAATCTGAAAACACACAGGGGGAGGTTTGGAAAGCGGGGAAAGAAAGGGGCCAAAGTTTAGGATTGGAGGCGAGAGAGCGGCAGCAGAATTACAGGCTGTGAAGATTGAGATTTGATTTAAATGGCAATAAGAAGGCCGGCTCCACACACACACACACAGACAGCCATGAATAATGAATCATCAGTGAAGGCAGGGAGGCCTGGAATGATGACTTGGGCCATATTCCTTTTACCTCCTTGTTTGTGGCTTGAGTAGCCTTCACCTCAGGGTGAATCGTGACAGTTCAGTAATGCCAAGCTATGTGTGGAATGTCGAGATGAATTACTACTAATGAATGTCTTTATGAAACAGACAACGCAATCCTACAATAGGTTTATACACTGAAACACTGTGAATATGCAACATATAGAACATATAGACATAAAAACACATATTGGGTTAAACTGAATAGCACAGGCTATATTTTATATCATTATAATATAAATGTCAAACTCATCTAACTGCTCATATTTTAGCATGGACCCCATGTTTGAATTTTTTTCCTTGCTCAGTGTTAAGTCATTTTCAGCCTTTCAGCACATTTATCAACATTTGTTTGAGTTGTTGAACTGTGTCTGCATGTTCCACATTTCAAATGCATTTACGGGGTAATAATGAAAGGCAGGAAATGGAAACAGTGCATGGAGTGTGCTCTGTGCAGAGTGGCCATGATCAGTCAGACCTCGGCAGTGCTGAAGTCAGGTGGAGGACCAGACATTCCACTTTCCCAATGATGCATGGGAGACTGTGCTGGTGAATAGCACACTATGCTACGAATCCAAACTCAGACCCTCGCTGTCTTTCTTGCTTCCTACCTTGTTTGTTTTCTCTCGTGCTTTCGTCGCTGCTTTGTCACTTTCTCCCCTCCACTGTCCACACGGCCACTGCATATCTGCTGTATGGTGGGTGGTAGTCGGGGGTGCAGGGCGGTGAGAGCAGGCATTCAGGGCAACGTGCACGGCGAGATAACAATAGCTCTGGGAGACCTGCAGATGTTAGCAGAACTGGGAGTAGTGGTGGGATCTTATCACCGCAGCAGCACAAACTGAAATTGCAAAACAACACACCCGAACAGCCAATCTGCTGTTTCTTTCTGCAGCTTTTTGCCTTGATTGAATTTTATGTCCCAAGTTGCTGTTGCTTGCTTTTAAATTACCAAGTCAAAGAAAAATAAGAGGTCTTTTTTTAAAACTGTGAAGCTAAAATCACTCTCCCTTCTTTCTGTTTTTTTTTTTTTGTTAGGTTTGTTAAAGATGCACTGGAACCCAGAGCATGCCCAGCCTCTCAGCCAGTGGCCTGAGCAGCACCTGGACGTCTCCTCCACCACCTCCTCTCCGGCTCACAAGTCGGAGTTCTACTCTGGCCGCAGCCGCAGCTCCTACAACTACGCCTGGGCCAATGATGACATCTCTGCCCTGACGGCCTCCAACCTGTTGAAGCGCTACGCTGAGAAGTACGCTGGCGTGCTAGACTCACCCTATGACCGGCCTCCGACTTTAGGAACCTATCCAGAGACGGGGGCCTTCGGGGGCCTTAACGGCCAGAAGGCTGAGTTGGAGGCCTGGCCCTTGACGCACAGCACTGATGCCTCATATTCCCTTGTTGCCCCTGGAGGCCACGATGGCCTCTCAGGTTCCAAGGCTGTACCTACATCTGCAGGTCCTCCGGGCGTTAGCAGTGTGTCTGTAGTGAACAGTAACCTCTCAGATTCTGGTTACAGTGGCAGCAGCTCCTGCAGCGGCTCCGGCGACTACCCCTCAAGCTACAGTGGGGCCTATCTTTCCTCAGGGTACGGTCCACAACCCAGTGCAGCACTTCCCCCTGCCTCGCTCCACACTCTCCAATCCACTCCCCCCTTGGTACCTAGCTATAGCCCAACCACACCTGTCTATAACTACCCCCCCAGCACATACCCTCCCCAGACCAGCCTTGCCCCCAACTACAGCCACCCCTCTGCAACATACCTGCCTTCAGGTCTGCCAGCCCCTACGCCTGTTCCCACGAGACCCACAGTGGTAGGAGGCAGCTACAGTTACCAGAGCACCAACCTTGGGACATCTGAGTCTGGAGGGACATTAAAAAGGAAAGCATTTGAGATGAGTGTTGAAGAGGATGAGGGAGGGGACAGCTCTCGTTACAGGAAATACAGCTATGACCCCTTGAAGGCTGGGGGAAACTCACCCTATGGTGTAAATGACAAAACAGAGTGTCGGGGAAATGGCTTCAGCAGTACAGGCAGCACAGACACAAGCTTTAAGCCCAGTAAGCCCTCCTCCCAGCCCTTGGTTTCTCCCCAGTATGGGGCACCAGGGGAATACAGCCCCCCAGCAGGCATGATGGGGGAGAATGGCGTGGCCGAGCAGGACTTCACGCGACAGCAGCACCGCTCCCAGGCTCACAAACGTCCCCCATTGTGTGGCTCGACAGTTGAGACACTGAAGAGCCCGGATCCCCTTCTGCTGGACCTTGTCAATGGGGAGTTATTGGACTGCAATCCAGCCTTGGGCTGGGGGGAGCTCGTAGGCCTCACCCACGTCAAGGCTGCCCTGGAAGAGGACCTGCTGTGGCCCGTGTTGAGGCCCAGTCAAGTGGTGCGGCCGCCAAGAACCGTCCTGATGTTTGGCCCCCGCGGAGGGGGCAAAATGACGTTGACGCGCTCTTTGGCTTCCCAGATGGGAGCTTCGTTCTACCGGGTGAGTGGAGCCATGCTGGCTTCCAAAGGGAAGGCCGAGGCTGAGCGCATTCTGGGGACTCTGCTGCAGGTGGCAGGGGCACGTCAGCCCTCGGTGATACTGCTGAACCACGTGGAGGCTTTGGAGGAGGAGGGGCTGAGGCAGACCCTCCAGAGCACCCTGGAGAAAGCCCACGCGGGGAGCGCTGGCCTGGTCATCCTTGTATGTGCCACTGGTAGGCCAGATCTACTGCAAGATGCAGTCCACCAAAGTTTTGCCAAGCGGTACCACGTTGGCCTACCGGACGTGGGCATGCGAAGACAGGTGCTGCTGCAAGTCCTGGCGCCCCAGGGCTGCAGCCTGAGTGAGAGGGAGCTGAGCGTGGTGCTGCAGCGCACGGAGGGCTTCTCGGTGTGGGAGCTGCTGCAGCTCGGCCAGCAGGCGCTCTCCTCGGCGACTCCCCCCCCCGGGGCCATTCCTGGCCTCCCCGCGCCCTCCAAACCCCCAGCCTTTACAGACTTTGAGAATGCCTTCTGCAAGGTGCGCCCACACACCGCCACAAAAGAACCGGACACTTGTATAGAGTGGAGCAAGATGTACAGCCACTGAGACGGCAGCCAGGTCCCTGGACTCGGACTGCACTGAGTCTGTCCCTGCTTCCACAAGGCAGACCTTGGGAATGTTGTTGCTTTGTAATTACAGATTATACAGCCAAAAGAGCCAGAGAAGATCAATGATGCGAGCGAGGAGAGCTGACGAAGTTGCATTACTGGCAGAAGCATGCCACTGTGTGCTGTTTTTGTTTTGCTATATCATCAAGATTTAGTTTTTCCCAAAGAAAAGAAAGATGACTAGGCCTTGTTGAGTCTTGGTGTTTGGCCAGAGGGAAAATCAGACAGCTATTTGGATGCTCTCATGGATCCTGATTAGCCTTGGTCCAGGACAAATTCAGTTATTTGTTTGTTGCTAGGTGACGTGGTCCAAGATTATGGATAATCAGGGTTTGTAAAATGCCCCTTTTGACTGCTACTCTCAGGATCCTATTTACCGCAAGACCACTTCCGTGTTACGCTAATGTTGATTTTCCCACTGGATTGTCACTAATCATTGAGCACGAAGGGCCTGGGATCAGCAGCAAACCACAGTCTTTGACCAAAAACATGTCAAACCAAATACATAACCCAGCTTTGAGTTATGCATCTCAAAATCAGAGTATATTCTTGGTATCTTGTCACCAGAACGTGACACAACAGGTCCGACAGATGAGGAATATAATCCTAGGAGTAAATCCAAATATGCAGCTTCATGCAACTCACCGGTTACTATACTCGCTCTCGAATGGTACAAGTCACAGACAGCTTTCCTTGTTATTTGTGCTTTGTTGGCTTCAGTATACATTTGACACAATCTCACATTCCTCCTCGACGGCAGTTTTCCGACACCGCGTACAGAAAAACACTTAACCCGTCTGCACACTCAGCTTCCCCTCCAGCGTCTGCGTTTTTGATTTCACGCGCTCCCTTTTTGCTTTTCTTAGTTTGTAGTCGTGTTTGAAATGCTCAGGAAGAATTTCTTTACCTCAGAAATATGAAATTAAGAATGTATGTAATCTTAGGGTCTTAGCGGTGGAGAGTGGCACGGAGCGAGATGGAGACGCGAGGAGAAACCTGACAGTCTTGTAACACCCGCTTGCAGCTGGGCTTTTACCTCGAAAGAGAAACTTGAATATTCTACAAAGAGTAACATTGAATGTAATTCAGGTATTTCAAAGGATATTTGATGCCATAAATCCATGTATTATTATATATGAAAATATAAGTACATTTTCTTTTCCGTTGTTTTACCCTTTATTTTTATTGTAGTTTATGGTGGAGTGACGACCGTCTTCAACAAATGCTATGTAGAAGCCAGAAAATATTCCTTCTTTTGTTGGACAAACCTTTACGATTTGCTGTTTTCTGCCAGTTTGACTTCTACATCTCCCAGCTATTATTTGAAAATGTAACATCTGAGCACGAAACCCCTTCCAAAAATCCGACAGAGGCTCAGGCGGGAGTTGGTGTGTGTGCAGGTTGTGGATGAAGCCAACGTGTTGACAATCCAGACAGATGGCTCCTTTTCCAGCAGCGCGTCAGCTCTGCTTTAACAAGCTGGAAAAAGCTGCTCACTGGGCCTGGGGTGCAGAGGCTGTTCATATTAGACTGTAGCTGTGGTCCTGGAGAGGTGGACGCAGAATGATGTAATATTTCCCACCACCCTTTCCCACCTCCATCTCCCACTCCCTCCCTCATCATTCTTTTTATCTTTTTTCTCTCTCCCCAGTGCAATCTCATTAGATTGGATTGCCCCCCGGCCACGAGCCCCCGGTGGCCATGTGGCCATGCATCCTCCCCCTGCCCCCCACGCGCTTCTCGTCTTTTATACCGATTTCTCTGGAGTGGAAGTGGTCTGATTGATGTCCAGCAACCCTATATCACAGTGCAGCCTTCCCTCCACCAGCTGGTGGGCTTAGTCGAGCCACAGAGCCAGATCAATCAGAGCGACCCAGAAACTGAAAACACATTTTCAAATGATGGAGCATCCCCTGACTCACTGTTGAGAGCGTGCAGCCACGGCTCGCATGTAACTACGCGTAACGACTTAGAGGTTCAGATACTTAGGTTTGGATTTGTCCCACTGCTTCTGACAGTTTGTCCAACAAAACAAGCTTTGATTTCTCCGTGTTTCCACCCGTTTCCACAGTAACTTTGTTCTCGGTTATCGTACATTTTCTGTAACCATTTCTACCTCATTTTTGCGGCATATTGTACATGAAAGTATTTATTTCATGTCTTTTTTGATGTCTGTTTTAAAAATGAAAATGTTCTTGAACTGTAATGGTCTACCTCAGAAATGACTGTATTTTAAGAGAAGAGTATCACACAATATTAAACAGAATTTGTCAATATTGCACTGGGGTCACTTCTGTCTGTTTTGGTCTGCAGCGTGTGTGTGTGTGTGTGCGTGTGTGTGTGTGTGTGTGTGTGTGTGAGGTACAGTAAACACATACAGAGGATACTGTATCTGCGTCTCCTAGCGCACGGCTTTGCTGCTCGGCATGTTTGTGTGCGTTTTTTTTTCGCGTTGCCACAGAACAGCAACAGAAGCAGTGCGAGCACCCCCGAGGCTTCGGGCCCGGCACCAGAGCACAGAGGTCCTCCATCCCTGTCACTGTCAGTAAACAACAGCTCGTCCCAGTGGCCCACCCTGCGCTATTTCTGGGCTTTCCTGACATCTTTCAAAGACTCAAAACAAACTGGGAGAAGTAAATCTGAGCAACTCCGTGCAGAGAGGAGAAAGTTTACTCGAGGCCTCCGACAGGATCCATTGCTCACCAGTTATGGATAGTGGTGTCAACGCAGAGTTTGAAACCATCTGTGGCTGAATCCCAGTAGAACGGCGGCGCTGGTGCTGTTGGTGACACAGTAATTAATTGTCTAATAATGATGCATAGCTCTCACAGCTCAACCTTGTGTAGGGACTGCCCTTCATCCTCCCATGAAGGGTAATCATTTCTGCAGCTGTTTAAAAATGATGCCTTACGGTTCCAACAGTAACAAACCACAGAACAACACAGCCTTGTACAGGTAGAACCATTAGGAACATAATAAACAGGTCTATTCAGTTTATGATACGAATATTGAATGAGCCATTTGAGTCCTGTTGTAAATGTACCTCCCATCAGTGAAATAGCACAAATAAAGCGTGACCTGCGATTTGTCGGTTTCCTAATCGTCCAAACTGAGTGCTTTAACTTTCTGAGAGTGACTTCCAACACCAGACTGGAGACACTTTGTCCTTTTTGTCCTGATTCCTGTCGTCCAGGAAGTCAATCGTTTTCTTCTTCTTCTCCCCCTGATTGGAGGTAATTGGGCGATCAGAGTTTATAATTGGATAATATAAGATGCTAATGAGCTGCCACTGTCACATCCTCACTGTGACACAGCTTTGATAAAGAGCATATATATATATATATATATCCATATATATATGCTATATATCATTTATATGATGATGATCATTTGTATATATATGTAAATCTTTTTCTTCATTATATACAAACACATTTATTATCATTTGAAGGTTTTGATTAAAGCCTTTGTGCCAGTTCGGTTCGACCAGTGCTTATTTTACTTACAGTATTCTTATTCGTTAGTGTGTTTTGTGCAGTTAAATGTATTTGGTTTAAGCAGCACGTCAATAGAAACTACTTTCCAGTACAATGACTATGTTCAGAACTGCTTTGACAAAAATATGATCATTTATAGAAACAACCTTCATAATAAAAGGTCGCTGCCTCGTTTCCCGTACACAGTCGTCCTCTTTACCTTTGCTGCTGGTTCTCCATTGTCCAGGCCTTGATACTGACAAGGTTGACATCAGAGGAGAGCTCTGACACTGTGTGAGTTAGGACTGCCAGCTGTTAGCAATCAAGTCTATTTTGAAGTCAGGGACACATGGACCCCTAGGGCTAAAGCAGCAACCAGCCCAGCCCCTCATCTCCTCACCCCAGCCTAAAACCTCCGAGCCCCCTGGTCTCAAAGATAGCCAACACAGCTGTATTGGTTCCAGATGTGCTAAGCCTGCAGTAAGGGCCCTTCACCTAAGAGGACCTCAAACCAAGGGCCGACCTGCACCGTCAGTGATATTAAACAACAACAAGCACCAGGCTCATTTATATTGTAACAATCTGACATGCAAAGTTCTAAACAGTCATTGCTTCTGCTTTTGAGTGATTTTAAGCGACGTTTCTCTCCCTGGCAGGAGAGGAACTGCGTATTGCGATAGAGAGAGGCCTGCCACTGCAGACTGCTTTTAGATGATGAGATCAATGGTGTTTAACATCAGATATTGGCAGCCTCCTCCTTGGAAGGTGTAGCTGTCATGAGGAACACTGGCCCGAATACTAATGTGTCTATAAGGTAACGGGCACCATCAGTCTCACAACAAGCACTTTGCAGAACCAACAAAATAAATGATAATTACTGATTTATGGATTTAGCAGTTTCATGCAGTAATAACGAACAAATATTAAACGTAGACCAAGGAAAAGAAACGTTTGACGTTCTTTTTGAGGGAACCATCAAATCTTTGCTGCTGCGTTGTTTCTGTGTTGGAGAGTTCAATCAGAACTCTCAGGAAATTGGACCTGACAGGTGGAATGTCCTGGTGAAACGTCTTAGCTCGCCCTCTCTCACATGACCGGAGTGTGACCACTGAATCCGAATCAATCAATGATAAACAAGAACACGGGGATATAAACAGGGGGCTGATCAATAATGCAGAGACGAGGCGTTGGGCACAGCCTCGCGTTAATTGAAGCGGATCAAAGGGGTGACGTGAAGTTTGGAGGCTCTTCACGCGTTGACGGCCCCTAAGTTTAACCACGCTCCCTGAGCGGAAACCGGCTCCGTGCTGGTCTGTGCCGCCCTCGCGTGGCCGATCCAAGAACTGCACAACTAAGTTCCCATATAAAACAACATACAACAAAGGCGCAGATACAATTACGCATCTTTAATTTTTTTTAAACTTCAAATCTTGATTTAAGGCTGCTGATGAGGGAACGAGTGGATTCACACAGTTGATATCAGATCAAAGTGATGGAAGGAACACTGGATAAAATACAATGCGCGTTGAAGAGTGCGGCCCGTGTTGCTGCGTTCGACTGAACCAAAGTTCACTTTGTGACGTTCTCCTGGAGCCAAACGGTCTCCACTGCGCGGCTTGTTGTGTGAAGGCGTGGCAGCAGGAGCCGCAGATAAACTGCAGCCTGCAGAATATAAACTCAAATAACCTCGTCGTTAGATTAGAGCCGCGTGGAAACCGCGCATCGGGGGCCGCGGGAGTGAAAGCCGGGCTGCGGAACTCGGTCCACTGGGCCCGATGCGAGCCGTTGGGAAGACGCTGCCATCTGCAGATACGGTATCATGTGTCTCAGTAGACAGCTTACTGGAAATGTGCAGCATCTGGCGAAATGACTCAACATTACTCCGCCTACGCCTCCTTCTGTGGAAGTGCACCAAGCCCACTGGCCCTTGTAGTTTCTGTTTCACAGCTTCCAGATAAACGCGTCAAGACCCGTTCGTTACTTCTAGTGTTGCCGTTTCCGTGCGAACACGCGACACAATGCAGATGTGTACCGTGGCCATAAAGCAGCAACAATGTACGTGTCATGACAAGAAGTCAAGAAAAGCGCACGTTGGCAAAATAACCCGTGGCGCGGTGCCATAACCCCCCCCCGTCGTGACCAAATAGCGCAAATAGCGCAGCAGCAACTCGACTTGCGCCAGGACGACTCCGAGTGCGCTGGTCATGTGCGGTCTTGAACGCGAGGGCAGGAAATACGGCGCGTCTGCCTGCGCGCGATGCGCAACAGGGAAGTGAGGCGAAGCCACTCTGTGCACAGTTAAAAGTCGCCCGTGGGCTCGGCGCTCAACGCTCAGCAGCCGTCGGTTCCAAAGCAGCTCTCGGCTTTTGGGGGACCGGGCCGGCGTTGAACCGAGTCATGGAGTGAAGGGCGATGTTCTGGCGGATATTCGGGCTGGCGGAGTACGTGAGAGACAGAAGAGGAGGAAGAGGCGACGGAGCGTTTGTCAAATATATTTTGAACTGAAGGTAAGACTGCACGTCTTTCGTGCTGTTTGGGGCGTTTCTCCGTTAATTCCCGGGGCCCTCGGTTGATGAGGCCTCGGTGGGCGATGAACGCCCGCGTCTTTATTCATGTTTTGGTTATGAAACAGGCGCTCGCGGCGCGTGCGTCGGCCTCAAACACAACTTCACGTCCTCGCTTGTTTGTCACAACATTCCAGCGGTTGTGTTACTTTTTTCTCTCTCATCGACCAAAAGACGCGCCGCTCGAACGTTAAGTTGGTGCCATATTTCGTAAAACATGGTGTTATATAATTATATCACGTATACACGTTTGAGCAGCCGCGTCCCTCCCTTCGTGCTCCCACACATATATAAACAAACTTTGAAGAACCTGTTGATGTTCATGCGCCACAAATTGTACAGTTGGTGGCATTTTACGTGCGATACACGTTTTAAACAACACAACAACGGGCGGCTACACTGTACGCGCCGGAGACGTGCGCGAAGGGGAAACTGTGTGTGGATGCGCGTGTGCAACGGGGATGTTCTGCTTCCTGCTCGCACGCGACGTTCACTCCTGGAGGGACCGTGCGTCTCCACTGAGCTGGTCTGCGTGCGTGACCGTGGACCGCTTCACGCACGGTGCACGCGACTGCGACCAGCAGCGGCAGGAGTCCGTGGAGCTTGTCTCACTGTGGGGTTGGCGGGTGGATTCCCATCTGCCTGGCAAAACATCTGGATATTTATACTGTACTCCTGCAGTGGTTATACTAAAACTCCCACATTGCATCAGTGGATTGAGTGGATTTTCCAAGAGCGAGCGTTTAAAAATGCTGCACAGACGAGGATTCTAAATAAATCCACGCTCCCTTAAGACCTGACTAGCGGCGACTGCTCCTTCTCTCTCTTTCTTTCTCAGGCAGTTTGCCATTTTAGTTGAACAGGGAATTCCACGAAGGCAGGCAGGAAATATGATCAGCGTGTCGATGGTGAGGCCTCACGCAGCTTAAACCCTAAGAGTTGGATGCTGACGTTAAATATTTGTCTTTTAAATGGCAAAAATGAGTCGATGTTCATATTTTCTCTGGCAGTCTTGTCTAACAAGATAACAATAATATTGCGTAACAATATTGCAGTACTGTATGCACAGTGAGTGGTAGAGATGTTTCTTTTTGAGTTGGTTGTTTTGGACTTTTAATTAAGGAAATAGTTGGTCAAGTTGGAAAATTGCCAGTCAAGGCAGGCGTTTTCTTATTATGTGTAGTCATGAAGACAAAAGTAGGAAGTAAGGTAAAAGTGAAGTGATTAAAGGGCTTTGTTTTCATTGATAAAGGTTACAGATTAAAACAATACTCATACGCAAGTTGCGTTATGAGCCTGTGTAAACAATCACACTCTCTCACACAGCAGCTATTAAATTCCCTTGCACTGATTTCTGAGAATGCCAGTGGTTAGTATTAGTATTAGTTAGTACTAGTATTTGAATCTTGGTCTTATTAAGTCAGTACCAGGAGTCTCGGATTCTGTGAACAATGTGAGCCTTACGTCGTCATCATTATCATCGTCATCATCGTCATCGTCATACACATGGCATGATGGGAGTCTGTGTACGTTTGTACGTTAACCCTCACGTTCGTCCTCAAACATGAGGCCACAGGAAGGTTCAGTACGAGACGCAGCACCTAAGGCGTTAGCTTCCAGCAGAGGATTCCGGCCTGTCAATCAAACCTAACTGCCAAGGTGACCCACACACACAAACCACAGGAATCCTGGAGCTCCGGAGGTCTATTTACAAAGGAAAACCACAATCACAGCAAGAAATATGGTACAACGAGGAAGCAACACAGTTATTGCTGCTGCGGTGCTTCTACTTTGATTCTTAGTTAACTTTTAATAATTTTAATTACAATAACTGATCATGTTAAGCATGTTTTTCTTTATTGACAAAACAGTTTGCTGCTTGGCCGCGTTTTTGTAGCTTGGCTGATCGTTGTTGTTCCCGTTCCCGATTTTTCACTTGCTTTTCACACCAGAATTCAGATTCAGTCGGGCCTTTTAGGAGCCTGGAAAAGAGATCGCTCAGCGCTGGAAAACAATTTATAGGGAAAGTAAACGCACTTGGCAACGATGGTGCGGCTGGTTTGTGTTCCAGGAACTCCAGATGTGTGCCAGCTGACTCAAAGGATGTGAATCATTCCAGTGAATGATTATTATTAAAGAGTCTGTTGGTTGGTTTTATAAAATAAAACTGAAAATAATTAGGATCCTCTCAATGAAAATGACTAATAAACTGTTTCCTGGCAGCTAAGACATGAATGTGAGGCTTCCCAGTACAACGTCACAACAGGTGTGAACTTCACTTTTGTACTTTACACACGATGTAATTGTTTTGTAATTAGCTTCAATCAGGAACAAACAGGAAACTGGAATAAATCTGATGTGGAGAGAAGACCAGCGGCCATGACGCACAACTGTCTCGCTCTTTGCCTGAATGCGTGATAAGTCTCTTTGTAGTGAAACTGGGCCATCGCGAGTGACCTGTTGCTGTGTGTGACTTTTCAGCCCAGCGTGATCATGGCCCAGTGGACACGTATGAGCCAGATTATCCCGGTTCTGTCCTATGACACGATCAACAGCCTCTACCCCGTGTCCACCTTCCCCATCGAAGCCAGACATTATTTATCCGAATGGATCGAGAGCCAGCGATGGTAGGACACACGCACACACGCACACACACGCACACACACGCACACACACACACACACACGCACACACACGCACACACACGCACACACAAACGCACACACACACGCACACACACACGCACACACACACGCACACACAAACACACACACACACACGCACACACACACACACACACACACACACACACACGCACACACACACGCAGACACACAAACACACACGCACACACGCACACACACACACTGGACTGTACTGAGGTGCGTTTGGACCTTCAGGGACGACTTCACGCTGGAAAAGATGGAGCAGGAGGGCCAGGCCGGGTTTCTGCTGGACCAGACCATCAGCCTGCTGCAGCATGTGGCTCTGCAGAGCGCCAACGTAGTGGACAGGATGAAGCTGATGCAGATCAGCAGGAACATGGTACGTGGAGCGGAGCCACTCCAGCAGCATCAGTAGTAAGAAGAATTAAAAAAGCAGAGACATTAGACTTTAGACAAAGTTAAAAATTAACACTAAATAAGACTAAGAAGATCAAGCGTTTTATATAAATATATTAAAAAAATCCATCAAATATCTGGAATTCTTTCTTGCATTCATTTCTAAATAACATCAAATTCCAGGTATTAGGAACTAGGAATATATGATGCTTCAAGTTTTCTATAAGCGTCAGGTTTCTTCCAACGTAAAATGTTTGAGTGACGGAAAACGGATTGTGTTGAAATACAGTTATAGCAGTCGTGTGGGATGTTTGTGGGGCGTCACGCACTCAGACTGAACAAGACCAGGGTGTTGAACACTAAAGGAATTACCAATGCGTCACACTCGTCGGCTGGGGCTTATTTGCATGCGTCGTGTACAGCATCGGACGAATGAACCTGTTCTGTGCATCTGCTCTGACGTGTGCTTCCAGACGTCGCTGAAGCACAGCCCGCTGCGGTTTGCAGTGATGATCAGGGACATCCTGCGGAAGGAGCGCGTCCTCATGTCTTCGGTAACGCCTCTCGCCACGCGCACGGTCCGCGAGGCCTCGGGCCACTTGTAACCGCCTGGTTGTGTCCCGCTGCAGCAGCCCACGCCTGCGTTCCAGGCCCCTCCCAATCAGCTGCCCATGGTGCAGGACCTGGAGGACCTGTCTGCCAAAGTGGCCAAGGTCCAGGAAATCCGACAGCAGACTCACCAGGTGCAGGAGGAGCTGAACTGGCAGTACGACAAAGTGGAGAACCCGCACGGTGAGAGGCCTCGCTTCACCCTAACGCACTCCCTTTTTCAGGAGAAGCGCTAGAGAAGGATTTTGAATTCATTTGCTGATTCACATCTTTGTCAGTTCAGCTTTCTGAACTCTTTTAAAATCAGTTGCTTGTTTTTTATGTTATAATGTGATAATATTGTAACACTGAGAAACAGAATTTCACGTCGCCAACTTGGGACTGATTGATTTAGAGGCGCTTTGGGAAATTGCAGTGTTTCGTCTCATCATGCCATTGGTGAAATCTGACTTTGGATGTGATCGACTACAACTCATGGATGAATAATTTGGACAAATGATGAGCGCATGTTTGGCTGCGGCCTCAATGCAGGCTTTGTTTGATGCTTTGACTTCTACACACTTGCGCGTTGAGCTGTAGATTTAGTATCTGCTTTGTGTTTTTCTGCTCATGTCTGACATGCTGTCAAACCAGTTTTAGATCAAGCTGTAGCAACAACGTTTCCATTCACCGATTGCTTAGAATTGTTAATGGAACCATTAAAATGTCATAATTATTCTTAATGTTTTTAATTTATTTTAAATTGTATTTATTTTTATTATTTGCAGTAGACATTTGAAATAATTGTTTTGTGCTTGTTACAGTGCTTTGGACTCAACATATTTTCTGTTATTCTAAATAACTAGAGCCCAAAACGGCAGAAATGAAGAGCCAGATCCAGAAGCTGGAGTTCATCGTAGAATCAGCAGCCAGAGTAAGAGTGACACCAACTCCACTGCTGCTTTAAAAGCAGTTAGTGTTTTATATAAAGTATATTTCTGAAGAAATTGATAAATCACTGTGAATTGTTTTTAGTAAATGTAAAAGAATAAACAAGAATATGCTGATAGTTATATCACATTCTAACAGTGTCTGAATAATCAATTGCTATAAAAGCCTTTTACAGCTTTACCCAAAATGAGAAAAACGATGGTTGTTGCCGTAGGAACGTGTCGCGCTGCTGAAGACGTGCGTGGACTGTCTGGACCGGTGTCAGAACCAGCTGATCACGCGGCTGAAGGACTGGAGGCTGGAGCAGTACAAGGCCTCCATCGGCTGCCCCTTCGACGACAACCTCAACACGCTGCAGTCCGGGTGCGTAACGATTGTGCTCAGGTGAATGACGGGCTGTGGACGCGAGGCCGATGGTGCAGAGCAGGAAGCGCCAGGAATAGCAGGATATTAATCACACCTTCAAAGTAAAAGCACTGAGCGTTGGTAGTTTGGTAGAACTCAGGATTCTGTGTGTGTGCAGTCTCACCTCTCTCACGCCTGGCATCTTTTCCTGTTTACTTCTCTGTAGAGAAGGATCTAAAGCCGTTCAGCTTGTCGCTGCACGCGCCAGGTATTTTTGCGGCTGCTCTCATTTTCTTTTATGCCTTCTCTTCAGGTGTGAGCAGCTGCTCGAGTACAACGGGAGGCTGAGGCAGGAGCTGATGCTGACGGGAGACCTGGGCCCGGAGCACGAGAGACTGGAGCAACTGCTGCACATTCTGGTCCAAAGGTAAAGAGAGATTTTGTTCATTATCGCTATATTCATTTTTAATTGGAGGACTGTGGGAGAGGAAAACATGCCGCACGTCTCTCTCTCAGCTCGCTCGTGGTGGATAAGCAGCCGCCTCAAGTCATCAAGACTCAGTCCAAGTTCTCCAGTACTGTGCGGTACCTGCTGGGGCAGAAGGTCGTCCCCGGGAAGCCTGTGGTGCTGAAGGCGCAAATCATTAACGAACTGCAGGCCAGGAACCTGGATAGTGTACCCGGGTAAGTCACGATGCTAACACAATGCTAATAATGTGTAAGAATGTTGACGTCCAGAAACCAGTGCTTTTACTATTCATTCATTAAACTTGAGGATCTTTGTAATGAGGGGATTTTGATCAAATGCATGGAATTGCATTGAAGTGCTGTTCTCTCAGCTGCAGTGACAACGTTGGGGAGCTGATCAACAACAACGCCATCCTCGAACACAACTCGGCCACCAAGAGCACGTTGGCCACCTTCAGGAACATGGTACCGCTCGTCCTCATCAGCCACCGCTCCACTTGGTTCACGCAGCGACCTGTCGTGATTAAAAAAAATCTGTTTTCCACAGTCCATCAGGAGGATCAAGAGGGCCGACAGGAAGGGGTCCGAGTCGGTCACGGAGGAGAAGTTCGCCATTCTGTTCACCACCGAGATCAACATCACGGGCTGCAGCTCTCCGTACAAGATACAGGTCTGATCTTGTTACGGGGATGTTTTCTTTTCCTGCGTTGCCTCCAAACCACATCCTTCATCGGCTCACATGCTTTGTTTGAGTGCTACAGTGGTCAAACAACAGCTGGAGCTGATGCCATTCGCACCGCGTTATAAAAAATGCATGTCCACTATTATGTCATTCATTTCAGATGATCTCACTGCCGGTGGTGGTCATAGTTCACGGGAGCCAAGACATCAACGCTCTGGCCACCATCATATGGGACTGCGCCTTTTCTGAGCGGGTTAGTGGCCCGCTCAGAAAATCCTTCACCTCTCTTATTTAAAGTGCTGCATCATTGTGTGTAACTACACAATGTTGTCACTCCACCAGGACCGAGTGCCGTTCGTGGTGCCGGAGCGCGTCCCGTGGGCGCTGATGTGCAGCACCCTCAACAGTAAGTTCTCCTCCGAGGTGCAGACGGACCACAGTCTGGACCAGTACAACCAGCTGTTTTTGGCCCAGAAGATCTTTGACAAGCCCGACTTCATAGACGACTTCAGCAAGATGATGGTCTCCTGGACCCAGTTTAATAAGGTGCCTGCAGGAGCCCGGTAAGTGTTGCCTCGCGCAGGGAGACACAAAGAGGCCTGAACGCTTTCTCGCCCCTGCAGGACCCGTTGCCCGGGCGACAGTTTACCTTCTGGATGTGGTTTGAGGGCGCGATGGAGCTGACGAAGAAGCACCTGAGAACCTACTGGAGCTCAGGGTGAGCGGACTCCCCCCAACGCTGACAGCGTGCTCTGCTCCGTGACATTCACAACACTTATGTTTCTTGTGAACTAGGGTCATATTTGGGTTCATTGGGAAGCAGCATCTACACCTGATTCTCAAAGACAGGCCCAATGGGACGTTCTTGCTCCGATTCAGTGACTCTGAGATTGGAGGAATCACCATCGCTTACGTGTCTGCCACCGAGAGTGAGGCTCGTTCCTTCATTTTCCAGGATTCTGTTTCTTTTGCTCTCTCACATCAGGCATGTGTTTCTCCTAGATGGGGGTCAGATCATCCAGAACATCCAGCCCTTCACCAAAAGAGACCTAGAGATCCGTAGCCTTGGCGACCGCATCCGCGACATCAACCACATAACTTACCTGTATCCAGAATTCCCCAAGGATGATGTTTTCAAGCAATTCTACACAGGTTAACAACCTCACTGGGGCCAGTGTATCGCCTTTGAGCAGTTTCAGTGATTGCTGTGGGTTTCTCTGAATAATTTTTGTTTGGTGGTTTGTTGCATGTCAAAAAAAAAGCAGAGCATCAACCGCTGCCTCCTGGCGGTTACATCCCGGCGACGCTGCATACGATAGTTGGCACGTAAGGAGTCCTTTACAGGTGCACGTTAGAAAGCGAAGCAGGACTTCACAACTGAACTGTGTGTGTGTGTGTGTGTGTGTGTGTGTGTGTGTGTGTGTGTGTGTGTGTGTGTGTGTGTGTGTGTGTGTGTGTGTGTGTGTGTGTGTGTGTGTGTGCAGGGACCCTGGCTCAGACACCCCCAACGCCTGTCCTCCTGCTATGACACCCATGGCGGTGAACCCCGTGTGAGTGCGACACAAATGATCAGAAATCATTTCTCCACTGCAGCAGTGATGATGACGCCACAGAAATAAATGTGCTGAAACGCGCTGTTTTGGGGTCTTTCAGGCAAACGTTGCAGCCGTTCAGCCCACAAGAGTCCATCGCTCCTCAGGACATGGACACCGGACCTGACGTCTTCCGTCCTGTTATGTGAGTTTCCAGGATCATGGCTGTTTCTGGCTGCGTTGACGTGTTACTAAGTGTCTGTGCTTTCTTTTAGACCTGCAGACCTGGATCTAGACAGCATCCTGGAAACCCTGAATGCCGGTGAAAACTGTTTGGACACTAAACAGTGACCGGAGTCGCGCTCACCGCTTTCACCTTCATCCAAGAATGACTTTGATTATATTTGCAGACGTTTGCCTTTCATCGTCCACCTGCAGCTTCACCTAGTTTTGATTTCAGAGAGACCCATAGTGTTGAGCTTGTCATGGGAAATCATTGAATTAATGAAATACAATAGAAGTGGAAACTCCTGAATAGTGTAATAAATAGTTCACATGGTAAATGCTTCTTGGTCACTTTATCAGCCACACAATAGCTGGAATGTATTATAATAAGAAGCTTTTTTAATTCAGATTGACCAAACAGAAGCCTCCACTACCCATAGAGCCCTAGTAATAATAGTAAGATGTCTTTCCATCACTCTTCGCTGTAAAACTGTACAACGCTGATGGACAACAGGATTAGTGATGGTGATGGCTGCACATCTTTCCTATTGTGTTTATTCTTGTACTTTTTGTCACATACGTAGTTTAAAGCTTTTTCTGGTTGATGCCAGTCGATATTTGTTGGCCTCAATAGTAACAACACGGCCTCAAGTGACAATTTTCTCAAATTCAAGCTCTGTATAAACGGAGACGTTGCTTAAAAATTTTCCAAAGACATTCCCCAGTTTTCCCTTCGGCTCAGAGCAGCAGGACATTATGGCATCAACCTACGCTGTAAGTTTGTGTTTACTCAGGTCTTAAAACGTTTCCGGCTGTCTGTATTTACTATAAATACCTGCCCCATAAATAGTGTGTTCACCATTTTGTAGTAGTGTGTAATGTACAGCCCCGCTCACTTTATAGTGCACTCCCCAGTGCAACAGAATCTATGAACTATGGGAAAAATTGTTTGCTTTGATCTCTGTCGTCATAAAATCACGATGACAATGATCCATCCAGTATGGATATGAATTATTTGCTATTAGATTTAACTGAAATATGCTGTTTTCCCATTGTTAGGAGTCTCACATATTCATTGTTTTATTTTATCTATTAGATTAGCAACAAGTATAAAGGTAATGAAGTAATTAGCTTTCCTGTTTTCAGCAGCTTTTGTTAACGTCACAGTATGTCACCGCCTGCATCTTGTCTTCTGAATGGCTTTTGAGTAGCACTACCCTCATAACTGTTAATGTGAATGTAAAAATATAATAGTGCTGGATGTACCGTATCATGTGAATGTTTTCTTTTGATGATAAGCTTGGATATCTAGTGCATCTGACTTTGGGGGTAAACTGTTCAGGGCTGCTAGAAAAAAGTATAATCATTCCCAGTTAAAGTATTGACTTTGTATACTACGTAGCAGCGTGTGTCTTCCTTGATTCAACCTCCCCTGATATCGAAAACTGTCTGGAACAGAGATCAGCCACTGATCAGAGATCAGTTATGTGTTGGCAACTACTACCATCCAAGATTTCCTTCTAGTGGAAATGTGGGTCTCGCTTTTACAAAATGATTTATTGAAGTTCAGTATTTCTCTTCAGTGGCTCTAAAAGAAAATAGACAAAAACGGTTGAAAACATCATTTTTGGTTTTTTTTTGACATACAAAAATAATAAGTCGTGGGCAATGTAGGAAGCGCCTGGTGCCATAACATAATCAGCTTCACTTCCATCAGCCATCAGCCAAAGAGGAGACATTGCATAGCTAGCATATTATATTTCCTATCCATCCAGTTTCACTGTTTTAAAAAAAGAAAACTTTACACTGTACATCTCAAAGCTTTTCCATTAGAACACATGCTAAGTTGTAAATGCTACTCAACCACAGCCAGGGAAATCACACGGGGGGGGGGTCTATGTAGTGAATGCAGAAAGAGAATCGGATTCCATGTGTGGATCAGTGCTCTGGTGAAAATGATTTCAGTGCCCCGTCCCCTCCATCCCAGCAGCTTTAGATGTCCCCTCATCAGAGCAGAACAAGATGGCCGCCTCATAAACAAAGGGGAGAGGTAGGGTGAAAGAAGGAGGGATGGAAGAGAGCGGGGGCTTCAGGCCAAACACAGAGCTTCTACTGCAAAGTTCATTCTCTCTCATGTAGACTGTATGAAAAAAATAAAGGTGAACGTGGGTCACCCTGTACAAACACACTAAAAAGAAAATTTCAGTCGCCTTCTCTCGCCTCTCATCAAGTAGAGTCCGGTGGGAATCCTCCGAAAGAGCCACCGAGCTCGGCGCAGGAAGGAGAAGGCGCCAAGCGTGTGCCGAACACCAGAAAGAAGCCACCACAACTCATGCACTCATGATGACGCGGCTCAAACGACGGCAGAAAAGGCCGCTGCGTCGCTGACGGCTTCCCGGGTACTTGCTCTCCTGGGTTTATTTTTTTTTCATGGCTCACATGCAAAAGTAAAAGCAAACCAACTATCGCACACCTGTACATGAAACTTCGATAAGCCCTGCTCCAAAAAGCTTAGAAAGCCAGAAAGTCATTCAAATCCTAAACCAACAGAAATTTTAACTTGAAGACAGCATCTGTGTGCTTCACGGCTGTAAATGAGACACAAAGTCTAAAGTGAATCAATTTGACTTAAATTATTTATAGAATCCCTCGGGCTTAAATTGAAAATGTCTTTGAGGCCGCGTCACAGGCAGCATCTGTCCCTAAAACACAAGCTTGCATGGGAAAAGAAGTTATGATACAGGAAAAGGACTGTGGCAAAACTATCACAAGCACACAAGCATACACATGCACATTCACGCACGCTCGCACTCCGTCCCTCTGCCACGCACACACCAAAAACAAAAGGCAAATGAATACCAGTACACACATGTAATTTACCCAAAGTTCATGAAACGGAACAAAAAGAAGAGGGCGTGGTCACACCGGATCAAATGGGAACGCATGCAGAAGTAAGTCCACTGCTCTACTGTAGCTTCACTCCTAGCAGACTACGAAAGAGGGAGAAAACAGGAAGAGGGGGGAGGAAACAGAGAGAGGCCCTGTCCTGAGCAGTGATGGCCGCCGGGTCTGACCCCCTTCTTGTGACCCTCCATCTTGTCCGCGGGGGGAAGGCAGAGGAGGAGGAGGATGGGTGGGGAAGGGGCTGGAGGAGCTGTTCAGGGCTGGGGAAGCCCCTCGCTGTAATTCACCAGGTCCAGTTTCAGATGCGCATTAAGGATCTCGGGGTCTGCGCTACTACGTGAGGAGGCGAGGCGGCGGTATGTGGGCGTGAGTGTCGACTGGGCTGACGATGGACCCGGGGCCGGGAGCGTGAGGGCGAGGCGTGACGGGCGAGGGGCGGCGGCCGGGGGAGCCCATCTGCCGCTCCAGGCTTATAGGGCCTGCGTCTTGAGCTCGATGGGCTCGCCCCTGATCTCCTGCTGGCCCTCGGCCTCCGGGGGCCGGGTGCCCTTCAGCATGGCGAGCCGCTCGGAGAGGCCGCGCACGCGGGGGAACAGCATGAAGTCGTACAGCAGAGCCCCTATGGCGCCGCCGATCATGGGTCCCACCCAGTACACCTGTGGTTTCACAAATCAGACACAGAGCAGGGGGCGTTGGGCGAAGCTGGAGAGGTCGCGCGGAAGCGGAAAGCTCGGTAAAAAACGAATGGATCTTACCCAGTGGTTGACAAAATTCCTAACCAGGACAGCTGGGGCAAAAGATCTGGCCGGGTTCATCCCCGCTCCAGTGTAGTACATCTGTTCAACAAAGAGAAGCTTTATGTGATACAGCACCATGAGCCCCACTGGTTACACCTGCACCGGTGCCAACGCTTACTCCAAGGAGGTGCCCCATGAGCACGGAGAAGCCGATGGCCAGGGCGGCGGAGCCCAGGCGGCCGTTGCGCCGCTCGTCGGTCACAGCGAAGATGCAAACGACGAGCTGCAGGGTGAGGAAGATCTCGATGGTGGTGGCCATGCCGAGGCTGATGCCCGGCTGCAGCTGAGGGAGGCAGATAGAGATCCGTCGTCAGGGTGTGTCGATTGGTAGGACTTAAGGTAACGGAGGAGGAGCCTTTGTGGTTGGCCTTACCGTGTTCAGAGCCAGGTTTCCCCTCATGTTGCCGGGCGTGACCCCGTAGAGCACGGCAGCGCCGGCCAGCGCCCCCAGACACTGGGCCACGATGTAGAAGACGGCGCGGAACAGGGACATCTGGGAGCCGATCAGGTACGCGAAGGTGACGGCCGGGTTGATGTGGCCCCCGCTGATGTGGCCGATGGACTGGATGAGGGTGGCGGCGGCCAGCCCGAAGCAGAAGGCGACCTGGAGGACATTGTGGGGCCCGGTGGTCCAGCGGAGGGCTGCCCCCAGCCCAAAGAACACGAAGAACATGGTGCCGTAGAACTCGGCGAACACCGCTCGCCAGAAGGACATGGACCTGAACTCCCACATGGTGTCAAAGGGTCAAACAGCAACCTCTAAGCGATGGAGGGGTGAAAAGTCAACGGGCCGATCTACTGGGAGTAGATGCTGCTCCTCCACTACGATAGAACACACACACACAAAGCAAAGCAAAGGTTTCCCTCCAGCAGAACCTGCCCCTAAAGCTAACCGCAACCACGCGCAGGCCGCTCAGCAGGTAACGCTCATGCAGCTGTGGATGATCTGCTTCCTGTCTCTGTGCATCTACGCGCCAGCCCCGCCGGTGGTCAGCAGGAGAACATGGATGGACAGACGTTGAGCATGTCCTGCAGACATTCAGCTTCTTTACCAGGCCAGGGGGAGCTCGCAGGCGTTTTTATAACACGCCGGCGCCGCCGCGGTCCCGGCGGGCGGAGGGGAGGGGCCGCGGCACAATGCTGCGAATCAAAACAAAATCCGTTAACCCCTCTCCTGCCTTGACCGCTCAGCCTCAATCTGGACTGTGCTCAGTTCGTTAGCAGCAGAAGTGGGAGGTGAAAAGGAACGTGGCCGGTGTAGAATTCACTTTTTGCCACTTCTACACCAGGTTTTGGATTTTTTCAGGATTTCTTGGGTAGTTGGAGGAGGTGGGGAGCTACCACCTGAATACTGGGGCTTAAAGAAAGTAGTGGTTCTACTAGAAACGGCACTTCTTTGTTTGACCTTTGAACCTGAAAACAGGAAGCAGTTGGCGGCAGGTGGTGCCCGCCAGTTTGCAGAAGTGATGCTCAACAGGGAATTGATGGAATGAAAATCTTTCAGTGTCAACATTACACTCGCATTGTCTCCCCTGTCATGTACGATCAACAGTTCACATTCACGCTGATGAACGCCAGAGCAATTTCTCAATTCCTCCATTGGTGCTCTGGATCGGCCCCAATGAGGTTAGTGGCAGCAGAAGTGATTAGGCAGAGCTTTGCATTGTGAGCGCTGCGTGTGTTTGGAGGCTCAGGTCAGATAAAGCACTGGAAAATCCACGGCTGGAGAGGAGCGAGGGCCAGCAGGGCCGGGCATTGAGCTTCTGCACTGGGGCATCATGCTGACCAGCGCAGCCAGGGGGATGGCTGCAGCCCTCTGAAAGGATTCTGCTGAGCCCACAGCGCTTCTGCTTTCATGCATGGACACAAAACGCTGGCAGTAACAGTTTCTGCTGCTTTCTATGATCTGTTTATCTTGCCATCACTGTTGGATCGGAGTCCCCTTGTCCACAGGCCAGCGTGGCTTTGGGTACTGTATATTATTACCCCTGTTCTGTAGAGACTCCAGAAGGTTTTAGGTTGTCTGCTTTTTAAATATTTTACAAATTATGTGTGAATCTCATGGTCTTAATACATTTGACATTTTAAAGTTGTGTTCAGTTTAAATGCAGAGAAAACTACTGTAAGTTGTTCTGACCCTGATAACTTATTACTTGGCCAGTTGTTGGATCTCCATTGTGGTGAGCATTACGTCCTCCTCCTGACTCCCTCCAGCAGTGATAAGCCGTCTTTTGTGGCTTTAAGCCCACAGTTTAGTTTGCCAGGAGAGGCAGCTGAAAAGGTGCTTCGGTTGTACTTTCCTGTTCCCTGGGTCCAGACTGCTGACACATACGCGACCCGGAGCCCGACACGTCTCAGTGGACGGCAATCACTGCCTGCACTCGCCACACTGAGGTGAAAACCTGCGTTGCAGAACATGAGATGAATGACTAAGACATAGCTTTTTATTTCTGTTAATGAATAATATATGACGTACACTGACTAATAATTTATTAATTTTTCAGAATCAGGAATTGTTGGTCTAATCTTTATAAATATGACACACAGCATCAGTATGAATAATTTACATTGGCAAAATAAAGTATCTTCCATTTCTCTTTTTTCAGTTCAAAAATATTACGAAGGAAAGCCCCTAGAATTCAAGATTCAAATGATCACAGCTGCAGTGGCTGACACATTCATGGTAAATTGTTTAGTGGTTATGGTTTAGTTCAATTGAACCACTCTTAGAACAACCGGGAAAATGAGCTTGTTAACTATTCACTATTGTGAAAATCTCAAATATTGATTTAATTGTTTCTTCTCATGTGGAATTCTGGGCTGTAAAGTTATGCTTCAGTACTAAGGCCTTGTATTCAACAGTTTATTAGAAATGTATACTCAAAAATCCCACAGCATATGACAAATGCAAAAGTGTTTAACACATACTGATAAAATACACAACCTCTAAAGCGGTGTATGGGATTAACACACATTTAGAATCTGTACGTTTAGCGGGGAACTCTTGTTAGACGACAGCATTTCTGGCTTCACTGCATATGGATAAGTTTACTTCAGTACCTGCTACAATGTGCAATGTTTTGTACACTGGTAGTGGGAAAAAAACTCAACTTTGCACTGGTAGGACTATATGCAAAGATTGGTACAATCTACTAGCATAATCTCAACACAAGCATAATTTGCACAAGCATGTTTATTTTAAATGTTGAACTGTTTAAAAATATGAACTTGTTAAATATTTGCAGATATTGGCATACATTTGAAAACTCATGTCAAGTAAAACCTTTGCTTTTTAAATTAAACAAAATAAGTGCAATTTACAATACAAACATTAAAGGGGAAATCTATCATTAAAAAAATCTACTTTTTTGGAAAATAGGCATTTTGAATTTTTTTTCCCATAAGAAATCACAATGTTTAAACCACAACCCGACATCGCAAAATAACAGAGAGAGAAGGTGTAAGACATCAGCACATCCCATCACGGTCAGTAAAGTCAATGAACAAGAATATTTTCATTTGAACAGAATTGTCCATGCAGAACAGAACAGCAAAGCACAGCACTGTATGTCGCTATGGATCTCTGTGCAGGTCTGGTTCCAGCAGTCACTCCCCATCACTTCTTTGAGGGGTTTCAGTTTGGAAACTAGGTAGAGATGAGGTTTCACCTCCGTCATGGCTGCTCTCGTGCCTAATCTCTCTTCATATCACTTTCAACTGGCTGCGTTTACTACGGAGTTTTCCACCACAATCGCCTACTCAAGGTCAGGCATTTCTGAAACAAGACAAAATACAAATGGCATCTTTAAACATTCGTTTTGATTTTGATCCAAAATAAATGTTGGAAACTAAGCTATAAGTGAAAACACAAAGTAATTCTCAACAGTATGTCAATTCCAGTGACTAGCATTAAAAAGAGTTAACTTAGAAAAGTACTTACTTTCGTCATCACTGTCTGCAGAATCATGCTGAAAAACAGTGACATTAATTACATGACTTCACCTTTTAAACTTAATTGTAGGCATTTAATGCCTGAATTATATCACTAAATATTTAATAGAAACCATATACTGTGAAAAGTGTAACATACCTCATCTTCTGCACCATCTAAATCTGGTAGATCATCTCCTCCCATACTGTTCATCATCTGGAGAAATCCACAGTCGTCAATACCAGCATGACAGTACACTTGGCCAAACAGCCCAGCCGTGTTTTCAATACGTTACCTCTGAGAATTTGTCGAAGCTTGACAAGTCCTCATCTGAGTCATCTTCCCAGTCTTTCCAGTTATTGAAATCCACACTCAGCCAGTTGCACTAACAGAAGAAGAAACCTCAGGTTTGAATTGGGTAGTGTTATAAAGTTTTAAGCATCATTGTTTTTGCATTAACTTGGTTGTTCAGATAAATCACAACACTGAACTGACTCATCTGAGAGTGCCTGTTGCTCTCACCCCTACCCCAGCAAAAATTTGACGTATCTAAATACTTAAGTTGAGTAAGACAGTAAGGTTGGCTAAACTAACAAACTAGACGTACTGAGGCTAGAATGATGTACACAGAAAATGTCAACTTTTATATTATAGATTATAAAATCTGTGGATCACAATCAAGTTACCTTCGTCTTATCTTTGGTGAGCCGCGGCCATGATTTCCCCGCTTCTGCTTTGTGTAAGTAACACACCACAGACCTGTCAGTGCGTCTGTATTTGGACGCCTGTGTACAATAGTGTGTTTATTAATAGTTTTATAGATGAAACACAAGCTGTGACTGTGACCATGTCTGCAAGTGACAAACATACTTTGGGGTCAATCTCTCGGAAAAGGTCCACTGTGTTTTGTTGCTTTATGTTATCCGTTCCACTGAAACAGCTGTAAGAAAACAGAGGACAATAATTGTTTTAAAACAACAACATCTTTTTTTTCACCTTTTTTCTCATCTTGAAACATACATACATGATGGTTTGTTGCAACACGACAACTAATTTGGCAGCCAAATTAGTCTAACATGCCAAGTCATATAACTTACCTAAAATCAAATTTAGACTTTTCAAAATGTACTTTTACATCTTTGCTGTCCTCCACACAGAACTCCACAAAAACAGCATCCCGTCTGTCATACCATTTAGCGGTTGCAGGTTGCCTAGTGGGTGGAGAGTAGAGAGGATAAACATTAAATGGGCCACATCCTAGTGTAACACTTCTGTTTGAAGGAACCAAGAGCATGCTGCTTGTTAATGTCAGTTAGGCATTTAGCTTTTCACAGTCAGCCGGGGACGTTCATTCCGAGGATTCTTGTCTGGCTGCCCACGTGTTCAAGGAGCAGTAATATTTCCTTCAGACATCGCAGTCTGTCCGGTTAATGTATGAGTCACTCATTCGTTTCTGGTTGGCTTCAGAACTATTAAACTGTATACGATTACGTTAAGCATTTATATGCCAAATATTTGCTTATTTACTCTTCAGCAAAGCGGCTAACAGCTAATGCTACGTAAGCTGTATCGTTGGGGAATAAAGTAGATCTGGGTTAAGTAAGCGTATCGTTCACATAAATGCGATCCCTGTCCGCCTTGTGCGAGTTTGGCTTTTGCCGTATTTTAGCCACAACGAAACAGTGGGAGCTAATCATGACACTGTATTTTTCAGTGCTAACGTTACCCTTGCCCTGCTGGTTGACATTAGCCTGCTAGCTAGCGATAAGTGACTTGCCTTAAGGCGCGTAAACAAATCAAATTAGGAGCGAAATAACTCGCATACATAATGACAAATATCACATACAACTTAAATAAATGTGGCTATCGGTGGCTGTAGACATGTCGTGCCTGTGACAGCCATGTAGGTACGAATCTAGAGCTGAGGCTAACGCGTGTGCTAGCACTGTGCGCTAAAGCTAACTGGCTGATCCCTGGGTTACTATAGTACCATGCCTTACAGCTAATTATTTAAAATGATTATAAACTGAATAAATGCAAGACTTACATCTTGACTGATATAATAATTAACCCTCCTCGTCGGACCAGGCTCTAGATAATAGCGTTGCCTCGCTTTAGTGCCCTGCAAATGTGATAAATGGAAACTGAACTGCTAAGCTTTGAATCTATGTATCCAAGTATCGCGTGCTTTCCTCCTCTCTCGTGAGAGTGGGCGCGGGAGCCTCACACTTGGAGACAGTTCCAGAACGTGCAGGGCTCATGCTCGTGCCCGTTATCCCCGTGCAACGCACGAGCTCCGCCACCCGTGTCGCTCCAACAGACAGTAAAAAAACATCAGCGTATTTAGAAATACCTTATCTTTGTTTTTATTATACAGATTAGGTTTCTGTAAGTTATTATGTTGTTACCACTACTGTTATTATACAGTTGCTATGAATAAAAACATGTTGCTGATTTAACGAAATCATCTGTTTTTGCATGAGATTACTGAGGACTCCTGAGATGATAACAAATACATGAACCTCTGGTGTGTGGATATTTTCTCAGTGTGAATGAACGCAGATGCAGATTCAAAGCTTCCCTTTGCACAGCTTGCTCCTGCGCTGGGCTATTTAACAGATACTTTTTTAGCATTGCCGTCAGCCACAATATCAGAGTGAAGCTTAGCTTTGTCACTTTAAATCCCCACAGGAGGGGAGGCTGTCACATCTACCTGCCGCCATGGCGTTTGACTTCTACTGGGCTTCTTTGTGGGCTGAAGCGCTCAAGCAGCAGAAAATGACATGGGAACTGACGGATTGCGTTAAAGGAAGAGCGGGGGGCCTGTAGCTGACGCCACTTAAAGCAGTCGGACCTGGACAGGCGAGGAGACAGGCTTAGAGGCAGTGTCACCAGTATATGGCCTGGCAGCTGCCCGTGGAGTGAAGAAACACATTAGCCGTAGCAGAGAAATAGAGCGGTATGTTCTGAGTGGGAAATGGTGGTTTGAGCCACAGATGACACGGGAACAGTAATAGATTGGGAGGAAAAACAATGCCAGGCTGCCTCTGAATCTGTGGGATATTATGTAGATACTGGAAACGAGGCGCCAGCAAACTTAGCCACCAAATGTACATAAACCACAAGGCTCAATATCTAAGAAAGTGTGTTATAAATAAATCTGTACGTTCAGATGTTAACAGACACAGAAGCTTTATATGACAATTATAGATTCTCCCTGTATTGAGTAATCTGTAAACTGAAACGACAGTCTGACCAAATGTCTTCAGCAGTGTGACATGAAATATATTGCGTGATGCTGCTGGCCTAAGCCCTTATAGCAGGGTGAGCCAGAGTCTATGTGCTCTGACAGCCAGGGCCAACTGTCACATCAGCAAATCCCGCATCTGACCAAAAACCAGAATAGATGGGGAAACATATTATAGCCCGGTTTCAGCAAAAGTCCTGCTGATGCGTTTCATTTCAGCGGCAGACTGGAGGGAGATTCCTAACTTTACTGATACAGCTGTGTCAGCAGTAGCTTTAGACGAGGAAAACCAAACAAAACAAGAATCGGAAGAGACTCCACTGCTTTCTCTGGGCATTATTTTTATTGGTCAGTCTGAAGTCTGTCATCTGACATTTTGCATCGGTTGAGCTGTGACTCAGGGTCGGATGTATTGTGTAAATAAATGTATTGTGTCATAAGAAACATGACCCAGCGTGTATCTCATATTTTATTCAAACTGAGGTTTATAGCCTGCATTAAGTGTAGAGTGTATTAACATAAAGAAAAGCCTACATTATTCAAACCACCCACGTGGATTAAAGTTTCTATTTGTGGTACTTTTGTCTGTCTGAATCACGTTTGTCTTTCAAAAGTACAGAGGGGTGAATCAGACACAGTGTCCTTTAGCACTGCATTCATGACATACTGGAGACCAGCTCCCGTTACAGATAAACAGTAAAACGCACATTTCCAAAATATACTATTATTATATTAACGATTATGGAGTGGTTTGTGCAGGAGTGAAACTGTAGTTTTACCCAAACAATAAATCCTGTCAGAAGTTGCTTGCTTTATTATTGCTGAGTGTTTTCATACAGGCAGCCTCATTTGCATCATAACAGAGTGAGTGGGTTTCCCCTCTGCGGCGTGTAGGCTGGACTTTTGTGTGCTTAGCCTGTATTAAGCGTAATGTTGTGATTAAAGCTGTTCATCACGACGAATTGCATGATTCACTTGCAGCGCGCGCGCGCGCGCACGCGCCACCATCTGTCAGCCAATCGTGTGACGAACTTCCTGGTCACATTTTCCTCGTAGGTCCCAGTTTCCCTTATTAATAGATATGTTTTCTCCGCTTCAGTCAGCGGGAAGGACGCGGCTCGACGGCGAGGACGCGGACTGAGAATGAGAGGAAGGAGCCGGTTATCAGCTGGACCGAGGTGCCACGGCGCTAGCGTGGTAGCAGCCAGATAAGAAACTCCGGCTGCTATTTACTGTGAGCTGCGCGGAGCCCAAGGACGTACGAGGAAGGCGAAGACGGGCGAGACCGGGGACGCGGCTCGGATGCCGTTCACCTGATCCAGGGACGGGGCCGGTGAAATCCCACGGAGACGCGGGGCCGGGGGGGGGGGTACGTTCGGGTAGCATGTCTTGACTACAAAAGGCTCGATTATCCGCGGATAAACTGCAGCGGCGCGCCAGGAGCAGAGGCCTCCGCGGATGGAGCGCGGCGCTCTTTAATCCGGCCACAAACCTCGCTGACAGGCGGCGACGCGCTACGGCAAAGGGTGAGGTATCCAGAAGCACACACTTTAACGTGGACGCAAACGCATCAGCGGGGGAACGATAATGTTACAGAACGCCTCCTATTTTGCTGAGAGAACGGCTGTGGTAACGCTTGCTCCGCTTCTCCTCTTCTGTTTCTCTGTTCAACAGGACGCCTTATTCGCAATTGAGGGAATTTATGGGATCACAAGGTAACTTTTACCCCGTCGCCCTTTCGTGTGGCATGCGGCTGTCCGTAGGTTTTATGTGTCACATGAGGGGGGTTCGTTTCCCTTTGTTTACAGTCCGTCTCTCTGAACAGCTGACGCTTCCTCAGCAATGCTGGCGACTCTGCCTGTTGTGTGTTTCCTTGGCTCATGTGAAGATATGATGCGTAATTAACGTGCTCATGCACTGTACACAAACAGGAACTAGTTAGATTTAAAGTGAAGCTGCTTGAGGACATACTGTAAGGAAGTAAAGGCAGCAGACAAAAACACACTTCTGGCCTATCGGTCTTCACACATGTAGTGTACGTCCACTATAGTGCACGCTGTTGTGTTTTGTTGGATGGTCTTGCTTACACCCCAATTAGCTGATGACTTTTTTCTTGTGCCTTTGTCTGAAGTTTCCTCTGATGAGATGAGTGTGCGTGCTGGCCAGGGCAGTGATGAGGTGCTGGTTTCACAGGCTGTGTGGGATTACCTGGCTGCAGCCGGGCGGCCCTGGCTCATTGACTTCCAGCACAAGCAGGGGATGAGCGTCGGCATAGTCAGGCGAGGGGAGAGGGGGGGCTGCTGTGCCGTTCGACTGCAGCCCGTCCAGGGGTTCAGGAGCGCCGGCGCCGGTGTGCCGGACGCGCCCGTCTCCAGCGAGACCCGAAAAGCCTTCATTGACTTATGCCGCTGTGCCCGCAAAGAGATGAGCAAACAGGAGGGGGGGCCCCGGAGGAAGAGGGCCCTGCTGCCCTGCGTGGGGGTCCTGCAGCCCAACGGGGAGGGCAGCCTGCTCCAGCCGCCGCTGCCGCAGCCCAGGCGCTCCCAGAGGCAGCAGCAGAGGTTCCGGAAGCCCGCCGACGAGGAGGCCTGCGCCGCGCTGCACGAGGCCGCCCAGAGGAAGGACCCCGACGCCGGCGCGGCGACCCGCGGCGAGGCCGACGACAACAGCACCTGCTCCATCTGCATGGGGGACGTGGTGGAGAGGACCACCCTGGAGCGGTGCGGCCACGCCTTCTGCCGCTCCTGCCTGGATCAGGCCTTCAAGGTGAAGAAGGCCTGTCCCGTGTGCCGGCTGGTGTACGGACAGCTGATCGGAAACCAGCCGGGCAACGGCACCATGATCGTGGAGCGGGACCCTGATCTGGAGCTTCCTGGCCACGAAGGCTACGGGTGCATCTGCATCATCTACAGCTTCCCTCCAGGCCTACAGGCAGTGAGTAAACCAAGACACCACTAAAATCACCTTGGATGATTATCCACGGTGGGTTTTGATAGATGGGACGATCCAGAATTATTGCCCTAGGACTCCACCTTACTGTAAACAGATTTTAAAGTTATAAAAAAAGGCCCTTGAAACCAAGAAATGGCAACAGATAGCATCATAAATGGGTGAACAGGCTGAGAGGCTCCCCTGATGTGTGAAATCAGTGGAGTTTGGCAGTTTGGTGTCAGAAGTAGCCATTATCTATACTGTTGACCTCAAGGTTCCACCGGTGGAGATTGTGTTAAAGTAGAGGCAATGACCTTAGAACCACAGTCACCAGAATCTGCACCAAACACACAGGCTTTAAATGATTAATACAGCTGCTCCACAGCCGTTTCTAATCCTGGTCCAATGCCTTTGTCCCCAGCCAGAACACCCGAACCCCGGGGTCCGATACCCGGGAACAGACCGCGTCGCTTACCTCCCCGACAGCCCCGAGGGGAACCGCGTGCTGGGCCTGCTGCGCCGGGCCTTCGAACAGCGCCTTATCTTCACCATCGGTACCTCCATGACTACGGGCATGCAAAACGTCATCACCTGGAATGACATCCACCACAAAACCTCACTGTGGGGCGGACCCCGCTGGTGAGTATGGACCTGACACACAGATGTGTGCAGCGGGTCGAAGGCGCTGTTTGTGCACTGATGGCCTTGTCGAACGTGTCTCCCGACAGCTTCGGATACCCAGACCCCACCTACCTGGTGCGAGTCACCGAGGAACTCCGAGAAAAAGGCATCACAGTGGACTGAGAGGAAACCCACGGACTCTTCCAGGACTTTTCCAGCGCCTTTTCACCGGGTCGCGCTCAGAGACCGCCCGTCCTCACGGGACGCCTGAGGACGAGACCCTCGGCAGGCGGGCGTTCAAAGCCCGCGCCGCTCGCCGTTCCTCGGTTCCTTCACCGTCCTCCAGAGTTCAGCTCGGCCCGGTTCTACACGTGGAAGGAAATTGGTTGAGTGCAGTGCATTCTCGTATCACAGTCGGCCGTAGGACCCACAGTGGATGCGCTTATTTAAAAGCATTGTGACGTGCTGGAATCCATGGTACTTCTATATCGTTTAGAAAAAAATCTAAGTTCTTGTTCTAAAACCGTTTATGTTCTATTAATGCTTATTTCTACTCTGAGGACCACTTTATTTCTTACAGGCACATATTCTTGGTATTCCGTTGGGTGAGTACGCTTCTGATCGTTACTAATGACCTGTGGTGAGGATTATATGCCAGGATGGCGCCGCTGGAACAGAAAGGGTCCACACTCTGCAGTCGCTGCAATCTAAAGCACTCACAGGCACTTTGGTGCGGCAGTCCGCGCTCGGCGAAGGTGGCGTTCCAGTCTTTTTGCTTCGGGGGGGCTGCAGCCTGACTACAGGTTGATGTCAGCCGCTCGGAAATCGCTTAATTTCTCCCATCGATTTTTACGCAAACAGGACGAATGTTAAACGTTTCAACGATGTCTCATTGCAGCACTTTTCCCCCCGGGGACGCTTCGCGCTCGTCCCCATCGGTTCGCTCCGCTTACTCTCCCAGGTGTTGAGCCCATTACCTCGGTTGTTAGCCGCGTGCTCGTGTAATCACCAGATTTAAGATGATGTCAAATATAAAAGGGCATACCGACCATTAAACCAAATCAAAGGCACAAAAGCTCTTTTAATATCTATGCCTCTGTCCTTGTCAAACTAGGAGAAACGCCTGCGAGGGTTCTCATTAAAATGAGCTAACTGTTGTAAATTAGTTTATCTTAATCGATAATCTTCGATATATATATACATGATAAGAAAATGTTGTGGGGACAATTAAATTCTCGGTGGGTGGAATAATCTCATTTTGTTGTGCCTTTCTTATAAAAATTAAGCATGACGTTACTAATGAATGATAAGTTTGGGCACATTTCAGTGTTCGCCTGTACGTTTGTAGCGATACTATATGGCTTTAAGTAGTTGCAGTTCATAAACCGTGTCCGCTAATGTGTGTCCGATCAGCTTCTCCCTCCTAAACACTGCTGTAGTCGCTAAGTGCGGTACCAGGCTTGGCTTGACATTACTTTGTCACGCACACGTCAAATATCTGTTTTCTATGTTTCCATTCTCTTTTGTATTTTAGTTAAGGGACCAAGTGACATATTTCCGGGACACAGGATTGTAGTTTACTAAAGATACTGTGCAAACATTTCTATGCATAACACAAGCGAGAAGGAGCCGGGAGGCGACACGTTTCAGAATGATTGTTAAGGGGACGTTGGGAGTTTTGCTTTTCTAATTGTGTTGATTCGTACTTTGTTGATATTCAGAAAAATGTGCTTTACATTTTAATACTTGAATAAAATAAAAGTTATGTTTGGGTTTGGTTGTACATTTAATGTGGACCCTAAATCAGTCAGGTGCACCATAAACCACCGTAGCTCAAACTTCATATCAGCTTCATGTCCATTTGCCCCGTTTTCTATAATGGATCATATCGTTGTGACCGTTTTGCGAGTGAGTGTTTAAAACAGAACCATTCAACTATACATGGCTTCACTCTCCAGCTTATGGTTGTAGGATGATTGTACACTGTTTAATATGGGCTCATGGAGTCACAGTGGGTTCACGGCTACACGGGATAAGATGCTCGCATTTAAACCAATTCACGACCTTTCACACACTTTCACATTTGTCTGTGGCTTTAAAGCAGCAGTGGGAGTGCGAGAGTAAGTTGTGTTTTCTTTGTAATGAACGTGTTTCATAGAATCCACCCATTTTGTTTATTGGAATAAAAAAAAAATCCAACAATAGAATCAAGCCAATCAGAAGCCGCGTGCGTGACCCAGTGGAAATCGTTCGGTACTTTCCTCACTTCGACGTCTCTCAACCGAACACGGAAAAGGAGGATACTTCACGCCGCACGGAAAGCGATGGCGACCGCCGACGGCCGCTCTCCCGCGCTTCTCCCGGACGACTGCGTCATCTGCATGGACGCGGTCAGGGAGAAGAAGACGCTGAGGTGCCGCCACTCCTTCTGCTCCGCGTGCATCGACTCGTTCTTCAAGCTGAAGCCCGCCTGCCCCATCTGCAACACCTACCACGGCGTGTACACGGGCACGCAGCCGGCGGGCACGATGACGGCCACGCGCAGCTCCCAGCACGTGCCCGGCTTCGAGCGCTGCGGCTCCATCGTCATCCAGTACCGCTTCCCGGCGGGAATCCAGGGGGTGAGCGCCCACGGAAGCGGCACGAGCTCGCCACATAACGTTAGACGCCGCGCTACGGCTTTTAGAGGCTTCAAAGCGTAGCCTAGATGCGACCACCAGGGGGCAGCGTTGCCCGTTGATCACGACAATGCGCGTCCACGTGAAATAATAAAGTGAATAGGTGTAGATTCCCAGGAATAAAAATATGACAGTAGTAGTATGTGACAAGGGTAATATTTTTAATGTACTTTCGTGTTTTCTGTGTTATAAGATACTGAACATTTAAACATTTGCTGTTGTTTACCGCGCTCCAGCCCGAGCACCCGAACCCTGGCGTGGGCTACAGCAGCACGTGCCGTACCGCCTTCCTGCCAGCCTGTGATGAGGGAGAGAAAGTCCTGAAGCTGCTGAGGAAGGCCTTCGACAGGCGACTCGTCTTCACCGTCGGACGCTCCGCCACCACAGGTCTCAACAACGTCATTACCTGGAACGATATCCACCACAAGACCAGCATGGGAGGCGGTCCACAAAGGTACACGCTCTATTCCTGTCACGTACAGCCAGCAACCCGGATGCAACCATCCGAACTTATCTCAATGCTCCGTGAAAACCCTGTAGTGACTATCTTGATTTTTAACTTGATTTATTATATATTCTCATCTCAGCTTCGGATATCCGGATCCAGAATACCTGTTCAGGGTTCGAGAGGAGCTTCGTCTTAAAGGAGTGACGGAGGACGACTGATGGCTGGAGACAACCTTCAAGGACTTTTAATACTGTGTATTGTTATAAGCTCCTTCTTTCAAGCCTGCACGTTTTGCAGCAGGAATCCTGAGGTCATAAGTTAAGAGATGTGGAGGTTATTGACCTCCCAAAGAATGTCCAGCTCTAAGCCAACTATGCAAAAAGTCCTAATATAGTCTGTGCACTATGTACCAAAACACAGGCATTACAGCACAGCTAGTTCAGCTTCAGGGAATCTACTACTGATCACTAGTCAACAGGGAGAAAACACACTGTTGCATTTTTACTACTCTAGCTTGTATTGGGTCAAATACACAGGACGTCTGGGAAATGAATAGTGATAGAAAGTGTTCACCCAGACACAAATCCAATGTCTGTAGCATCGTTAGACTGAGTGAATTGTTTACAGGACAAAGTCTGCTGATTTTCTTTTTTTTGTGTACTGTAACTTTACCGTACACATCCATCGCTGCCCCGAAACCATTAAATCCACATAAACAGGTGAAATTTTACTTAGTTTCAGTTTTAGAGTAATTCTCAGTAGCATTTAATTAAATAATCAAAGCAGTTTTCCTTCGGTTTGAGAAACTCTACATTGTTTTTTGACTTGAAAAAAGTTGTCTTGCTCAAATGGTGGCTGGTATTGGTTTGTATTAAGTGGTGTGTGTATTTTTGGACAACATTAACTATTAGAATAACAGTGTTATTCTTCACAGTGATAAAACACAGACTCAGTACAAAGGTGAGCGCAGGGTCTGAATCTGCGGCTGTTGAGGAATGTGAGCGCCCAGGCGTTTTACTCGCTTCGTCCGCTAGATGGCGCCGCTCTCATAGACGACAGCCTGGGCGTTTGCTTGGTATGCAGCTGTATCCCCATCGCAGACCCACAGTCCCGCAGCACCTCCCAAACCTCATTGCCCAAAGTCAGTGAGAGGAGCAGAGCATCTGGTGTGGATGATGACTCATGTGTTTCTATGGTACTCGGGGCAGTTTAAGCAGCAGCAGCAACAGACTAAACCGAGCATCATCGTCGTCATACCCAGCTAATTTTGTTGTGAATTATGGAGTGAGGAAACACCTTTAACCCGTGTTGACAGTGCTGTTTGCTTTGGCGCAGGATCTCAGGGCATCTGCTGCTCTCACAAAGCAGACCAGGACCCATCTGGTCAAGCATCCCACCCACGCCCCCCTTCCTGCCCTTTCTCCCATAATTCATCAGGCCAGTCCTATGTTTCATAACCATCCCTTGTCCGCTGTCGACCCTTGCGTGCACTAATAACTTACACATCTGCCACCTGTTTTCCTCTTTGCTGTAAAAGCACATTCACAAGCAGCAACCACGTCCTCGCTCACTGCACATTTGATGCAAGCTACATTTAAACATAAGATATTCCACGGGACAGGCGATCTTTCTTCAGGCATTTTTAAATGTAAATTATTAAAATGAGATTCTCTGCACCCCTTCCTTTCTCTCATAGGCTGTGGGTTCAGATCTGGTATTTATATCAGAGGACTCCCTGCTGCTCTCTGCAGGTGTTTCCCTCCCCTGTCCGTGTCCATCTGGACATCTGGGAGCAGGGGACCCATACATGAATTCATCATGATGCACTGCAGTACCGGGGGAGGCTTAGGCTCAGCCAGTAGAAATTCTTAGTGACAAGTGTGTGCTGTAGAAAGGATTGACGACTCTCAGGTTGAAACGGATGCGTCGGCGGCCGCTCCCGTGCGTCTCCGTCGCCGCCGCTGTGGCAGAACCACTCGGTTCCCCACCCAAAATAGCACCGAGACCGCGTTGATCTCATGTTTCGGGTTTGTGCGACTAGAGCGCCGCTCCGGCGAGAGACGTGCAGCGCTTCCTGTACTAGAGATGATAAGGAAATCATTATGTGACAATGCAGCGCTGTTGTTCTCACCCACTCTCCCCACTGCGCTCCTTAATTAGAGTGTGTCTGGCTGTGGGGAGAGCCCTGGCACGTCGCCCGCCCGCCTCCTCATCCTCTCATCCTCTCATCCTCTGGTGCTGGAGCCACCCAATCCCAGACATACCTGTCTATCAGGGTGCAGGATCAGCTGCGGATGTAACCTACTTCTGCGTGCCTTTGAAGGCGCGCATCGTTCCTTTAGATATATTTTTAGACAAATTCCCCTTTTTGACAGGAACAAAAGATTTTCCTGCTCGGTGCAATGAAATGCTCCGCGCTCGGTTAATGAAGGACAAACGGGGCTGCGTTGGGTGCTGTGAGTGGACCGGATGCGGCTGAGGAGGCAGTGTAGCTCATCCCCAGCCTTTGTGTGACAGAATGTCAGCCCACACCACTGACGCGCCCGTTCCATGAGCCGCAGGCTGTTTGCTGAGGAGCAGCGCACTGAAGGTGGGCGCGTGGCTTTTGTCCGCGCCCTCCGCTGCATCCGTGCACACGGCACGTACGGATGCAGCGCCAGCGGAATCAGGGGATCAGTTCTGCCGGATTTAGCAGAACAGGGCCCTCAGCTTCACATGGTGATGCTGACAGACTCTCAGACTGGCCTCACTGTCGGGGTCCGTCAGCGGCGCAGACTGAAGCCTCTGCACAAGCTGTTCTTCATTAGCGACAGCACATCCGCTCCATCATCCGTCCCGTCAGACGCTCACAGACCCTGGGTCTGAACTCATCCAACCGAAGGGAGGTCACGTCGCGTGTAACTCGCTCATCGTTGAGCAGCTATTTACCTCCAGCTCTTTAAGATACGACCTGCACACGATTCCCGGCCCCTCTGCCGTCCTCCAGCCTCATCTCTGACCGTCCGCTAACTCCTGTAAGACAATTAGCCCTGGCTGTCATGGCAACCAGCGTGACCTCCAGCATTTCACAAATAATCTCAGCCGATGCTTCTCTTTCCTGTAATAGCTGTCTGGAGCTTCTTCACATCACAGCACAGCCTTTGTTTACATTCTCCCGTTCCGATCAGCATTTGTGAACGCTCACCAGACGACTGCATGGAACCCGTGACTGTGGAGCGGCCTGGCTCGGCGCCACTCTCTGGGCTTAGGTACAGCTGGTGCACAAGCTTCCAGCCCCCTGACAAACTGCGGAATACAGGGTAAATATAAGAATGGCGCCGCTCACGGAAACTTGCGCTCGCACAACTGTGCGTTTGATATTGCGGTGCCAAGTGTAGGCTGCTGGAGCTGAGGGCACTTGCTGAGACTGAGCCATAAGAGAGGAGTTTATTTAACAATGTGTGATGTAACAGTTTCTTGTACCGCAGCTATCGTTCCATCTGCGAGCAAGGCATTTAATGTGTTTCAGGGACTGGAATGCGTGTAGTTGTGAGGCGCGGAGCCGTGGGTTGTGGAGACGTCACGCTTCCACAGGTCTCAGGAGTTCTTACAATTAGCAGACGGAGCGGCTGCTCCTCACGGGCAGCAAAGCGCTGACTCGGCGCTGAGACGCCGAATCATGGGAGTACACACGCTAACGCTAATCATGTCAGATAATTATAGCAACCCAGAGCAGATCCATGTACAACGCACAAATCAGCGTGACTCATTTGTAACTCGCAGTCAAGCCGCCATCGCTGTTTTCACTCGCAATAACAGACAGAGAAAAGTATGAGAGTCAGAAAGAGGTGAGAAATACTTAATACTTTGTCTCAGATTAAAATCTTTTCATCCCAGCAGTCAGAGATAAAAGGTGAAGAGGATGATTGCCAGTACTGAGTTTATTTATAGCCAGTGTGGCATTCTTCTCATAAAGGCGCCTTTAGGTCGTCTACAGCCAAAATAAGAGGACAACAAATGGGACTAAAGACTCCCCCCAAGCAGGTGCAAATGAAAACCCAGTACGAATAGTAGAAAATCCAGATGTTTACGTTAAATGTCTGTCCATTGTATGGTTTACAGGTGAATCAGTGTGATCAGACTCTTATTGTCTTCCTGTGGCCCGTGTGCTGGAGGACAGGCCTGCTTGTTTCCTGTTCCCTTGATTAAAGACGTAAATAAACGCGCTCTCAACGCTAATGTGCTACCCCCTAAAAGCCTTTTGGGAGGGAAGCGTCAAATCTGATCTGATCTCATTGGCGCAGCCGATATTTTAAATCGCCTCCTCCAGGAGGCGCGGAAGCTGCTCTGATGTTTCCTTTAGAGGTCGCCGTCTTGAGCTCCGCATCCTCCCCTCGCTGCCTCGAAGCTCGCTTCCTGTGGATGCTGCCAGTCGGCACAAAGCTCTTCCGAATGCGTCGCTTATGTAATCTCCGCTGGCTGTGGGCTCGGGTTCCTCCTTTGTGTGTGTGTGTGTGTGTGTGTGTGTGTGTTCTCTGTGCTGCTCCCTTGTCACTAAGGATCAATGGCATAGCTCGCCCTCAGAGACCCCCCCCCCCCTTCCGTTATCCACTGCAGCAGGGCAAGTGTACATCGCCTCCCATCAGAAGTAGACTTTATTTCCAGGTCACACAGAGATCCAGTAAGTATTAGGCTAAAACCATGCTTCTGTGCGCCTCCACCCCCTCGAGCCAAAGTGTTGCCTTATGTGAAGGCCCTGTGGTCCATCCATCTGAACGCAGACCTCACACTTGCTCAGCCCACTAAGGGCGCGCGCTGCCTGTAGCCATGGTTCCCTGAACGGGAGCGGCGGAGACTAAAATGAGCAGAGTGCTGCCTGCAGTCCCCTCCGTCTCCCTTTTGTGTGCGCTCCATCCCCCCCCCGCTAACACTCCCCTCGTCGCTTCGGGGACCCTAAAGAGACACTGTTCGCGGATGAAGACATGCAGCGGACAAATGCACCGGTCCTTTTAATGGATGCTGAGGCTGTTTCCTGTTGCGTGATGCGCCTTGATGTGTGTGCAATTAAAGCAGCTGGGTAAAAACTAAAAGGAGGGCGGCGACACACATCAGGGACACAATGTGGTGTAATTATGGAGCAATTAGAAGTGCTGTGCACTCAGTCTGCTGCTCCTGACCTAATCTGGCATTTTAGTGGGCGTGAAGGACAGAGTTCTGGGCTCTGCTCTGCTTGTGCAGATGCACGTGTGCGCTGCTGCGTGTCTGCGCTTGTGCTCTGTCACATTGTGCACAGCGGAGCCGCCTCAGCCTTTGTGCGTGGTTGCCCAGTGATTACAAAGAAAGGCAGAGAGCATGTGCACGTTTGTGTGTGTGTTTTTTCTCTACGGTGTCTGGTTAAGATGTCGGGTTTGGATTTGTGCATTAAATGTGCTCAATAGAGTAAAAACGTCTTCATTTGAATGAAAGAAACTGCACAAATTTACTCCAAGGCTAAGAATTAATCTCGACACGGTTCCAAAATGGACAACAACAAGAAGTTCTTGGTTCCTTTAAAATGATCACATTCAACTGTGGCCACAGGGAACAATAAACAAGTGCTCACACTGGACTGAGCTCATTGGTGGCGCTGCCGGGGAAAAACAAGGTCAAGAGAGAGCTGTGGGGGAGCTGTAGGTTTAGCACAGGAGGGACTTTAGGGTCAGGGGTCAACCAGTGAGGGGGGGCGATGGAGGAGCAGCTTCTGCAGGAGGTGATGAGAATAAAGCATGAAGTGGGTGAAGCCTGTGAAGACCGAGGCCCTGCACTGCGGCACAGGAAGCACTGGCGCCGCGGGACCCGACGCCTCGTCACACCTCATCATCAGGACCAGCACGCGTCTGAGCGGGTGCACGCTCGTCTTGATTGGGCCTTAATGAGCGCGGTCCTCTGCGAGCGCAAGAGCAGGAAGTGACGGGCAGGAAGTGACAGGCGGATATGATATATGATATCTGGTCTAGATATGAATTAATTTGATTTAAATATCACCACGATGATAATAATGTTACTAGTTAAGAATTTAATCCTGTGATGTGAACTGATATCCTGATTAGTCTAAAATGTGAGTGAAGGCAGTTAATCCACTATGATTTACAGCCCATTAAATTGGCTGTGTGTGGCTCCCCCTCCAGATTTGGTCCATGGCAACGCAGTAATCCTCGGAGAAACGGAGCCACTGTTTATGCAGCTCGTACAGAATTGTTGCTGTGAATGAGGTTTAACAGCATGTCATGATACCACTTCTCCCTGACGGCGCCCTGCAGGTCCGGCTGCAGCTGAGCGGGCAGTGGTCTCCGTGCCGGCCCAGATGTTGGCCTGATTCCCTACGACCGCCGCGTATGTGGTCCATTCACGTCACATCCAAGTGAGCAGCCTGCATCTGAGGTGTTTTAGCCGCAGAATGACTAACATGTGATGGGACGGACACGCGCCCTCTCCCTGCAGACACACAGAACCCTCAGGGTTCCTCCGCTGCCGTATCGTTGCAGCCGATTAACACCCGTTAGCATCCGTGGCAGTGGAAGACGCTCCTCGGCCTCATCCTGTGGCGCCAGGCCAGTTTGAGATACCTGCAGCCGGCAGAGAGCAGATGTGTGCGAGGCGGACGGCAGACGCCAAAAAGATGGAGAGTGAAGACTTGCAGAGTCCAAGCCGTCGATCAGTCTGAGCTGATCCACTGATCCAGGTTGGTTTCTTTTTGTAAACACACACCTAAATCATAATTATGCTGTTGAGCATTTGTCAAGTAATTACACATCTGACTCTGATTACAACTCCCTGATCATCACAACTTAAGGGATGAAGTAATAGAAAATGACAGCATCAATAATGAGACGAGCTCAGCACTAATGCAGTTATTAGCAGTGAAAGGGGAGCAGCACCTACACAGCGACTGTTAACGCCTACAGTAATACAAGGCCAATATTGTGTTATCAAGGTAAATAATTAACATCTGACCTTAACAACAAAAGGAACAAACATGCGAGTGTCAGACAAGGAAAGCTTTATTTAACACAGCAAAAACAAAAAACCAACGTAGAAATAAACGTCAAAATAGATTTAGACGTGTCAATCTGGAAACAGAGCAGCAAATAAATACCTGCATCAACAGCGTCTGACTGGTTACAAAACAAAAGACATACAGTATGTACAATCATACAACTTTAATAGGACATGCTTAGGTTTGACTGCACCACTGTACCAAACACTGACTACAACACAAAGGCTGCATATTAATGGTCTGTGAGCCACCTCTCCCATCCGTTCACCAGCAAGAGGTCTGGCATCAGCTCCTCAACCCGAAGAAACGTATCGCGAAATGTTTTATTCAACAAGCCTGGCGAAAAAAAACAACACACACACACACGCGCACGCACACAATGCGTACCTGACACCGTAATAATGGATGTGGGGATGTGCTTGTGAGCCAACCGTCTCCGTCCACGGCCACAGAGCCAGTCGCTCCGCTTCCTGTGCTGAACTGTTGCTAGGCAATGTCGAGGAATTTGGTGCGACCATGAACTGGAAGCCTTTGTGCAAATCACCACTCGAGGGGACAGTCCACGGCTCAAACAGCATCACCGGGACCCACAGCATGCCATTGAATACAAAATATAAATAAATAAAAAATGAAGAATGGAAAAATATCTTTGTTCTTTTTGGACAGGGCCAGCCTGTGCATGTGAGTTCACTCCGTCATTTCATTGGTTCCACCTCCCTCCCGTTTTTACAAAGACTTTACAAGATGATTGTTGCACTTTTAAAGTATATTTTCCAATTCCTCAGTACTTTTTTTTTTTTAACCATTATGTAAAACGGACTGAGTCCGGCGCGTCCAACTCGAAGACCACTCTCCCATTGGTCGTCGTTGGTTGGTCTAGACATCAGGCTGCTCACAGAGGAGGGGAGGCGATCACAGAGCATCAGCTTCTTTACAGCGGAGATGGTTTCAGCCGAACACGGACGTCCGCTGAGCGCTTATTACAGCATGACGGGAATCACAAAGCTGCGTCTTTATTGCCACACGCGTTACCTTGCATCACAAAGCGCTTAAATCCTTATTGCTTTATGGTTCGAAGCACAGAGATCGATGCCGCACGCGCGCAACCATGAAGCCAGAGATTTAAGCTTAGAAACGACGGTCACACGTTTGCTGACGCTGCATTCTACAGTAAAGTAGCGCTTATTGGAGGTAAATAGAGTGTACGAACACGAGGACTGGAGTCGCTTTGGAAGAGGAGCGTCACGTTGGGGCTGCTACATTGGATCCACAGGCATCTTACAGGAGTCGAATAGAACCCCGGTGACCTCTGGGAAAAGGAGATGAAAGGCATTTGGCTGCAGCTGCGTCCCATTAGAGAAGTGTTGAAGCGGCGTCAACAACACAATGCTACAAATCACGGGAGTCGTTTTTTTGAAACTACATGCTGACTTTAGTGGAGCGTCTGCATGGAAGAGCCGCACATGGGCTGGCATCGAGAACCAGTCAGGAATTACAGCGCGGAACCGCCCCGGTAACCACAGTCTTATTTGTGTCTAATAAAAGATCTGCCCCAGAAGCCAAATTTGGAGGTTTCAGGATAGACTCCAACAGCAGAGACGCCGGAAGCCCTCGTTCTCTAGCGCCATCGCTTCTGCAGCTACTTCAGCCTCCTCCACTGAGGCGGAGCCGCCCGGGGCCACGCCTCCACGCAGTCTGGACCGCCATCCACGCGGCGGCACCGGCTCGCGGCCCGCCCCGGCGCTCCCGAACGGGGGCGGAGCCACGAGCCGCGTCACGCCTCGCTAAGCAGGATGCACAGGGTCAGGCTAACCCCTGACAGGTTCATGCTGGGTTTAGTGTCGCACTTAGAAAAATATCCATTGATTTGTCTGAGAGGCATTTACGTCACGAGATCAAAACGGCACGCGTTGCACATTTCCAATGTGGACAGAATCAACATGTGCCTTAAAAAGAGTAAAGTCAGACAGATGTCACACCGTTATAGTTGCATACTGTTTACAATGTGAAGAAATGACAGCTCGAGGATCATACCTCCACGGATATTGTTTGAAAGCAAGATTAACAGTTGTGGGAGAAGATGAATGTGCGCTGACAAGGTTCAGGAGCAAGTGGACAGCAGTGTGTCCACCTCTTCTGAGGGGCGTTTGGTTTGTGGGGGGGTGAGGGAAGGATTCAGCAGGAAGCCCCTGATAAAACCATCGTGCCCACCCCCCCTTCCCCGAGACCAAAGAGGCGGGGGCCGGGGTCGCACAGAGCCGTAACCCAGGGGGTCCCCACTCACATGACGGAGCAGCTCTTGGCCTTCTCCTTCTTGAAGGTGGAGGAGAGCAGGTCGGACTTGCTGGGCAGGTGGAGCAGTCTTTTGGAGAGGCGGCGGGTGGGGCTGGGCTTGGGGAGCGGCTGCAGCTTGTTGATGCAGGCCATGGCCGCCGTGCGGAAGACGCTGTGGATGCTCTTCTCCGAGGTGAACGCCGAGCACTCCAGGTAGGCCTCGGCGCCCAGCTGCTTGGCCATGGCGGCCCCCTGCGGAGACGGGACACATGAAGGGAGCGGCCGATGGGAGACGGACGCCGAAGTCGACGGGTTCGGACTTACTCACCTGCTCGTAGGCGATGGGAGTCTGCTTTTGGTTGGACAGCTCCATCAGCGTGCACACGTCCGTGCGCAGATCCGTCTTACAGCCAATGAGCAGGATACGCGTGCTGGGACAGAAGTCCAGGATCTCGGTTTTCCACTGTGGATAGAATATTTACAAAGAAGCACGAAAGTCAGGCAAAAAATAAATAAAAAAGGTACAGGAAATAATGTTTCCAATCCACATTAGGAGTTTGATTGCGGTTACAGAAGGCGTTACCTTCTTCAGACTCCCGTCTACGGTGTCGGGGCGGCTGATGTCAAAACACAGCAACACTGCATCCGAGTCGCTGTAGCACAGAGGCCTCACATTGTCGTAATATGGGGAACCTAAGAGGATAGAACATCATCATCATTCCACTGTTTGACAATAATGCACACACACTTCCAGGTATTTGGAGATCCTTGTAAATGTACAACAAAAACTGTAACTTCTAATCCTAGGATTTAAATAAAAAAAAAACAGGTTTATTTTTAATTATATTAATTTATTTTAGGTATCGATCGCTATGAAGCTAGGTAGACTGAAAATGTGTGTTGAAGCTGCAGTGAGTACAGCTGTAGGAACAATGTGACGCTGGCGTCTCTTTCCTGAACCTGGAGCCGCTCGTTCGCCCGCTGGCATCACAGAGTCGTCACTGCATTTCGTTATTTATTTTTACGGCGGAGCGATGAGAGCAGGCAGACGTTACTGCTCATGATCAGAAGTAAACCAAACCCCCTCCCAAAAAAACCCCTGTGCTCTGTGCGCAGTACCTCCAGTCCCTGTTACCACAGCAACAGCCTTGGAATTCACCCTCCACATCAGCCATTCCTCCCACCTCTCAATAAAGGCTCGCCTTAACTGCCAATCAATCATTTTACACTGCGAACTGCCCGCCCACCCACTGTTGGGGACATTCATGCGCTGTGGACGCCCCAGAAATGCGTCCGTCGCGCACACACACACACACACACACACACACACACACACACACACACACACACACACACACACACACACACACACACACACACGCCTGGCAGCAGCTCGAGGTGATCTTATCTGTGACGGGATGAAACAGAAGAGGAGCTGCTCAATGGGATTAACATGTTTACTTTAGGCTCCGTGTGAATCCCAGCAGAGATCCAGCTCCTCATATAGCTACAGATAACAAAAGCAACCTGTGTAATCATTAGATCTTACACAACGCGCCTAATTCACTCACAGCGTAGTAAACAATGTGAAAAAAAAAAAACTGTGAAAAAGCACACGGATGCGTCCTTACAGACCAGGCTCATGAATACTTAATGATTCTCCACATTATCAAAGGGTAAAGCTGAATTTGCCAGCTGCCGAGCGCTGTGAGTGGAATAATGACAAGCTGTGATGATGAAATTCCTCAGGGCTCACTGTCCTGGAGAGAGTAAACACTGCCGCAAAGGAACAAAGCCGCGGCTGGAGCACTACGGCTGCGCGAAGGAGAAATTATGGATTTGTCTCTAATAAGAAACTCACAAACATTTAATTAGAGCTAATTATTTCCAACAGCTGTATTTGCCCAACACACACGCTTTAGTGCCCTGAAGGTTCCACCCAGAGTCGCTCTTCTGTGAGTCAGCGCTGCGTCCAACGATGGAGCGCCGACACTTTAAAATCAGAACCACCGGGACGTCAGCGCCATCTCATTGACGAGTCATAAGACGCTGCTAAATCCCCCCCAACGCCGGAAAAGCCAGGCTGGCTGTGATTCTGCATTAAGCGGCCCCTGATCTAAATGCATCAATCAATAGGGAAGCTGCACCGGGGCTCCAAGACCTTCGCAATTAGCACTGACAAATTAGTCGGCCTGTCAAGAGGGAAATGCATTTATGTTTATTACTCAAACTTCAACTGGAATAGATTTCCTCTCACGCAGAATGTGTTTAAATATTAGCACGTGACGCGGCTCAAGGTACCGTTGCAGCCTCGGCAGCGCTCTGCTGACGCTCCAGGACCCGGTTTCTAATCCTGGAAGAATCAGCGGCTTCCGCCGTGGCAGGAAGAGGGAGGGAGAGCAGAAGTGCTTCCTACGGAGGCAGATCACAAAGCGGCCTCCTGTGCCATTAATCCTTCACCCCCTGCAGTCTAATATCAGCGCCTGTGTCTGCCTCTCTCCCCGTCCTCCTCCTATTCATTGCAGCGCGCGGAGAATGGCTCGCGTAGACAGATCAATGCACACGCAGAGTCTAGGCTTGGCCCAAATGTTTCCTTTCTTCCCTTCTCTCTCTCTCGCTCTCTCTACACAACAGATGGGGAGCTTCTGAGGCATGAAACATGGAGGGTGAGTCTGGCGAACTGTGGAGAGGAAGCAAAAGAAAAGAGCATAACCAAATTACTGCGGCTGAGCTCGGCTCCATCCATCTTGATGCCGCGGTGCCCAGAGCTAAGTGTTGAGGTGGAAACGGGGCCAAAGTGGGAGCAGGCTTGGCAAGCAAGACGTGGGGCCTTGTGGTGGAGCGTGCGCGTGGGGGGTGGAGGGGGGGGCGCGTGCGTTTGCATAAATGGAGCGCATCAGTGCTTTATTGTTATCCACCCGAGTCCCTCGTGCAGCACAGGCCTCTGCAGATTTGAGCAGTCTGCACCAAGTTTTCATTTGTTTTGGGAAATAAAAAAAAAAAAAACACGGGTGCAAGAATAGTTTCTTCACGGTGAATTGATTGCAGGAAGTACAACACTCTTTTCTTATCAGCACGGAAGTGAATCACTCCCTGACACTAAAACATGACTCAATATTCACTACTGGTGAGTTACAGCCGCTGGACGACAGCCGCCTTCGCCTGCCGCGCTCCCTCCTCCGGCCTGATTAAAGCCGGCGGATTGATTCCCGCCTGTAAATCCAATGGCGTAGCTGGGAGAAGGAGCCGCGGGCCGCGTGCAGCCGGTGACGAGGTCAATGCGATCAATGGGAGGGAGTCGGGATAATGAGAAGACCCTGAACCGGCAGCAGCGCGGTGCCACACAATTACAGCGAATTAGAGTGGGGGGGGACTTCACGCACGTGCCGGACTTGTCTATGACAAGCAAAAATAAGATAAGAGGGCAAAGAAAAATTACAGATGGTCCAATTTCTCTTTAGGAGGAAGTCGGCCGCAGTGGGTCGGACACAAGGGGTTCTATTCAGTCCTAATCCCCCGCACGGCGCCGCTGTAACGACATATGGAAGCAAATGCAGGTCACTACGGTCTCTGAGCTGCTCCACAAAAACCTCCCTGCTCCACAGGATGCCTGTGCGCGCGCCCGCGGTCCCCCGGCACCGGGCCCACTGCCCCGAGGTCCAGTCTGGGATTAAAAAGCAGGATTTGGTCTGCGGAGGGAATTACACGCACCGCGGTCCTGTTGCCGCTAACGGGAGGACGCAGTAAGTACCAAACAACTGGGCCGGTTACGTAAAGGAACCAAATGACACGCGCGCCGACCCACGCGAGCTCGGTCTGGATGCAGAGGAATGCGGAGCGTGCAGCGAATCCAACAGGTGCCGTACACGCGTGTGCTGTATTCAGGTCAACACACTAACGCGCACGTCCCCGAGGAGATGCGCGCTGACACATTGACCCTCTTTTTCACGCTTAGTGTAAATGAACATATGATGCACAAAGTCAGCAGTAAAGGCCAGCGAGGCGGAATAATCACTCCCATTCTGCCCGGTTTCCAGTGACACATATTAGACACACATATAAAGGCTACTTGTAGATTATCAGAGGTTTATATGCATCCGAGGGCCGACGAACAGGAAAACGGACCCGGAGCAACTTCAAAATGTGAAAAGACGACGGAGACTCTGCAGTTTGAGCGCACAATGAAATTCCAGAGAATACTCGCGCAACCAAGGGAATAAACATCACTTTCATCTTAACTTATTTATTCTGAGACGGACTGGGAACGAGGGGATGGTGATAATTAGACCCCCCCCCCCAAAAAAACAATGACATGGTGAGGAAATTCAAAGACGCAGCTCTTGTTCCAGCGGAGACAGAAGCATCTCTGTCAGTGCTGCAGGCAGACAGACAGACAGACAGGCAGACAGACAGACAGACAGGCAGACAGACAGGCAGGCAGACAGACAGACAGGCAGATAGACAGGCAGACAGACAGACAGGCAGACAGACAGGCAGATAGACAGACAGGCAGACAGACAGACAGGCAGACAGACAGGCAGACAGACAGGCAGACAGACAGACAGGCAGACACACAGACAGACGGGAGATCATCACCTGAGGTGTCCCACAGACTCAGCTCCACTCGCTGCTCCTCCAGCTCCAGACAGGCTGTGTAGTTTTCAAACACCGTGGGCACGTAGGTCTGGGGAGCAATTAGCAAGAGTCATTAGTGAGGAGGCGACCGTCGGTCCGCTACAGGTTGACAGTTGGTGACAAACACGGACATGTCAATCAAATGATCATGCGAAAAAACGGGTTTCACATGTGAGCCATTAGATCCGCGTCACGCTTTCGCCGCGGACGCAGGACAAAACCAGCACATGGCGAAATCGAGCTAAACGCGCATACCTGCACGGGAACGCGTGCGGCTGCTCACAGAACATGTTGCGCCGATGCAAGAATTTTCACGACGAGCAGAGAACAGACCAAATAGACCTCGTCGTGAAAATGCGCACCCGAAGCCGCGCCGTGCGCAACAGACGCACCGACTCTTCCCCGCCTGTCGTCATCTTATGGGAACCGCTCAACAATGTGCTCATCGCCGACACACACGCGCACGCGTTTGCGGATCGCACGTACCTCCGGGTAACAATCCTTCGCCAACACTTGCAACATCGCCGTTTTTCCGCATTGGACGTCTCCCACTAGAACCAGTTTACACCTGACCACCAGCGGCTGCGTGTTCCTCCTTTCCTTCATGGCGCTGATAATGGCGACAGCCTTTGTTGAGAACGGAATCCAAAAAAAAGAACAACAAAAAAGGAAAAGACGCAGCAGAAAAGCCCTGAATCGGTCCCAGTGTGATGCAGCGTCCTGGCGTCTGGCTCTCGCAGGATGCCCGCAGTTGATCTGATTGAATTTGCCACTGCGGCTATTTATACGGGCGGGCGGCAGCCAATGGGAGCAGGCTCCGCTCACTCCACAGGCTCCTGCGTCCCTTTACTACATCCAGGCAGCGCACGGAGCGGCGACGGGCGGAACGACGGCATTTTAGATCGGGATCATCTCCTAAAACTACATTAACCAGCTAGAATCAGAGTCAGAGTCGTTTATATTAGCCAGGTTTGCACAAGACAAACAAGGAATTGCATCCGGTCTGCGTGGATCTAACTACAGGATATAATGAGCAAATAGCCCCAGCTCCTAATTGTTCTTAGCCTGTTGATGTGGCCTCAGTCGCGGTTCACGTCACTTGACTTCTTGATTGACTTTCCTGGATCAATGGCACGTCTGACTGAAGACAATGGGACTGATAGGCCAATCCACAGAGGACTCATTAGCAGCCACTGCACTGACGAATCAATTTCCTAAAACCTGCTCAGACTCTCCATTTTAAAACATGATCATTATTTTCTGGCGTGAAATTCCCTGAAACATTAAAAGGAAACACGATTCGCGATTCTGGGATTGAACACTGGCAGATGTTACTTCTATCGACTTAGACGCGCTTCAGCTGACCCGGGGTCAGTTTGACCTGCGTCAGTCTCAGGGCTCCTGCTCACGCTGACAGGCGGCCCGGCCTTCGACCGTCCACAGGGTCACGTCAGGACTCTGCAGGCACTGACTTTCACACCCTGAAGGTTGTTACTGTGTGGAAAGCGCTTCCGACTGTTAGGAAGCAGGAGAGAGAGTTATTAGATAAAGGCCAATTAAGCGCGTCTAGCGGCCTACTGGCTAATTTATTTACTGCTTCCACTCGGAGCCTTTGCGGATTTTCACCCCAGTGGGTTAAAGCAATTTGTCACCTCACATCACTCACCCCCTGCTGAGGCCTGTCTGCGTTTCCCTGTGAAACCACAGTTTCAGTAAGATTAAATAATTATAATATATAATTGTTATTAAGCTGGATTTGTTTTACCATTGTAATGTTACACAAACCTCACACAGTGATGTAATGTTCATTAGAACCTCCAAGCGATTAAAGTGCTGAAGGCAGATTCATGCCCAGAATCCAGACCCAGCCATCTTTCTTAATGCACTAATCCATGAAACACACTTCCCTGCTGACGTCTTGTGCAGGCGCGACGACGCATGAATTAAAGAGGGAGCCGGGGACGCGCAGACACCGTGGTCACAGCTCCGCGGGTTCTGTGCTGTGAATGCATTTTCAAGGGGGAGAAAAGTTAAAGGCTATGAACTCCCTCTGACCTCCCGAAGTGCAGGGAACACAGCGACGGCTGCTCCTCTGATGGGACAGAGGGAGACAGGTGGCTGTGAATAATCATCAGGCATAAAGAGACACCTTCCAATATGGCTGAAACCAGAGCAGGAGAGGGCGGGGCTGGGGAGGAAGCGAGGAGGGGGGGGGGGCTCTGCTGCACTGAAGCTTCAAACCATCACACCTCCATGTAGTGGCTGACAGCGTCTGTAATTAACATCAGCACAAAGACAGCGTGACGGGGGTCCACGCGCGAGGTGGCCGCGTCTCCCTGCAGACGCGAGGCTGCTTTCATTAGCTCGGACCCGTCAGGTCCTCAGCTCCGGCCACCGGCGAGATGCTCCTCACCCGTGCTCAGCAGGGGTCATGCTCCTGTAGCAGCCTGCAGCTTCCTTTTCCAAGCTGGGAGGACTGATCCTTCAACAGCAGCGTCACAACAACCTGGAGACACTCACGTCCCACGTGTGCCCTCTGTTGGTAATATTACAAAGTAAAGCACAAACAAAGCTGCAGACGCCAAATGTTACTTAATAATGTTGTTTATTAATTAACCCCTTTCGTTCAAACGTGCTCCCGATAAAAGACACATCATCATCGGACACCGGTGGATATCGTTTATCTAATTGTTTTAGCAGAAACCACGGGGAATGTTGACATCATCATTAGACCAGTCAGTTAGTTTGTTGGAGGTGTGACGTTCAGTGCATTTATTGCATCATAAAGCAGACATATATAAACAACAGTAGTGCAATTAAACCCCATCATAAGTGAGGAGATCTCTTGATAGTCTCAGCTAGTGTCTCATCCATGTCAGACTTTGTATTGCATCCAGACTGTAGGCAAGTGTAACGCAATAAGAAATCATAATTGTAAAAAATTGTGCTTTGGACATCAAAAGGATAATAATAATTCACCTTTGTAGAAATTTCCTGCAATACGAATGGACTGAACCAGGAGGCGCTGATACACATCCGTTTTGGTTGAATAAAGGTTCTGTGCTGTGTTTCTCAAACCTGGTCCTTCAGAAGTGAATGTGTGTGTGTGTGTGTGTGTGTGTGTGTGTGTGTGTGTGTGTGTGTGTGTGTGTGTGTGTGTGTGTGTGTGTGTCAGAGGAAGCAATGGCTACAGCAGGATGGGTCTGAACCCCTCATCACTCAAAGAAACAAGAACACATGCGTTCTGTGTGCAGTAACCCAACACACACACACACACACACACACACACACTGTCAGCATTTGTTATGCCTGTGAAATTTGATAATAATAATTTTTGCATATTGAATATACAGTATGTACATATTAGCTCGGATAATGCATTCAGAGGAGTGGTTATGTAGGGCACGTCGCTTTGCTCTGATCAGTGATCAAACAGGAATATGTCATGCACATACATTATGGTATTTACATAGATGCTGCGTTCGCTGAATTCTATAGATATAAATATGATAATAGCAAACGCCAAAAAACGTTTTTATGTGTGAAACATGAAATGACATTGGTTAAATAAACATTAGAGACAATTGGTGGTTATGCACAGTTTAGATGAAGCTGTTGGAAACAGGAGCCAACACAGTTAAGTTGAATTCATACATGTCGTTAATTTATGTGGCTGCGTCTTTAATGTGTGTCATATTTGCTTGCAATGGGCCGCTCTGGGCGTGAGGCCTGCTATAACACAAATACCCCACCAGAGGTCGCCCTCTCGCAGCTTTTTTATGCCAGAGATAATTGAATAATTGACGGAGCCTACTCTCTTAAGTCTAAGTCTAAGTCTAACACAATGGAGGAACGACGCAAGTGACTTCATTTTAGCCCGTCAGCTTCACAGCTAGTGTGAATAAAGAGTCATTCCAGCTTTCGGTTTTACTAATGTGACGAGGAGCTGTTCACAGGCATCAGGTGTGCTGTGAAAGCTGACAGTGGGGTTTAGATATATTGATATGTGATGAAACCACAGTTTGTATAGGTGAGTAAAGCAAATTGCATCATATGTAATCATACAGTACTTTAGGTGAGTACTTATATTTTCCTTGTAGTTGACCTCTGGGACTTAGGTCTCCAACCCCCTGCAGAAAATCCAGTCTTTGTAAAAGCCTTTCTACATTCACAGCTATGACAGAATATAGCGCATATTAACGGTGGACGTGCAACTGTGTGCTTGTCCCACGTGGGTTCACTGCTGCCTACGGATATGTGACCTGCTACACTGGGATCAAATATATGGATGACAGAGAGTAGCACAGAAAGGTACTTTGTGCTGAATAGAAAGAATGACTTTAAAATGCTACAGGAATAACAAGAAGAGGAAGAAAAAGCGATAAAGGAGGTGAATTTCATCTTTGGGTGTCTCTCCCAGACAGATTTTTACAAGTGGAACGACGGCGATGGAAGAGATGGAAGACACAGCGTTTGTCTACTGGGACTCTGCTGTCTTTGGAACGGGGAAGCTGGGTTTATGGAGACGAACACCAGGGACCCTGGACTGGGAAAGTTCAGGTTTTACACTAGACTACTGTGTGCTAACATGCTCTAAGGCGTACCAGCCTGTCTGGGTGTCTGAACACAGAGGGGCTGCGCCGGGTCAGGGACGTACGTGACTCCCAGGGTGCGAGCAGAGAGCTGGGGATGGGGTGGGAGGAGGGGTGGGTGGGGGGGAGGGCGTGCGCGGCGGCTGCACTGCTTCGCCGGTTCGTCACCAGCGCGCCTGCAGCTGCAGAAAGCGGCCCTGAGTTGTCGCGCGGCGGTGGGAGCGTGGGGCTCGGGCCGAGGGGGGGGTGGGGGCGGGGGTGTGGTGCAGCTCTCCAGCCTCCCCCGCGTCTCTCCCCCAGCTCGTGCTCTCCTCCTCACCCCGGGCGTGGCCGTGGACGGAGATGGGGGCTGCTGCCCCCTGGTGGCGCCCCCACGACGTCCCAGTCTGACCCCCGTCAGCAGCGGCTGCTCCTGCGGGACGCGTCGGACGTCAACAGAACCGACAGCAAACGGACGGAGGACGACAAGGAAACTCACCCGCGTCTGTGGCGGCGATCATTCTATCAGCTCCTGCGTCTCCGAAAACTAGACGAGGGACACGAGGGCAAGCGGTTTAACGGCGAACCACATCAATGAATAACGCAGCGGCTGCTCCCCCCCCCCCACCTGTTGGCTGGAGTTAGCCGACGGCGGCGTGACCACGCTCTGGTCCAGGCCCGGGTTCACGGGGGCGGAACACGGGAGGTGCGTCGCTCGCCAGTACGCGTCCAGGTACTCGCCCAGGTGCTCGCACGCGTCGTCCAGCTGGTTCTCGTCCAGGATGACGTCGAACATCTCCTGAGGGAGTCGCAGAGAGGAGAGACGGGCCCGTGAGTGAGGCGTCCGCTCGTCCCCGGGGCTCCGAGGCTGCGGCCACGTACGGGGGGGCACTGGGCCAGCTTGTCTCCCGCCATCATCTGCACGTTGAGGTGTTTGCTCTGCGACTTCCCCCGGGACTTGATGAGCCGCTGCAGCACCTGCGAGGAGCAGACCGCCCCATTAGACAACGGAGGGAGGCTCGATGGCACACAAGCTGCGGACTCTGCGCTACTTTGGGCGAGGACACTTTGACGTAGACCACGATGGGCGCCAGGGAGGTTTTGAGGAGCTGCGCTGGGTGGTTGATGGTGTCTGCGTCCAGGACGACCAGCTGAAGCGACTTGGCCAGCTCAAAGATCCTCTCTATCTCACTCTGGACCTCGGCTGCGGGCGAACAAGCAGAGTGCGACGCCAGTTTACTGAAGCATCCTCTTAAACAGGCGCGACATCGACGGGCGTTTCTATTCTTGGCGGCTGTCGTCTGCATTTAGACGACTTCCTTCCCCACTCACCCAGACTGGAGCGCGTGTTGGATCTCTCCATTATGGCCTTTTTGTTCAGCACCGACCGCTTCGCCAGCGACAGATCAGCAGTCACGCGCGTGATAGTGATCCTACGGAAGAAGCATCTTATCAGCTGCTCCATTTCAAAGGGACGAGACAAACTCGCATTCTCTGGGAGCTAAAAATAAGCCGTCATCATCATGTGTCCCGTGGACCATGAAACGTGAGAGGCACGGTCCCACGAGCGGCTGCGGAGGGCGAGGCGCGGCGGTACCAACCTGCCGTCGAATCTGTGCTTCAGGAAGTCGAACAAGGCTTTCTGCATCATGTCTGTTACCTGGGCGACCGAGGAGAAAGGAGGAGAGGAGACGCGTTAGGAAAGCGATGAGGCGTGTGATCGAAAGCGAAAAAGACAATATACTTGAGCGTTCAACAGTAAACATTTACATGGATGATGTCATTGCAAGTTAGACTGTCAGAGAGACAGTCTATTTTCAAACAGCCCTGAAAAATGGATGGACTGTGGAATGAGAGGCCGAGAGAAGCAGGGAGGAGGATAACGAGGAGCGGCTGGTGTTCGTCCCACGGCGACGCGTAAATATTTCACACGCGAAACACGACTTGGCCCGAAGACGGTGCAGCGGCGGAAGAGAGGAAGCGGCGAAGAAGCGCTGAGAAGCGCTGTTCGACGACGCGCTTCGTGTTTCAGCGTGTTCGCCGGCAGGAAGACGGTGAATCTCACGCATCTCACGCCTCTCGCGCGCCGTTTATTTAGCGCCAGCGCTAACCGGATAATGGCTGTGAGACGGCTTCCCTGCAGGGTCACGCCCAGCGAGTCTGCGCGGCGCCGACAAACAGGACCCAGATGGAACCGGAACAGACGCGCCCACAGAGCATTCAGACGCATTCACACAGCGAACAGAACCGCGGCGCGTGGATCCATCTCAGCTTCCATCTGAGGCCATAACGGCCCATTAAGAGCAGCCGACCGGCGCCTCACCTCATATCCTTTCAGCGAAGGGCCCACCAGAACCACGGGCCGCATGGAAGGGACCACGTCGTACGGGGGAACGTGCTCGGTCTGCACAGACACACACATACACTCATTAACACTGGGGCCATGAGGCGACAACGAGGCATTCGTAATTTGAATCGGCATCGTACCTGTTTCTGCTTCTGCTTGGCTTCAGAATAAACAGAAAAGGCATTAGGCGAGAGGAGAACGCTATTAGCAAGGCTGCGGTGTGTCATTAGTTCAGCAGGAAGTAGAGGCCGCACATGAATACATTACAAAGACCAGACCGTTTCTCTGCTCTGATGTGCATTCGGTGTTTGTTTCAATAGGAGTTGACTCCTGCTATGTTTAAGGGGAGGCTTCAGTCAATCAGTGGTCTCTGACCCGTTCAGTCCTTGTGGCAGCGTCTGCGGTCTCACCTACCTGCAGATGGTGGGGTGGACCTCCAGCCTCCCGACGACGCGTTGCCTCCTTTCCTGCAGAGAAACATAATGCAAGCCTTCATTATGCACAAAGTCCCTCAGGAGGCAATTTAGAAAGCGGGGCCTCGAAACCGACAAACACCAGCGTGAGGCCGTTATGTCACCGAGAGAAGCGTGTCATGTGTGCGATAGTGACGCCGCTGGCAGAGATGCGCGGCCAGAGGCCTGAGCGGAGGCCGGCGTGACCTCTGACCTCGCCGCCGCCTTCTGCTCCTGCTTGATCCGCATGGCCTCCAGCTTCACGGGGCTCGGGATGAAAGTGATGTCCGCCCCTTCCTTCACCTGCCGCCCGATCCACCAGTCATTGTTGTACTTCTGCACGACAGGAGAACAGCCCCGTGACACCAGCAGCACCGGCGCACGAGCGCTTTCTGCTGGAGCCAAATACTGCAGAGCCAGAGTGGCAGAAATGCGACCGACCTCTTTAATGTGCAGGAATTCTTTGGTTTCAAAGTTAATAGCAGCACCTTGGACGGGACAATCTTCATCGAGGGCTCCACAGTAACTCACGTTGGTTTTTACTGCGAACGCTACTGGTTTGGACTGTTGGGGTAAAATATGCAGAAATCCAGTTAAAGTGAGCAGATTCGCCCCCCCCCCCCATGCTGGGCCCACCCCGGTCTCTCACCTTGGCTCTCTCCAGCTGTAGCTGAGCCTGGCGCTCGGCTTCACGCCGAGACGCCTCCTGGTCCTCCTCCAGGGACAGGTCGGAATCAGAGGGGCGACTAGTGTAGGAATCGGCTGAACCCTGAGGGAGAGGAGACGTGTGCGTTACGCTGCTGCCAGAGAGGCTCAGTCCCTAAAGGAGTCCATTAAAATGTTATAGCGTTCTTTGAGTTTCTGATGAACTGAATAAAAGTTTCCTTCCTTCCAAACTAACATAAAACACACTGCGTCGCCTGCTCCCTTTGTTTCTGTCTCTGTCCCCTTTTTCGCTCTTTGTCTCCACCTCCCCCCGAAAAACAGCAAAACAAGAAGCGGTTGAATCCAGAGCAGACTTTGTGCATATCATTTAAATATCAAAGGCTGCCAGAGGTGGAGCTGAATCCGAAGAAACAAAACCTAATTAAAGCTCAGAGATCTGCACAGATGGATGCAGAGGCCGGATGCGCTCAGACGCCGATGGCCCCGCGGCCTCAGGCTCAGACTGTGGCCAGAATGTGAGGCTCCTGTCAGGCAGGTCTGAGCCGAGGATTCGCTGCTCGCTGCGAATCCTGCAGAAACGTCCGGGGTTTGAAGCGGGGGATCAGATACGGTGCTGTTACTGTAGCTCGCTACACGCAATCACTGGATCTGAACCCGTTTCCTCTCAGCAGATACGCTGAAACTCTGAGCTTTCTCATCCGAGGCGCCAAAAGGTTGCATTTATTTCATTTGTTAATTGGTCTCCACCTACTGTAAAGAGCCTTAACATCGTAACTGTGGTTTAAATAATGATAATTCTAAGCTGCATTTCAACTCAGCGCAGAGGTTCCACGTCCAACCCCTGCTGCTCACCACACACACACACACACGCTGATCAATAGTGGAGTCTAATGCAATCACGGCCGATCGGGTCTCGGTGTTGGAGCAGCGCTAATGTGTCTGCTGAGCCCAGAGCTCGCTGTGATTCAAGCAACAACACCCACTGGCGCCGCAGCTGCCTTCGGAGGCGATCCAGAGCTCCTCCACGTACAGGAAGTCCTGCCGGGGGGCCGCGCTGTCGCCAGCAGAGGGAAGCATGCACACTGCCGACGACCCGCCCTCTACAGCAAGAACCAGCCCTGACGGACGCTGTCCTCCAGGCCTCAGTGCAAAAAGACCAAATGAAGTGAGCTAAAATAAGATTGTTGGGACAACAAAGCTCAAATCTATGACATTAAACAGATGGGCCGTCTCCTAGATTGTTGACACGGTCAAAGACGAGAGGGGATGCTGAGATGCTGAGATGCTCCTAAAGTGAGATGCTCCTAAAGCTCGGTCTGAGTGCTTCACAGCTGGATGCTGGGTGGATGCGGGAACCTGGAACCTCCTCGCTGCCTCCGCTGAGTCCAGCTAAGCCTCCAGAGGCAAAATCAACAATTCTACCGAATATACTTGGAAAAATGAGAGAAAACAAGGGATGTGAAGTCGTGGAGCCAGTAGCATTAATGGCTCAGAGTGAACTAAGGCTGAGGAGGCTGGGTGAGGGGAATCGGGCCGTGTCCGGCGCCGTTCTCCTGACAGGAAGCTGAAGCTGAAACGCAGCGCTGGGTCCAGTTAATGACCAGGGCTTCTTCCCGGTGCTGCTCACCCGCTCCTCGGGCCGCCCCAGGCAGGAGGACCCCCGCCCCGGTCTCCATTATAGCGGTGGCACACACTCGACCCGGCCTCATTCAGCTGCTGCCGCTCCAGCATTAAGTGCACTCCACCGGAGCTTTTAGCCAAACGCGTCTCCGGGCGACATTTCTCTTTCCAGCTCTTTCTCTTTTTAAAACTGAAGGGAAGCAGGCGCACGCAGGGGCCTGGGTCCCCGGGACGCCACGGGGAACGGGTAGGATGCTGCCGCTCTGCTGTTCTCGGCATCCGTGAGACGGGCGTGGACCAAAGCGGCGTCTCACACAGCGATGCCCACACGCGGTGACGGACTGAGCCGGTTTCCTCGCCAACGTAAGGGAATGAGTGATGGAGGCACGAGCGAGAAGGTTAGAGAGCGAGATGAAAGAAGGAAGATGAGAGAGAGAGAGAGAGGACTGGATCAAAAGGAGCCGATACGAACAGCAGAACCTGTTTTTTCTCACATTTTGCTGTTCGCCGGGTCTAAATATAGCTCCGGGCTCCTTATACTCCTCCCATCTCATGCTGCGGTTGGCAGCGGGGAGAGGAGGACCGTCAAAGTTCACAGAGTTTTGATGAATTCCCTCCAAAGGAGCAAAGCACATTTGAGACCCGGCTCGGCTACGTTCACCGGCGCCGGATCCAGCAGAACGCAGGCGCTGCAGCACATGCTGTACAGCACGGCGTCCCTCACTTCGCTTCCTTCCTGAAGAATGATATTACATGTTCAATCCTCCCGGCAGCTGTACTTCATAACGCGGCCTCCTTCATATAGTCCCACAATAAGCGTCCAATTGGATGAAGCCTCATTCCCAGACAAAGGGTTCCTGTGTGTGTGTGTGTGTGTGTGTGTGTGTGTGTGTGTGTGTGTGTGTGTGTGTGTGTGTGTGTGTGTGTGTGTGCCATCTGGAAACTAAGACCTCCTGGAAGACATCGTTCCAACCGATTCTGCAGAATGCGGCCGTCACCCGTCTCCGAGCAGAGCTATCGTGTTATCTGTGCGCTGCATCACAGGCGGAGGTGGATCATCCAGGAAGAGGAGCACCCTCAGACTGATGCCCTCCATGCTCTGACGTTAGACCCCCCCCCCCGCGGGGATCCCTTAACCTGACTTCACCAAACTGCTTCAAAGTGCAAAGAGGCTGCCGCTAACCCACATAACGCCTGGAACAGCCGATGGAGCTGCCGCATCCTCCACCAGAGCCCTGTGTTTGTTAGAAGCTGACCTGATTCAGGCTCCGGGCTCGGGTCGGGCCTAATTGGTGCGTCTTGACGAGCAGGCTGCGTTAACGGAGGGAACGCGGGGCTTATCAATATGTAATGCTGCCCTACATACCTGCACTTTGCAGCTGTCGCACGGCAGCGCGGCGCTCCGTTTGCGTCACACACAGCTGTTTGTGTGTGTTTATGACGGGAAAGGTCACTGTGTGCATGCAGATTACGGACGCTACGGCCAAGAAGGCCAAGGAAGACACGCGAGGAAGCGGGAGGCGTCCCGCACCAAAACACACACACAGAGCATCGCGTCAAGATCGCTCCGAGGGGAAGAAGAGCTGGAAAGATGGAACTGGAATTCGCTGGGCCTCCCAGCACTGCTGGTTGATGAGATTTAATCACGGCATAATAGACACACACACTCACACACACACACACACACACACACACACACACACACACACACACACACACACACACACACACACACACACACACACACACACACACACACACACACACACACACACACACAATGCACTCCGTTCCTCACAGGCTTTTAGTGCTCTGTCTCATGCAGTATTTAATTGACCCCACACAGGAAGCCCAGCAGTTCCAAATGCACTCCCCCCTCCCTCCCACAAGGAAGCGCACGAACGCCCGTGAGTGAGCCCACAGCTTCCCACCAGCGCTCCTCTGTCACACAACTGCACTAAATGCCATTTTCTGCTTTACTGCCACTCCTGCGTCCCACACACACACACACACACACACACACACACACACACACACACACACACATACATTTTGTTTGTTTTCTCCTGTCAAGTAAAAAAAAATTTGCCGCTCCCGTCGCATCAATACAGTTCTTCACAACTTTCGGTCAAAATTAGACAAGCGGAGTTGAAACACGGGCCCGGTTTGCATGAAGGAACCCCCCGATGCGTTCCGCCAGCGTCACCTACAGATCCAGAGCAGTGTCTAGCGGACATGAGCAGAAGATGCAGAAGCGGCGGCCGCATACTCACTCGGTTGGAGGTGGGAGAGCACACTCCCCGTGCGTCTCTGTGGCTCACGCCCTCCGTTAGTCAGTCATGGTGCTCTCTCTTTCTGCCGGGTAACACTGAACTGCACTGTAGCATGCTTCTAAGCAGCATCTCTCTCTCTCTCTCCCCCTCCCTCCACCCCCCCTCATATTCTCCACCACTCGGTACACAACCCTGAGCTACGTCAGCGAGGCTCTCTCTGCTCTGCATATCCTCCTTCCCACCCTCTCTCCTCCTCCCTCCTTCATCTCTACCTTGCCCGTCCAATGGGACTCTGTGTCTGTGAGTGCGTGTTAAGTGTGCGCGCTCCGGACACTCTAATGGTTCAGACTGAAGCCCTGGACACAAATCTTGGACTTTTAACTGAGCATCATCAGTGGCATGAAGGCGACAGAATCTCTGATGCCATTATCTCCTCATCGCTCCTCTGTCTTCCATGTTGTGTGGTCTGTGTGTGTTGCCTCAGGAGCAGGAGAGTCTTGTGGTGATGAGGGGGTATGGAAATCGTGTTAGATGTCAGTGTTTGATATGTGGGGGTCCCCAGGGCGGCCCCCTGTTCACCGACTGCAGAGGCTCCTCTGACAGCTGGTCAGCACTTGAGTGCATGCGTTGTGGCGCCGCGAGGACGCGAACGCGCCCGAGACGAAGCCGCGACCACGGGCGGCGTGGAAGTCGCCAGCGAAGATCCATAATTCATAGCGGATGCGAAATACAGAACAGAGGGATGCGGAGGCACCCATTCGAACTCGGCCCGAGCCGAAGATGTGAATAAAACATGAACGGATGCAGGTCTGGGCGTCGGACTGCGCGGTTGCTGCAGTTCGGGAGCTGCACCCGAGCACTGAGTGCAGATGTCTGTCCGTCCGTCTGAGAGCGAGCGCCTCGGCGGGCCGCCCCGCTGCCGGTGCATTATGGATGAGGGTCTATTTTAAGGCGCCCGGGATGCTGCGCTTTAATTTTTGCGCAGTTGAGGAAGATGACACCTGGCTGCTGCCAAAGCCTTTCATGAGGTTTCAGGAGCGGGTACGGGCCTGATGCCTGCTTGAAGTGGAGGGAGAAGGAGGGTGATGATGATGAGGATGCACACACACACACACGCACACGCACACGCACGCACACACACACACGCGCACGCGCACGCACACACACACACACACACACACACACACACAAACACACACACACACACACACACACACACACACACGCACGCACACACACACGCACGCTCGCTCGCATGCACACACGCACACACACGCACGCTCGCACGCACACACACACGCGCACACACACACACGCACACACACACACACACACACGCACACACGCACACACACACACACACACACGCTTCGCACGCTTCACTGTGTGATGTGACCTTTAACACTTTCTGAACCACGTGTGACATTCAAGCCTCCACCACAGATCTGCAGCCGTGCTCTGTGAATGAGGATTTTAATCTCCTGCTCGGTTCGCGGCGTTACACAACTCACTGTAACAGTCGACAGGCATTGTTTTACCATATTTTTCATGCAGAGCGTCACACTCGGAGCCTCATACGGGGTCTGACTGAGGCGCTGGGAAGAGTTTTAGCAGCCCAGTGCACAGGATGAATTTAGCTCACAGAGACAGAATGGGCCCCTCGCCGTTCGCCTACCAGACACACTGTGAAGCAAATGATCCCATCATCGTGCTTCTCTGGAGGAGAGACGCCGGCGGAGCGATCCGAGTCGTCGGGTTTTGACTTTCCCTACACCTTTAACGCGTTCCAGACCCTCCGGGTGGGAAACGGGGCTCGCAGAGATGCAGATGGAGAACCTGCTGGCGTCCCGGATCAGGGATTAGCTCACCAGCAAGTCACAGTTCAAAGAGTTAAAGGTCTGCGTGTGTGTGTGTGTGTGTGTGTGTGTGTGTGTGTGTGTGTGTGTGTGTGTGTGTGTGTGCGTGTGTGTGTGTGTGTGTGGTTCTGTCAGTCCATCCTCATGAAACCTTGACTTGACTGTTAATTCAGGTTCGAAAACAAACCAGAACAACAAAGATGAAAGGCTTTGTTACTTCTTGCATTGCTCTTTCATCACACTGCGCCTGATGATAATAATAGAATCAGTTTTACTTTGAAGACAGTGAATTTATCAAGAGCAAAATCATGTCTGAACTGTGTGAGTTTTTAATGATATTAACTGTGATTTTAACTGTGATTTTTGTTTTTTTCCAGACTCCGTTTGTCCCTTTTTAATTGCTTGCTGTAAATATTATTATTCCTTGAGAACAGCATGGTGTGATTAATAGTACAGTTAATAAATTTACTATTAATGTTATTAATAGTACAGTCAATAAATTTACTATTAATGTTATTAATAGTACAGTTAATAAATTTACTATTAATGTTATTAATAGTACAGTCAATAAATTTACTATTAATGTTATTAATAGTACAGTTAATAAATTTACTATTAATGTTATTAATAGTACAGTTAATAATTTTACTATTAATGTTATTAATAGTACAGTTAATACACAGCAGATCTACAGCAGGTGTTATATAATTTGGGACCCAGCTCATCTGTCTCAACTCCTACAAGCCGACGCACAGCGAGGCTGCCGTGCTGCGCAGTGGCAGACTCCAGGTCAGCCTGTCCGCTGTAATTATCGCCACCTGCCTCGTTACGATGCCGTTAAAGGCTCCGGAGCCTCGTGCCCGCTCGGAGCGCTCCACCACTAGAGAGAAGCTGCGGGCGGACCCACCTCGTTGAGCAGAAAGACGCTGGAATTCGTCAGGGACATCCGCGGGGGACGTGGGTCCCAGACAGCGCAGCCCAACGTGGCTGAGAAGCCCCCGTTCCTCGGGTCGAGGCGTCAACTGCAGGCGGCGCCTCGTCCCGACATCTTCCGCCAGCTGCTCCGGGCTCCGGGACGTGAAGCTCCGACGGCATCCGAGGCGCAAAAATCCCTCGGATTCTGGATTCACGGCATGATCGTGGACTGTACACAAAGCCATACGCGCGGACACGCGGGTGGATAGATTACAGCTTCCCTGATAAATTATGCAAGACCCGCACTTTTTACAGAGCCCAGTCCCCGAGGATTTCTGAGCCTGTGTCATTTCTATTTTTATATTTGATCTGACGGGAGTTCGGCACAGGTCCAAACCCAGCTTCGGACAAATCTGCTTTTATACAGCGTGTTCCTCGGGTTCAAGGTTCGGTAGGGGGTGCTGCCTTGTAAAACAAGTATGTGTTTATTTATGTGTCGTGTTGGAATTGCATTAAAGTAAGAAGAAAATGTAGTTTTTAATCTACATAATTGCAAGTGGATCCATTTGAAATGATGGAGACTCCTTCTTCTTCACTTGTGAGATTTTGAGTTTCGTTTGATGGGGAATCAGGACTTCTTTGCTCCCTGGCAGGACGGATGGGACGCTGCTCGTCTCAGTTTTCACTGATCGGGCACTTTGGCCCCATCCACATCCTGTAACCATCCTCCACTTACACAGGACCAACCTCACTGCCAATGTCAAACAGACAGGAGGAACCCGCTGTCATGTCCCTACGTGTGATTGGACCACAGCACAGAAATTAAAAGTGATAAATATCCAGGGCACATTTAATTTAATTGTCCCACATCACGTTTCAGGTTAAACCATGTGCTTCTACTGTAGGTGACCACTTCACCCCTTTAAGCGGTAGAACATCTTACAGCAGTTTGGACGGAGCACCATATAATGGTGGGATGATGTGTATTGAGGTGTGTGTGTCACACAATGACACACACATTCTCAGTCTAAGTTGTGTTTTCCACTCTATGCAGAGAAAAATAGCATGTCTTCCTCCACACAGACGTCTACAGAGTGCTAGGACTGAAGGAGCTATTGCGCCCTCTGCTGGACAAATTGGAAAAGTGTGTCTATTACGTTACGTGAAAAAAAAACAGCATATAAGTAAACTTTATCATTTAGGGTTGAGATTATATAATTTACCTAACATTTGGAAGCTTTCTATACTTTCATTTAGACTTTAGATTGTATTGTTTTTGGGTCACAGCTCTAATGATGTAGACGAAGAAGACGTCTATGTATATAGTATTGGTGTACAGTAGAACAATATTGGAGAGCTATTCTAAACTACAAGTTATGTGAATGTATTCACAGAATCCTATAATCTCGTGTTTGCTGTTCTCTGCAGGGTCTGTGAGGGTGTGTAGTTGTTTAAACGGCGAAGAGTCAACAGCTTCTTCTGTGTCAACACCAGTGCTGCTTTACTGGTTTTCAGATTAAACTTAATCATGTGATCAGCTGTTCGTGGGCGCATTCATGTCCACTCACCCTTCTACTGCTTTTTTAATTGGCTTTACTCAGCGAGAGCTGCCTCTGTGAGGCCGTGCGCCCTTTCTCCGCCAGATGGCGCTATAGCGTCGCCTCAGTGCGACGTTTCACGGGACTTATGGGTTGTTTTCGTCCACGCAGGGGACAAAAGTATGTCTGAGCTTTGTTTTATGTCGACGAGAAAATAAGAGAAAGTTTAATAACGGTTGCTGGTTGGAAATAATGGCATATAACTTGTGCAGGCAAAGACGCGGTCGCACCTCTAGGGGGACTCCTGTGCTCATGATTTGGGAATGCAGTGTGTGTGTGTGTGTGTGTGTGTGTGTGTGCGTGTGTGTGTGTGTGTGAGAGAGAGAGAGAGAGAGAGAGCGCTGGTGGGAATGTACTACAGCTCAGGCTGGAGGAGCGAAGGCTGTCCGGTCAGACGACTCCGCAGTTTTCCCCCCCTCGCTCTTTGTGGACGGAGAAACCCGCATCCGAAGGCGCGTGACGGCGGCTGCGGGAAGTGTCCACGCAGCGCTAATGTGGAGCTCCACTGCGGTGTTACACTCACTCCGGTAACGCGGACCTCCGATGGTAAGTCCGGTGCCTCTCTCGAGCTTTTTCCCGCGGCTGCGTTGGGCAACTGCTCCACACAATGTTAGTTTGTTGCATGTCGGCGGAGCAGAAACGCAGTAAGAGGATCCAGCAGGCGGAAAAATGCCAACAGCTGACTTGTGGGCTGGAACAGTGTTCTTCTGATGCGGCGTCCATAACAATACCTGTACACACTATACAGGCGCGGATCCTTAAAGAAGCCACAATTGAATTACACATTTCGAACATCACAATGACCCACAAGGAGCCTGTTCACGGGGCGCATTCTGACGCACTGCCTTTTCACCAGCCTCCTCTCGTCCGGTGACCCATCTGGAGTCCAAACACAGTGACGTGCACGCTCATCTCGAAGGACTCGGGCCCAGTGTAGCCCATATAGACCCAGTTATCGCTGCACCAGTCCGGACCTGAGCCGGACTGCACATCTCTGCCGGATCGGAGCAGCGCTGCTCTCCGGATAAGTTAGAGACGCGTTTCTTATGCAGCACGCGCACACTCCGGCTCTGACTCCGGCTCGTCCAGACGCGCACCGTCTCCATGTGCGGCGTGTGCCTGCGCTTCGAGGGCACGCGCGGAGCGACGTCGGCTGCGCCCGAAGGCTCCGCGGAGCGTCCTGTTATGTAACGCGCCTCGGCACCGAACGGCCCAGGCCTCTGCACGTGCGACGGCTGGGAGACATGCGGCCGCAGGTCACGGTCAAATGGACACGCGCGGGAGCAGCGGCGTCCTCCTCATTTGCGGGAAGCGGCTCGTGCTGTATGTGGAGCATGAGACGCGCGTGCCGCTGCCTGGCAGCTCGTGAAGGTATCAAAGGTGAGACCTGGGCTGAGGTTATTCCTGCCGCGAGTCACGTGTTTTCAATGTCCCCCTAGTAGGTGATACGATCAAGTGATGCGTTCAGGAAACAATCACGCTCACCGTTGTGGTAGTTTTACTAGAATATAAAGGGTTTTATTTTGAAAATATTGTGTTTTCGAGGGAAAGATTTAAAGCCCAAGCCGTGAACCGTGTGTATTTGCGCTCACCCTTAGTGTTGCGTGTGGTGCCTGAGCAACTCATATTGCAAGCTGCTGTTGATTATAAACACGTCCGTGTGTGCGTGACACTGTTGTGGCCTGGCAGAGGCGCTTATTAGGTTTAGAGGTTAGCAGTGTCCTTGACACGGGCTGCTCGAAGCCAGCGCGTGAGTCATCAAAGCTAATGGGGGAAGCATGGACAATTTAATGTGGAGCGCAGAGCCCTTGATCTCTGATGGTGCCCACTCACTTGGCCTTTGTTGTCGAATGGAGCAGCGACGCAGTGATGGAGCGGCCGTAAGTCTCCTGTGCAGTGACTGGAGACGTACAGTTGTCACAAATGTATCTGTTTCATGTTTATGAGGAGCCTCCTCCCCCTCAGGTGAGCTCAGTCTGATGTGTCTGTATGTGTGTGTGTGTGTGTGTGTGTGTGTGTGTGTGGTTTCCAGGAAGACGGGTGGTCTGGAGGCGCCAGGAGACCCAAAGGGCTGTCACGCTGACCACACAGATCCGCCCGTGCTGCCGGTGGCCGGTCTGAGCTCATGGTGCACGCCCACCGCCACTGGCATGAAGTAACGGCGCCGCTGCACACACTCAAACCCAAGCAGGTGGGGCATCGTGCCGCCGCCGCTGCCGGGCCGCCCGGAGCGCCTCACTCCTCCGCTGCTTCCTCCGCAGGATGTCGTGGGCCAGAGGCCGTTTCGTGGGCAGGGCGGACGAGCGCAAGACCGCGTGGGGCGAGCGCAACGGCAAGCGGCGCAAGGACGGCGCCTTCCTGTGCGGCGCGCGCTACATGAGCTGCCTGCGGGACCCTGAGGAGCCGGGGCCCCCCGGCGCGGCCCCCCGGCGCCCGCGCTGCGGCCCGGGCCCCGGCGCCGGCGCCTTCGGCCTGCGCTGCGGCTGGCAGGAGGACCACTACGGCAGGAGGCTGGGCGCCGGCGCCGACCTGGGCCCCAGGGCCGTGGACCTGGGCTTCGACGGCGACGCGGACCCGAAGGAGGGCGGCCGCGGGGCGGTGAGCGCCGCCGACTGCTGGACGCGCGTGCTGTGGGTTTTCCAGTCCAAGAAGTTCCAGTCGGCCAAGCTGGAGCGCCTGTACCAGCGCTACTTCTTCAGGCTCAACCAGAGCTCGCTCACCATGCTGATGGGCGTGCTGGTGGTGGTGTGCGGCATCATGGTGGTCTTCCACTGCGTCCACCCGGCGCCGCGCGTGGCCTACGTGCTGCTCCTGTCCGTCGCCATGGCGCTGTTCCTGTGCATGATGGTGGTGTGCAACCGCAACGGCTTCCACCAGGACTACATGTGGATCGTGAGCTACCTGGTGATCGGCGTGCTGGTGGCGGTGCAGGTGTTCGGCGTGCTGATGGTGCGGCCGCGCAGCGCCTCGGACGGCGTGTGGTGGACCGTCTTCTTCGTCTACATCATCTACACGCTGCTGCCGGTCCGGATGAGGGCGGCCGTGCTGAGCGGCGCCGCGCTGTCCGCGGTGCACGTGGCCACGGCGTGGCAGCTCAACCGCGAGGACAAGTTCGTGTTCAAACAGGTGAGAGACCGAGGGGGCCGCGAGCACCTGAGGCGAGGTCAGAGGTCGTTTAGGGTCGAGTCGTCCTTTAAAAAGGGAAACAGGGTTAAGAGCGAAGATGAGTAAAAAGTGATTCAATTAATTAATTATTATTGAGTTTTCCACCCATCATTTGAGTCTTCTCTCAATTCAGCATTTTCCTGCTGGTTATAGTCTTCCAGATCACCCGTCTGAACAAAGCACCTTGGGCTTTGGGAAAGCGGAGAAAGATTTTCTTGGGAATTCCATTGTTTACTCTGCACTGGTCTGGCCACAGTTCCAATAAGGACGTGTCTGTTAATGTGAGATCATCCTCGACCCACTGGTCTTCCTTTGGTGAACAGAATCCGCAGAATCTCTTTAAAAAACGGGTGGTGGTGTTTGTAGTTCGTAGTCATTGGTTGGTTTTCATCACAAAGCTTCACTTCAATTCGTCCCACGTCTGTTTTAGGTTCTGACGGATTCCAAGCATGTCTGCGAACACAACACAACAATACATTAGAGCACAGCGTTGTGTCTGTTCGCCGGTGCAAACGTCCTACTTTCTCTCCCCATCGATATAGGACAAACACTATCCAGTCTCCTCCACCACTTTTCCATGTCAAAGGTGCCAGACTAAAAGTAGATGGTGCTGTAGATCCCGGCAGCTTCTCAAATGAGATTTTTAATGAGCCCATGTTTTGTGCTCCGGGGCAGCCACTGGCAGCTCTGCTGGGCTTTGTAGAAGGTCATCTGGGTTGACTGAGCCCGTTTAGCTGCATTGTGGAATATCATGATAATGTAGCATGGTGCCATTCAGCAGCAATTCCTTAAACAAGGAGGCTATTGTGCTCCAATGAAGCAGGGTGGGGTGGGATGCTGGGATTGTGCAATGAAATGAACGGAAAACAGAATGATTACTTCTTCATATTGGAGGCTGTGGAAAACATATAAACAGGATTAGTCATTTGCAATAACTCCATCTCCCAACACAGTGGAACTATGCCTTTATTACTTTAGCCCGTGTATGTTCTTCCATGTGCTGCCAGCTACTGGCTGGGCTTCTTAAAGTGTACAGGGTGTCTTCTATTAATAGGATGTAAACTATTCCAGAGTGCAGAATTGAAGGCATTGTGCGAATCCCCCCAAAACCGCCGAATGATGATCACAGTCTCACCATTAACCGTTAACAGTGTTCAGTTGGAGAGAGCGACTTGAATAATGTGTTAAAGGTGTCGAGCGCAGTATGAAACGCACACTTGTAGTTCCCAGACCCTACAATTACATCGTCAGACGTGCTTGTTCTGACTTAAGTAAACGGGAAATGTCAAATGAAGAAATGACCCGCCGGTCGGAGACGGTGTCGGTCGGCCTTGTTCTCCACATACTCCACATACTGTGGTATCCGACCGTCAGTGCTGAGCGTCGGCTGCGGAGCGGCTCTGAGTGCGGCAGAATTGACTGCACCGGTTCAGCGAGCCGCCGTGCTAAGTGGCCATTACCCACAGTGGGCATGGGGGGGGGGGTTAGCCCACCCCTCCACTGGCTGTTTCCCCTGACACCACCCCCCCGGGGCACGGCCCGCTCCAGTTCTGAGCGGGGGCGTCCCTCCGCTCTAATGGAGACGAAGGAGAGGCAAACGAGGAACGAAAGTGGGCCCGCGGTATCAACAGGTTGCTGCCAGAACCCCCCACCGCTCACGAGATGCCGCTGAGCTGACACACCCGCCTCTAAAATGCAGCAAGTGTCATCCCTGTTTTTCTCCCTCTTTTTTCCTATGAGTCATGGTTCTGTTCCCACAGAGACGTCCCTCTCAGGCGACCGGCCTTTTCATTTCACAGCGGGCTGAGTTCAAGCCTCTGCCTCTGTGGATGAGGGCCTCCTCAGCGCTCCGGTCGGGCCCCCGCCGTCCTGCAGGCACGGATCCGTGCAGACGGATCGCTTTCACTCTTACAGGTGGCGCCCGTCGTCTTGATTTGAAATGGACAGCGCCGAAGAACCGGGACTCCATAAGTCACGTATTCGTTTGTTCAGGAGAGGCGTCAGTTGCCAAGTAATTATTGACAGGTGTTCTCCCGTACCGACAAGATCAACACTTAAAAGTCACCACTTAAAGCATTAAAAATGCCTTCATACGTTCATATTACGCACACGGGTCCGTTAGCGCCACTCGTTTCCAGGTGAGACGACCGGTCCCGCTCCGCGTCAGTCTCTCCTGTCTCCTATTGTCTCAGAGTTCAACCCGTCATAGAGGTGTGTTAGGAACCAAACAGGCTGCACTGTGGGTGCCGGCGTGTATTTGGGAAACCAAAGGCCAGCGTGGAGCGGAGCACGGCCGCTGTACTGAGAGGAGAGAAGTCCTGGTGGTCCAGCACATGCAGTGTTATTATTTGCTGATGCGGCTCTGGGAAAAACCTGTTCCTGTGGCAGATTGTTATGGGGTCAGCGAATGTGTTACTAGTGAAAACATACTGGTCCCAGCAAATAAGATACCTATCAATGAAATGTCACAGGCATGACTCAGGTGTGCGTAACACATTCTGGCCACAGTGTTTGCAGGGCATCAAAATAAAACAAAAGAGGATGTTTACCTGCATACAAAGTATGACATTATCTGATACTAACACACGACAGGTTAATACCCTGGAGTGATACTGAAAGTAAAAACACTTTATTTTATTACATTATGTTCAGCCTCTGGTGCATATCACAGTATATTGCATTGTTTGTTTTTGGATAATTTACCCTAAGATATATATATTTTTCTTTTTTTGCAAATGATTTCCATTATAATTATGATAATTATCGTAAGTAAAGGAGGGTCACATGTTATTATATTTACATGCATGAGCACATTTAAATTAAAATTTCTTCTGTTTCCTCTGGTTTTCCGGTTCTGGTTTAGATGGGGATGTGTTTCATCCAGACTTTTAATGCATCCCAGTGGCTGATGTTGATGTACGTTCAGTGGACTTGGCGTTCAGGCCTCACACATCATTATGCATAACATGCACACACCGAGCTGCATGGACGAGAGCCGCTCACTCAGCCGCTATCGAGTGGTGAGAAGCAATCATTAGACACTGTGGGTGCCAAACAATACACAGGCTCAAATAATCAGCTCCCCCTTCAGTTCCAGCCTCCTTTCAGAGAAGGAGAGCGTTTGTGACTCATCCACTTATTGTATTACGACCAGAGGCAATGATACACACCCGGATAACTTCCACCATGGGTGGGAGCAATTAGGATTAGAGATAAGCGAAATATTGCTCTGAAAATACAGCCAATGATAAGAGAAATAATAGCCAGGCTAATAATAGAGTGTGTGAGTTGGAGATGAGGAAGTGCAGGCTTTTAATAATAGCTCATGGTTTACTAATAGTTTGGCTATGCACAAAAGTAAATACAGGGATTTAGGGCTGAATTGCTGGGCCAGACGACCAAGCGATGTATATTAGGAATCCATTAATGGTGTTAAATGTTGATCTGAGTGGCGTGGAGGCCCTTGGACTGGAAGGGTGGACAGCCTAGCCCAGCGCTGGTGAGCAGCTCCTTGTCCAAGGTCACTGTCACGGCAGCCAGCTGTCTGTTATCCCATTATCCCAGTTCCAGTTACACAGTTAAAACAGCAACAGCACGTGTCACAGTGAGGGTCCAGCGCTGGAGTCGGGCTTTAATTAACAAACAGGTTCACTGTCAGTGTACGGGCCCAGCGCCCCCCTGCTCTTCAAATGTGTGCCTGAGTGCAGTTAAGATGCTTAAAGAAGATAATTTAGCTGAAATGGAAGAAAAGCACATCGTTAAATGTCTGTGGAGGCCAACGAGTCGCTGATTCTCACTGGATCCGACGCTGGTCCCATGACGTCCTCAGCATCCGTCTGCTGAACCGCTCTTGGGCCGATGAGGCTGCACAAACACCTCCAGCCACATGATGTTCCGGATTGTTGACCCTAAAGGCGGATGCGTTGAATGCATGAGTTAAGTAACAGCTCAGCTTTGTCAAAGCCGTTCATGGACGAGCGAGGAGAGGTTTAGTCTAACAAGCTGCTCTTGTGTTCCTCCTGTTTAAAGTATAACCTGTTGTACTTGCCCCACTATTGATCTGTATGCTTTGTAGTAAAAGTCAATATTGTGTATGGGTCAGTGGACGGAACAGGGAAAGACGGTTTAAAACTGGGATGAATGTTATCAGATGCTTTATTGGAGCTTCATAGTCTCACACATCTTATCTTTATGTCGCTGAGTTATGTCTCTCTTAATTACGTTACTCAGCATTTAGCGACATTACACTGCTCAACAAATCGAGTTCTGTGACTTTTTTATTGACTAAGGCCCAGCAGGTATTTACACATTCTCTAGATTTAGATTAGAGTTCTCGCCTGATATTTGTGATGCATCTCACTCACATTCAGCAGTGGCCTTGGGTCACGCTGTGCCTAGAAATGGAAGGAACGCTAGCTGGAAGGGGAATTCCTGGCCGTTTAGCTCACAGTTCAAGGTCTGAGGGCTGAATCACGTCCAATCAGTGAGAGGAACCAGTGGAGGAGATAATGGAGCCGGTTGACTGGCCTGTTGGGGTCGTTAGCCGGCTCTTGTGCTCTCGGCGAGTCGACGTTTGGGGCTGGAGCTGCGAGGGTGTGAGCCGGCAGGAAGTGAAGGGTTAGTGAGGACACAGCTGGGAGGACAGCGCTGTCTCCAGGCCTGCAACCCCCCCCCCCCTATCTATCCAGCCAAACCCTGACCGGATCGCTGACAAGCACACACTAGTGCGCTTCTCATTATGGACTTGTGTGTAACGCTCCTGTAACAACTTGGCGCCTTTAATAAAAGTAACAACTAATAATTTTGATAAGGAAATGTGACTAAAGATGCAAGTATGAGGTACGTACTGTTTTATTAGAAACATCTGTCAGGAAACAAAACAGGACGAGCAGGCGACCACGATTCAAAGTCTGCGCTGTGTATTGTGGTGAATAAGATGTTTATTAACGCATTTGAGCAGTTAAGGTTTAAAAAAGGGAGTCTTGGCAACAATACTGTATTTACAATATGCTGTACTTCCCAGAACAGACCTACAACCTAGGACGCTCCCTCAGCTAAATCTAAAACCTCTCAGGGGTGAAGTTAGCAAATTTATTATGGAGTTGTTTTTATTGAATCCGTACGCGCACACACACACACACGCGCACACACACACACACACACACACACGCACGCGCAGACACACACACACACACTCACACGCACGCACACACACACACACACACGCGCGCGCACACACACTCACACGCACACACACACACACACACACACACCAGACAGAACAAAGACAACAGCTCCTCCGACGGCTGGAGGTCCGGATTGTCACAGGAGCCGCACCGAAGCAATAAAACAGCCGAAACGCACGTTCATGCATTTTTTTTGACCGACTTTACTCAAAAGTAGCCAAACTACAGCAACAAATAATCCTGGGGTCGTTCTCTGGGGGCGTTCTGTTGCTCCTAATCCTGTCCGCTGTAAACAGGAAGTGCGGGAGAAGGGAGAATCAGCTGTAGGAGCGCTCCATGGAGCCGCCGGTGACGCTTGGCCTCGCTCATTACCGCCGTGTCTGCAGACGTTCCTTCTGCTTTCATTTACGCGCGGGTTTATTTCCGGGTGTGTTTCTCCCGACAGATGTGCGGCGCAGCGTCAACTCTATTTAGCTCTGTGGAATTCGCCTCAGCGTTTCACACAGATCCATCCGGGGCCCCGCCGGTCGCTGGAGACCACTTTGGGTTTGGCACATTCAGTTACGTAAGCTTCTTGCATGCTTGACGCATTGTAGTAACCGCAGTCTCACAGCATTGTCTATTTTTACCGTTCGGCATCAAACGTTGTGTTCTTCCTCTCTGTTAGACATTTTTAAAAGCTCTGGATGCAGAACTTACCAAAGGTCATGTGCTGGAGAGGAGTCCCCATGTCCGCCATGGCCGGCGTCCCAGGAGCCTGTGTGTTGACTGGAGGGATGAAGCTGTGGCCTTTTACTGTTTAATCTTCAGCTTTAGTCAAGCTACAGTTCAGTTCTCATCAGGCCTTTTCAAACACTGCTCAGTGTCTCCCAGCAGTGATTACCGCACAATGCCTTTATTTAATAAGTGACAGCGTGCGCGTTGTCGCCTTTGCTGAGCCTGGAGATGAGACCAAACACGTGCACTTCACCAGGCCTTCGCTCTCTTATTGACCCATGCACCATGTGACTGTGCTGTAAGTTTTATCTCCAGCCGCAAATAAGACAATCACCTGCGACGTGTGGCCGTCAATTCCACCGCGCTCGCGTGTGACGGACGACGCAGGGCCTTTGTTTTTCCATCCCCCCCTCCCTCCCCTTCAACATGCGATCCGTCTGCCTTTTGTCCCATAAAGCACCTTGGCGGGCGGGAGCCGCGCCTTATAAGCCAATGTTTGGATTTCTTTTAACTTCGCCGCCGAGAGGTTCGCACTTAAGTAAATGTCGAATGAGGCTCGTCCTTAAGGGGCCAAAAATGTGCAGGACATGCGGCCGCGAGACGCGAGTGGGACGCGACGGCGGCGTGGGTGAAGCTGGAGAGAGAGAGAGACAAAGAGAGAGAGAGAGAGCAAGAGAGAGAGAGGCCGCCACCGTGCCGATGGAGAGAAGGGCTGGAGGTGGAGGCATGAGGGCGTCTGGGGGGTTCGAGTGACAGAAGAGTAGCAATAAACACAACATGGTGGAGGACGTGAGACCCTCCAGCCCAGAGCCACACACACACACACACACACACACACACACACACACACACACACACACACACACACACACACACACACAAACACACACATATTCAATTCAGCCGGTGCTCGTTGTATTTGATGGGGGCGACTGGGGAGCGGCAGTGGATGCTGACAAGCGCTGGGAACTGCAGGCGGCCCCGTGTCTCAGACAGGCCGGTAACTCGCTTATCTGCCCACTCCGTTCACAGCCATCTGTCCAGGATTAATGCCATCAGGTTGTATCAGAGCCACTCAACACGGAGCGCCGGTGGTCTGTAACATAACGATGCAGGACTTATCAAGAAGCCATGATTAGAGAACACAACGGGCTTATTGCTAAACGAGCAGGACAAACAGAATGCCGCTCTTAAAGGGCAGTCGTTGAGGCTGTCGTGTGAAGAGCGCAGGTGGACGTCCCACTCGCCTCGTCTTCAATGTGCGGACGAGGATCCTGGAGCTTCTCCATGATGTTGATCTGATCGGCCATTCCCTGTTATCCTATTCCTCCCTCAGAACCCGGTCGTCTCAGAACCCGACTCCCTCCAGATCCGACTCCCCCCGAATCCTCCAAAGTTGTTCCGTCCTGTTCGTTCTTGTGTTGGAGCTACGTCAGCGATGGGCATTTGCTTCTGCACCTGCTGCCGTCTGTGTTTACTCACCGCCGCTTTGTTTTCGCGGTGCACGGGACGCTGCCGCCGACGCGCTGCTCACACACAGTGGAATTTTTTTGTAATAGTATTCTGTTTGGAGCACAGGCCGGGAGATGGGATCCATCTTGTTGTGACAACAGAGGCCGAAGTCTTATGTATTCAGTGTAAACGCCGCTTCATGCCACGGTAGAGGATCTGTCACCGATCGTATCGCTCCATGGGTTTAAATCTGAGTTTCCTTCAGCGGTTGTGTAATGATTCAGTACTTTGACGTGTCCTACATTTTTGTTCATGTTTTGCAAAGATCAACTCGTGCATAAAACTATGTGATATATGCGCGGATACAGCCACTAATCCTTTATCTGAGCTCTTCGTGTCTCGTTCGCCGTCTTTTTGAAACACAAATATATACTGGTTTGACAATAACAGCCACAGCTCAGTGACACACATACCAGGGATTGGCTTCTCAAGTTTTTGTCGTACAGTTGTTACTAAAGATGACTGAAATGTTGTCGTAATGTTTGCTTCTCTTTGTCTTTTTCACCTTATTAATGAAATTATCTTCAGAGGAAACGTTCTGTGCTCAGGCTACGGGTCAAGTGACTTTCCCAGGCTGGAGTGTGTTTCCAAACATGGAGAGAATGTGTGTGTGTGTGTGTGTGTGTGTGTGTGTGTGTGTGTGTGTGTGTGTGTGTGTGTGTGTGTGTGTGTGTGTGTGTGTGTGTGTGTGTGTGTGTGTGGAGGGGAAGTCCAGAGCTCGGGGCTCCTATTCTGATGTTCAGCCTTGGCTGTGGATGACTGAGGAGAGAAATCACTAACAGACTTGAGCCACACACATCCAGCGCTGCAGAGGAATGCTTTTAAGGTCGATGACCCTTCAAAACCAACAAAAGGCGGTTTTACAGTTTGTATCACTTCATCTTCAACCTACCTTGATTAAACGGCGCATACGCTGTCACATTAATAGCTGCTTAAGTTTATTTGGGCTAAATATTTAAAGTACGAACTACATGAAAGTCCCGCAGCTTTTTAACACTGTTCGCTGTCCGTCGTGGATGTTTTGGGAGATTTTATGTGTCTTTCAAGAGACATGATGGACAGATGCCCCCTTTGTCATTTAGCAATGTAAACGTTGAGCCCAAGCAGTAGCAGACCTGGAACCACGGCGTCTTCATGCATTTCACCTCTGGGCCTCCTGTCTGTCGTTTCCCAGTGCAACGTGAGGCCTGTGTTGTCCTGCAGAGCAACCACGAGGCCACGGTCATCCTCTAACCAGATCACAACTAATCGCCCCTCAGATGTTTCAGGAATTTTTCTCCATGCAGTAAATCTTATGACTGCGTTATCAATCGTGTTTATTGACCTCACCCAGGTCAGGCAGAGTTCACTGTATTCCTGCGATGTGACACGTTCATACTTGGACGCGTTCTTACAGTATGTTTTTGTTTCCCTTCTTTTCTGTGTTGATTGTTTGTACGTTTCCAGACCAGTGCCAACGTGCTGATCTTCCTGTGCACCAACATGATCGGGATCTGCACCCACTACCCTGCAGAGGTCTCCCAGAGACAGGCCTTTCAGGAGACGAGGGGATACATCCAGGCCAGACTGCACCTGCAGAGGGAGAACCAGCAGCAGGCACGGACCCGCATGCACGCACGCACAATCAGAACCAAAACACAATTATAACCTCAGCCCTAAAATCACATCTTGCCCCTTAAAAGAGGCCTTTAACATTGTGGGGCCCCACTTTGGTAGAAAAAAAGGATTTTGAGCCCTACTTTGATTTAACTGCAAGGACACACACACACACTCCTACGTTCAAGCAAATGAGTGAGCGAGGCAGCACATTTGTAGTGAAGCCAAACACACAAATGCAAAAGGGCTGCGTCTCCTTTTTTCGAGCCTAATTTGTTTGTCTCAGCTTTCGAGGTCAGCAATATGTTCTGGAGTGTAACATGTAACTCCACTCCTTTCCATGTGACTAACGCGTTCCCACGCACACACACCACCAAGGCGGGGTGAATCACATCACGCCTAATGAAAATGAATGGACTCCATCTCTCCCTCCCACTCTCTCTCTCTCTCTCTCTCTCGCTCGCTCGCTCGCTCACTCTCTGCCTCTGACTGTCGCCCTCTCAGGAGCGCCTACTGCTGTCCGTGCTGCCACAGCACGTTGCTATGGAGATGAAGGCTGACATCAACGCCAAGAAGGAAGATATGATGTTTCACAAGATCTACATCCAAAAACACGACAACGTGAGGTAACGACAGATGAACACACAGATGTGGATCTAATAGCAACTCAGAAGGACTGGTGTCACAAGCCTCCACCGACTGATGTGTCACCTACAGACTCACTCCTATGGCTAACTCCCTTGTAGCATATATTATGCATGTAGTTGTTTATTGACACAGGCTCAAGCTGGAGGCAGGCGTCACGTTCACTGACCCCCCCCCCCCCCCCCCCTGCTGGGAATAACCCAGTCAGGTGGCTGCTCACATACTGTTGAGCCAGGAAGGGTTATGTTCAAGATGTAGTGGAGATGGCGACAAGAGGTTCTAGCAGAGGCTATAATTACGAATGGTTCCAGGAGAACATGCAGAGCGGCTGTGGGTAATTTTGGATGGATGACCTCACGGTACGAGCAGTCGCGCCGTCCTTTGCCTTCAGCTGGAACTCTGTGGTGGCTCTGCTACGTGCTGTTGTTTATCCTCGCCTTTTATTACTATCAAAAGTTAGCAATGAAAGGCATGCAGACAGGAGGGGGGGGGGGTCTCAGAGGGATGGGCTGGAGGAGGTGACCTACATTGGCCTGGATGATGAGAGCCAGAGCTGAGCCAATGGCTGCCTCCGCTGCTTGCGACCGCGACTAGCAGGCGGCGTCCTCACCCTCTCGCTCTCTCTCTCTCCCTCCTCTCCCGCAGCATTCTGTTTGCCGACATCGAGGGCTTCACCAGCCTGGCGTCCCAGTGCACGGCCCAGGAGCTGGTCATGACGCTCAACGAGCTCTTCGCCCGCTTCGACAAGCTGGCCTCGGTGAGCGCCGGCACCTGTCGCTGCCACTCCCCACTTTGGACCCTCAGCTGCTTATGCAACCGTGCAACAAGCTGCAGTGAGGGGAGGGGGTTACTTCAGCATTGTGTAACACATCAATTAGCCCATGCTGGGACTGATGACTCATCTGAATTATGCAGGAGAGCAGTGTGTTGGACATGAGCGTGCTGTGTTTCAGCTGTAGTTGAGGCCCTGCTTTTACATGTGCTGCGCAGGAGAACCACTGCCTGCGCATTAAGATTCTGGGGGACTGTTACTACTGTGTGTCCGGACTGCCCGAACCGCGGGCCGACCACGCCCACTGCTGCGTGGAGATGGGAGTCGACATGATTGAAGCCATCTCGTGAGTCAAACGCACAATAAGGCCCCAAAAGACCCACAAGCAGAACGCGGCGTGACCCTGTGTGTGTGTGTGTGTGTGTGTGTGTGTGTGTGTGTGTGTGTGTGTGTGTGTGTGTGTGTGTGCGTGCGTGCGTGTGCGTCTGCAGGCTGGTGCGAGAGGTGACCGGCGTGAACGTGAACATGCGGGTGGGCATCCACAGCGGCCGCGTCCACTGCGGCGTTCTGGGCCTGCGCAAGTGGCAGTTCGACGTGTGGTCCAACGACGTGACGCTCGCCAACCAGATGGAGGCCGGGGGCAAAGCCGGGTAAGTCCCTCCCGCCCCGCCGCGCCGAGGGCCCTTCAGCGTCTGAGACGGCGTGTTTGTGCGTGTGCGCAGACGTATTCACATCACCAAAGCCACGCTGCAGTATCTGAACGGCGACTACGAGGTGGAGCCCGGGTTCGGAGGCGAGAGGAACGCGTACCTGAAGGAGCACTGCATTGAGACCTTCCTGGTGCTGGGCTGCAGCCAGAAGAGGGTGAGTGTCAGGCCACACACACACACACGCACACACACACACACACACACACACACACACACCCCAGAATGTCGCCCGCCTGCTATATTTCACGCGAGCAGTAGAACGGCGCCTCACCTGGACAGGACACCGTGTTTGTCACCGAGTGTTTCTCTGATGGGAGATTCTCCGCTTCCAGAAAGAGGAGAAAGCCATGATGGCCAAGATGCAGCGAGTGCGGGAGAATTCTGCGGAGGGAGCGATGCCGCGCTGGGTCCCGGACCGGTCCTTCTCCAGAATGAAGGAGTCCAAAGTGTACCGGCAGATGGTGAGACACGCGGGGGGCTCCTGAGTGACACCTGCTCTCGGATCATTTAAACAGAAGTTCCAGCCGCCTCTTAGGGACTCTGATCTCATACTTTCTCCCTCCCTCTCTCTTTGCTGCACATCTCATTTCCTTTCTTTGCTGCATTCCTTCCTCCTCCTCCTCATTTTGTCCTCTCTATCTCGGATGGTTTGAGCCCTGGGGGCAAAGAGGGTGTAATTTGAAGCCTCTGAGCGTTAATTAAAACATCAGCCTGGCTCTCAGGGATTAGCTGTGCACATGTCTGAGTCTCTGTCTATTTTTCAGTTTTACTGTGGCTTCATAATAATCTCTCCTCTTTCTCGCCTCCTCTTTTTGCACGTCTTGTCTCCGGTTTTTGTTCCCGTTCCTCGTGACCGCCTCCCCGTTTGTCTCAGGGCATCGACGAAGCATCCAGCAAAGACAAGTAAGTGTTTTGGCCCCGTTCTCTGTTATTTGAGCAACTTTTGGTGTTAGCGGATGACTGGCAGACTGTCACTGTCGCGGTCTGACTTCAAAGCCGCCACTGTTTGTTTTAGATAGTCAGACTGAACCCGGCGCTAATACCGAATCAGCCCTGAGTCATCCCTGTCAGAGCTTAAAGCCTCCTGCACACACACACACACACACACACACACACACACACACACACACACACACACACACACACACACACACACACACACACACACACACACACACACACGGTGACTCGTTGTTCCCTCCGCCTCGTAGCCGTTGCACTCAGGAGGCCCTGAACGCCGAGGACGAGGTGGACGAGTTTCTGGGACGGGCCATCGACGCGCGGAGCATTGACCAGCTGAGGAAAGACCACGTCAAGAAGTTCCTGCTCACCTTTCAGACCGACGACCTTGAGAAAAAGGTTGGTGGTTTATTAAAAAGTTTTTAGCAAATGTGGCAAAGGCCCAATCAAATAACATTGTCTCCTGTGTTTTGTTTTCAGTACTCACTGAAGGTCGACGATCGCTTCGGGGGGTACGTCGCCTGCACCCTCCTCGTTTTCTGTTGCATTTGCTTCGTTCAGATTATCATTTTTCCAAAGTAAGTAGTCCGTAAGTTCTTTCGTAATTTTCCACTTTCTCAGTAATACAGAAATGTGGACAGGAAATGTGCTTATGATTAGCTTATGATGACTTAACGACTTCCTAATGAGCCCTTGTCTTCTGCAGAACCACGCTCATGCTCGGCCTTTACATCAGCATCTTCCTCATCCTTTCCAACCTCCTCTTCATCTGCGCCATCTACTCCTGCATCAAAGTAAGATCCCCAATTCCCAATCGCTCCACATATTCCCCGCGAGGCCATTTCCGGACAAAAGTCTTGGACCTCTAATGGTAATAACTTGTCTGCTCGTGTCCCTGCTGCCTGTTCTCCAGCTCTTTCCAGCTGCCTTGCAGACTGTGACCAGGAAAATTGTCCAGTCACGCACGAACAGCACACTGGTGGGCGTCTTCACCATCCTCCTCCTCTTCGTCTCCTCCTGTGCTAACATGGTAGGGAAGGCTCCTCGCTTCGCCTCTTTCGCCGTCTCTGTCGTGTAGCAGTTGACGCTCGGGACGCGTGGCTCCTCTGTACGTACTGAATGGACCGCGAGGAGCGTCGATCCGTGACCCTCGGCCGTGTCCCGCTGAGCTCCCGTCTGTGTGGAATGTGCTCGCTGCTCCGTAGCCGCGCGCCGATCCAGTCGCCTGCAGGATTGTTGTTATTCCAGCATCAAGCTATTCTGTTGCTTATCCTTAGACTCCCATCATCAGTCAGATAATGTCCAACTATTGGCAGTAAAACCGTTGATACCTCGGTGATAGAACCAGTAGCGGCTGTTGGAGACTCATTAACATGTTACGTGATGATCTGGGAGTTGAGTCAGAATTCTTTTGTCCGACGGACACTTTCCTCCTTTCCCCGCAGTTCAGCTGCAGCACCGACAAACTGCAGGACTGCGTGGCCCGTGAGCTCAACGCCTCCGTGAACCTGTGCCTGCTGCACAACCTGACCAGGGCGGCGGCGGACGGCGTGACCCTGTGTCCCGGCCAGGCCCTGCCCTGCCACTTCCCCGAGGTCAGTCCCACGATTCCGTGCGCGGCTCCTTGTCGAAGCGCCTCGGAGTTCTGGCCCAAACCTCCCTCTTGTGCTCTGCTGTCGCGCAGTATTTCAGCTACAGCGTGCTGCTGACCCTGCTGGCCTGCTCCGTGTTCCTCCACATCAGCAGCATCGGCAAGCTGGCTCTGATGCTGCTCATCCAGCTCACGTTCCTCCTGCTGGTGGAGTGGCCTCAGGTCGCCCTGTTTGACAACGCAGACCTGCTGGTCACTGCCAACACCCTGTGAGTCTCCTGTCAGGAACACTGACGCGCACTGACACATCCCCCCTCATAGTCCAGCGCATGTTTCATCACACTGCAGTGTGGGTCTGATGTGGCCTAATTCATAATGATAGGCTTTTGATTACGAAAGACCTACTTTCACACATTAAGTCCTATTTTTTAAACTCGTGTTCCCTTTTCTCCTTTAGGCAATTACCACCTGTTAACGATTCCCTTCCACAGTAAGTTATTTTAGATGAATTATTTTGTACTATGAAATTTCTGTGACTCATGTAATTTGTCGACCACTTTTCTCTCTTCAGGCCTGGTTTCAATGAATCTACAGGACAGTGGTAAACAACTGCTCTATGTTTCACACATCTTCCGCTCATACAAAAGCTCATTTGTCTCCTTTTTTCATTTTCTAGCTTTCAGAATGTGGCCAAAGTCCCCCTGAAGGTCATGACCCCAGTAATCCTGCTGGTGTTTGTTCTGGCTCTCTACTTACACGGCCAGCAGGTGGAGTCGACCGCGCGCCTTGACTTCCTCTGGAAACTGCAGGTTCACAAAACAATTCAAATCATTCAAATAAACCTGAACCCGAGTCGGCACCTGTGCGCAGAAAAGCATCTCCCGTCTCGGCCTCTTTCTCAGGCCACGGAGGAGAAGGAGGAGATGGAGGAGCTGCAGGCGTACAACCGCCGCCTGCTCCACAACATCCTGCCCAAAGACGTAGCGGCCCACTTCCTGGCGCGGGAGCGGCGCAACGATGAGCTGTACTACCAGTCGTGCGAGTGCGTCGCTGTCATGTTCGCCTCCATCAGCAACTTCTCGGAGTTTTACGTGGAGCTCGAGGCTAACAACGAGGGAGTCGAGTGTCTCCGGCTGCTCAATGAGATCATTGCTGATTTTGATGAGGTGAAAAGAGGAAACATGTGGGGCAATAATGCCCAAATGCAATATAAATGTGTGTTTTTTTTCTGCTGTTGACCTTGAGCTGAAGTCCCGCTTTAGCCTGGGTCATTTACTCAGACACAGACTTGTCTCCAGATCATCAGTGAGGAGAGGTTCCGTCAGCTGGAGAAAATCAAGACCATCGGCTCCACCTACATGGCAGCCTCCGGCCTCAACGATTCCACGTACGACAAAGAGGGGCGCTCACACATCCTGGCCTTGGCCGACTACGCCATGAGGCTTAGGGAGCAGATGAAGTACATAAACGAGCACTCATTCAACAACTTCCAAATGAAGATAGGTGAGCCTGGAGCGGCCAGGAGGCTATTTTTCCTCAGCTGTAGTAATGTAGATTTAATACAGCCACGGTGTTTTTGCTTAGGGCTGAACATGGGGCCTGTGGTAGCAGGAGTGATTGGAGCCAGGAAACCCCAGTACGATATATGGGGGAACACAGTGAATGTGGCCAGCCGCATGGACAGCACGGGGGTCCCAGACTACATCCAGGTACTGCACACACGAAGACACACTTTCTCTGGAACGCCTCATGTTGATGCTAACAGTGTCAGGTCTTGTTAACTGAATACTAGTACAGTTGCAGTACCTGAATTAGTCATCGTGACGTTCGATGCCTCTGTGAGACGAAGGTGTGAGGCCAGTCACGTTCCTTTCACATATTACCTACTGTACGACACGGCTGTCGCTCCTGAACGGGCCGGGCCGAACGTATTGTTGACATCAGTCCAATCAGTCCTCCAGCCTGAGGTGTTGGGTTCAGACATCTGTTCTGCAGAAGTGCCCTTGAGTGGGAACCCTCTGTCAGCACATGCCGTTCCCCAGCGTGCACGGCAGCAGGCAACGTTATTGTTTCTCAGAAAAGCGGCTTTATTTTTTTGACAATGATAGTTATTTTAACACGCATTTATAAATATGGTAATACAGTAACACCCAAACGCTGTCATGCGTTAATAGATCAATGCTGCCCCTTGTTGTTCAATATGGGGTATTGCAAGTGGAAATACCATATGCATGAAAATAACAGGGTTGAACCTAATAATTGTTTCTAACAGTTGTTGTTTTAATTATTTTTTATATTCATTGATATAAAAACCGTGTGTGTCCTCTCTCAGGTGACCACAGACTTGTATCACGTGCTGGTCAACAACGGGTACCAGCTGGACTGTCGAGGCGTGGTCAAGGTGAAGGGGAAGGGGGAGATGACCACGTACTTTCTCACCAGCGGTCCCACGGGCAGTTAGCGGCGGACGAGGCCGACCGCGGAGCGACCCCCACTGCGCTGGCGCCACAGAAACTGTACAGAGGCGGCGAGCACCGAAGCGGCGCGCGACGCTGATGGAGGAGCGACGAGGCCGAACGGCCTCCACGAACTCGGACGCTACACACATAGGATGTTGTTCACGTTTGAAGGCTTTTTTTCCCAAGCTGCTCGACATCACGAAGCCCAGTTGCCTTAGGATTGAAGTGGCTATGCTTGTGTTTATGAGCAATAGGACAAGTGTATCTTAATCTGAAGTTATTTATTTTCATGTTTTGTGATGAACTTGTGAAGAAAAAGGAAAACATGTGGATAGACAAACACTAAAAATATGCAAGGACAACAAAATGGAGGAAAATGACCAAAGAACAAATGTTTGTGATGAACCACGCACGAGTGGTTCTGTTTGAAGTACAGTTACATGAAGTAATTTATTAATCATGCGTCAGCAAAGGCCACGGTAACGTCACTGTTGTGAATGTTTGCATTAAGGAACACACACACACACACACACACACACACACACACACACACACACACACACACACACACACACACACACACACACACAGAAAACACTCACAGGAACCTTGTCTTGGACTTTATTGTTTCCTATCAGGGCCTTCGTTGCATTTTCCAGCCTGTGATTAGCTCCAGTCTTGACACCAAGGCTGTTTGAGCAGCTCCTAAGTATGAAACTAAGGACGGACCCTTCTTTTATTATGGACCTGATGATGAAGGTGACACATTAGTATCCTGGTACTGAGGAGAGGTTAGAAAACTGTTTTTTTTTTATATGTGTGTGAGTTTAGTATGTATGGGTGAATGAGTATGGATGTGTGCACCTATAAATGAATGCTGATCTTTATCTATAAAGGGCCATACTGTAACTTTTCACTGTGAGGTTTTTATGATACTGTATGACAATGCTTTCTTGCCAAACTGGTTGCTGCAAGGCATGTTTTATATAATTCTCTGGAGTTGTTTCCATTCCTGGTTTCTTTGTGTCAGAAGGATCATTTGAAGAGAATAATTTCCTCAGCGCCTTTTACTGGACTGTGATTGTTTTTATTTGGCTGGTTTCATTCTGAACGTGAATAAGCAAAAGCAAAAGCTTACCAATGTAACTTTGGATTGTGTTATAATGTGTCAAAGTAAACTAACCCCTGATAATGTCAGGATTAGCTGTATGCAGGAATTCTGCTCACAAGTATTGCCTTGAGATTATGCAGTTCCAAGGTCCACCCACTTCATGGGCCACTGTTCACAACTTTACATAAGAGTATTTAACACGAGTCGGTTGTACGGTGTCTGGTGCATGGAGGCTTGTAAGTCCCCCTAAATTAGGCCTTTTGAAACAATGATCATATGAATGTATTTAATACTCACTATGTTTTCCGCACTGAAACAACGCTTTACTTTTGTACTGAAGAAGGAACTGAATCCGTGAACGTGGAGTCAGATTCATTGAAGTTCATGATTGCTTCAACGAAGTACTATTACACCGGGTGTTGAAATGCTCACCTTTCTGTCTGAGCCTACAAACCTTACCTTTATAGGGTACATACTGTAAGGAAGCTACTTTTCTCTTGCCCTCTGCCATGAAATAATATTCAAAAATGAATTTTGCCAAGTTTAAGAAGCAGTGCGATGATTGAGTTACCCCTTTAGAAGGAAATAAATGGTTGTTTTTTACAATAACCTTGATTGTTATGTTTGTTAATTCTCACGTAGTCTAATAATCTCTATAACTGATATGAGAGCTGCGTTCATAATAATAGAAACGTAGGGCACTGTGTGATCTTTCTCCATATTGTTCATTTGTGGTTTATAATTAAGCATATTCAAAATAAAATATTCAGATGCTTTATATAATAATATATAACCTGTTTACCTCAACAGTTAAACTTCATTTGATTTGACAGCAGCTTTGGCCCGCTTACTGGTTGCTTTAATTCTAGCTTTCATGTCAATCAGCAGTGTGCAATCAAGATTCCCCCCTATGACAGTAACCTGAGCGATGCCTCCTTCTCCTTTTCTGAATATATCAGTCTACAGTTTCAAAAGGGTGATACAGGAGCGAGTATTTAATTGCTTGCGTATAAATAATGAATTTTTGTTGAGGTGAAGGCAATGTTAACTTACAACACTCGACACTGAACATTAATTAAGACACATACATTCCTCCTAATCCCTGATGAAAACGCACAAAAGCAGTGTTAGGCTTGTGACATGGGAACATGGATGCGCTTGTAATCCACATTTTGTTTTTAGGATGTTATTTCTGCATCACAAATAAAACCTACATTATTACTACTTGTAGCTGCCACATATTTTATTTTATTTTATTTTATTTTATTTTATTTTATTTTATTTTATTTTATTTTATTTTATTTTATTTTATTTTATTTTATTTTATTCATAAAATATTCACTAAATATTATTTTAGCGCGTCGATGTTACTGTGACGTGTGAAAGCAGGAAGTGTTGCTGCTCTCGGTGAAAGCCGCGTTCTCGCCCGTTACCGCGTGTGGGTCGCGCGCGCCGCCAGCAGGGGGCCTCCGCTTCAGCTAATCATTAAACAAATGGCACCTGTTCGGTTCAAAGACAGAGCCGCCGGGCCGCGGGAGTGTTGGATCCGGGTTTGCGTAAGGCTCAGAGTGACATCTTCAAGAATCTGGACAACCCGCAGCGGGACTGTTCGCGACGCCTCCCACGAGATAAAGCGCTTGCGAGGCGGACGGGAACAGGTGTAGCCGGCGACGACTCGGAAACTTAAGGTAAGTGGCGGCCGCGTTTGGAACGTATCGAAATCCATCAGTATCGGTTTTCTGTCGCGCCGCTTTGCCGTGCGCGCTGCGGCGTTAACTGTGCGGTTTCGGCTGTTTGTGAACTATAGAAATCACGCGTCAAAGTTTCTGCTCGTCAGTTTGAAGTGATTCCGCATAGAGTCAATGAAAGAACCCGCTCTTCCTCTTTCATTGTTCTTCAGTGCGTTGAGGTCTGTGACTTTTTACAGCACTCAGCAGTTTGCCCGCTTCAGTTCTCAGCTGATTATTAAAGCTGTAAAAAAGTGTAAATATTTCTAAGTCTAATTCTTCCAAAGAATCTTTTCCCCCTCGTGACAACAATTAAAAGACACCCATTACACATAACGACCTGTCCAGCATTAATGCCGTTCTCTCTGTCCTGGTGCCGCCTCTGATCCGACCAGTTCCCCATCACACTCAGCTGTGACCGTCCTCTGCTTGTTTTGCTCTCATGGATTCTAAAAGACGCCCTTGTTAATCAATTATGGAGCAGCCTGGCTTGAGGAGGCCGTAAATTAATCATGACGGACGTAGAGTGAGGCCCCGACTGAACACTTGTCACCTGAGGACACGTAGGTGTCAAAATATCCTGTTTTGCTTGGGAGGAGACCAGTTTGTGCACTGGTCTGCCCGGACTGGGCCCACAGCACAGTCCCACGTAGCCGGTTCTGCTTCCTGTAGCAGATGACGGCTGGTTGTTGAGGTGGAGGCGTTAGCGGGAGCGTTGGTCCCAGAGCTGGGCTGGGACCCGGAGCCGGCGTGCGCTGACCCGCCTGCTGCCACGTGGGTCCTGGAGGACTGTGGCCGGTGGAGTTCAGGTGTTTGCTGGGAGGTGTGGCGTGTTTGTTCACGCTGACGCTCCGCCCTGTTCTTTCCACCGGCCCCTCGGGATCGTTTCCTTAAGCAACAGCTGAGCTGAGCTGGCTGCTCCCCGCTGCTATGGCACATTTAGCAACGCACAAACAGGTTTAAGGGGGTTCTTTTTGTCCAGTTCCTTTTCAGGCTGCGGGACCAGCTGCTACATAGACGTGAGGGCTTTGCATGAAATATTCTCCATCCCTGGATGTTTTACTCTTTTTCCCCACAGATCATGCGTCTGTTTCCACGCCGCCGCATGTCCCCCCTGAAACTGGTGCTCCTCGCGGGGACCGTCTTCATGGTGGTGCTGGTCGTGCTCCAGAAGGACGTCGCCTCCTCCCCCGCGGCGGACCCGTGGTTCCGCGACCTGGTGGACAAGCGGGACCAGGTGATGGGCATGGTCCGGAAGGCGGTCCTGGGCCTTCAGATCGGCGCGCCGCTGCCTCCCTCGCCGCAGGACCGGCCCACGGAGGACGCCGGCTGCCCGGCCGGCTTCTACACGCGGGCCGAGCTCAGGCCTCACCTGGAGAGGCCGCCGCAGGACCCCTCGGGCCCGGGGGCTGATGGGAACGCGTTCCCCGAGGACAAGCTGACGCCGGAGGAGGCGAAGGAGCGGGAGGACGGCATGACGCGCCACTGCTTCAACCAGTTCGCCAGCGACCGCATCTCGCTCAGCCGCGGCCTCGGCGACGACACGAGGCCCCCAGAGTGAGTGCATTATTATTATTATTATTATTATTATTATTATTATTATTATTATTATTATTATTATTATTATTGTGTGCTCTCGGTCTCATGCCCACAGTGGTAAATTATTTACATTCAGTTCACAACTATCCTGCAAAATCATCGTTGTGCGGTGAACTTTACCACCAAAGCCCAGCAGCAAACGCGTCTGAATACTCGGTCTGTGCTCAAATACGTGACGTAAAAGCGGTGAAAGCCACGACAGGCATTATTTAACACGCGGCCCGTTACTGTTTGCTCTTTGAAGGGTTTGAGTGCACACCCTGAATATCTGTAAACACGGCTCTGGCGTGCGTGGCGCTCCAAGGCCTCGGCTCTGACTCTGGCTCGCGCGCGGCTCTTTCCATCCTGGCCTTTTGCAGGTGCGTGGAGAGGAAGTTCCGGCGCTGCCCCCCCCTGCCCACCACCAGCGTCATCATCGTCTTCCACAACGAGGCCTGGTCCACCCTCCTCCGCACCGTCTTCAGCGTCTTGCACACGTCCCCCGCCGTCCTGCTCAAGGAGATCATCCTGGTGGACGACGCCAGTACGGCAGGTGGGAAAGAACTGAGGAGTATGATCAAACATGCTGTTTCAGGTCGTGTGTGCACCAGAGAAATGAAAGGGTTATATATGGGCTCTTGATTAACAGCGCAGTGTTGGCTTTGGTTTATCTAAGTAACATGCAAACATAGCACCTGCACTGTGTAAATATAGAGGCAGCAGAGAAGCACACACTGTGCGACTGAGGTCAGAAGGGACAATCATTCATTCTAATACTAATGTTTTACATATGAATTTCTTTTACTTTCCAACACAGCTCCTCTGTCTTTACATGCAAAGCCTCCGATAGAAGATAATGAAAGAGCCTCTCGGTTTCAGTTTCAGGTTTTGTGCTCACCTTTTTGTTTGCATGGCTTCTACTGTACAAAACCGTACCTTCTTGTTTTTAGTCACTCTGACTTCACATTCACGCAAATGGAAACTCAAAAGAAAAGTGTGTTACTTTGTGGTTGTGAACGTGAAAGGAAGCGCGACCCAGTTTTGCATTCAGTGTTTCCACATCACTGCCACCTTCTTCTGGCAGAGCTGACCTCCAGTTAGATTTTTTTTTTTTTATCCTGCCAACATTCATCACACAAACACTTACACTGCATCACTAATTTAGCACGTTAGTAGAAAACTTGGCTTATGAAGCTTGAAGTGTTTCTAACGCCAGTTCAGCCAACATACCAGAAAGCAGCCTTTCCCAGTTCTGCTGGTATGAGGAAAGTTCTAACGGGTTTGTCCTGTGAGCTGTCATTTTTGTATGATCTATGACCTCATCTGAGGATGCTACAGTAAATAACACCTGAGCCTCACGCCGCCAATAAAAAAGACCGCATCATAACTAATTAACCACATAATTGACTTCACTGACGGCGGGCTGGTGTTTTTATTGCCCCAGAGCACCTGAAGGCCCGACTGGAGGAGTTCGTGGCGCGGCTGAAGATCGTGCGTATTCTGCGGCAGCCGGAGAGGAAGGGCCTGATCACGGCGAGGCTGCTGGGTGCAAAGTTTGCCGAGGGCGAAATTCTTACCTTCCTCGACGCACACTGTGAGGGAACGCACACCGTAGGACACAAGCAGCACAGAACAACTCATACCACACGGAGAGAGAGAGAGAGAGAGGCTAATGTTTCATAATGCAGCTGTGCTGATGTTTGACTCTCCTGCCCTACAGGTGAGTGTTTTCACGGTTGGCTGGAGCCCCTGTTGGCTCGCATCGTTGAGGAACCCACGGCCGTGGTTAGCCCCGAGATTTCCACCATTGACCTGAACAGCTTCAGCTTCCACAAGCCAGTGCCCAACGGCCACGCGTACAACCGAGGAAACTTTGACTGGAGCCTGACTTTTGGCTGGGAGGGGATCCCTGAAGAGGCAAGGAAGCTACGCAAGGACGAGACCTACCCTGTGAAGTAAGAAGGTTCGTGTTGGTTTCACTTGGAGCGCCCGCAATCATTTGGGTGACTAATCCTGTACTTGGAAAAATTAAAATTTCAGAACCCCCACTTTTGCCGGTGGTCTTTTCTCAATCTCCAAGAAGTATTTTGAATACATTGGAACATACGATGACAAGATGGAGATTTGGGGCGGTGAGAATGTGGAGATGTCATTCAGGGTGGGTGTCTTTATATCAAGTTTTACATCCGACCGGAAGTCCCCCTCACGCCATCAACCCAGAGTCTGACCTTATCTGTGTGAAACGTGATTATCAGGTTTGGCAATGTGGTGGTCAGCTGGAGATCATCCCGTGTTCTATAGTGGGCCACGTCTTCCGCAACAAGAGCCCCCACACCTTCCCCAAGGGCACGGAGGTCATCACTCGCAACCAAGTGCGCCTGGCTGAAGTCTGGATGGACGACTACAAAAACATCTTCTACCGCCGCAACAAGATAGCTGCCAACATGGCCAAAGAGGTCTGTGTGACCAGAAACGGTGTTCACGCATTAAAAACGTATGGATGCTAGTTGTTTTCTTATTTCTTTAATATTTTATCACCACCACTTCCTATAGAACAAGTACGGAGACATTTCTGCTCGCCTGAAACTGAGAGAGGGGCTGCAGTGCAAGAACTTCTCCTGGTACCTGGACACGGTCTACCCGGAGGTCTTCATTCCAGACCTCAACCCAGAGAAACATGGAGCAGTAGGTCATATTTAAAAATATAAATGTTACGTGTATATTAAAGTTTTCTTACTGGTATTGTTTGCTTGTGCGGTTGCACTAGATAAAAAATCTGGGATCTCAAAGTTGCCTGGACGTTGGCGAGAACAACCACGGCGGTAAACCTGTGATCATGTACACATGTCACAACATGGGAGGCAACCAGGTAAACGGCGGCAGACTGGCACATGGCGGTAATGTGATGCTCCGCGATGAGGTCGTGCCACTAATTGGCTTGTTTTTCATCTCCAGTACTTTGAATACACCTCCCACAAGGAGCTGCGCCACAACATCGGAAAGCAGCTGTGTCTTCAGGCCGCACCTCAGTCCGAACCGGTCAAGATTGAGCTGTGCCAGCTGAAAGGGAAGGGGACCAGTGTGGCACCGCAGCAGGAGTGGGTCTTCACAGAGGTAAAGTCGATTACTGGCGGAGTCTAGAAACACCTATTTTATTTTCCAGTTTGAGAATTAGCCGACAGTGATTATCAAATTTTCCTTCTGGCTTTATGTTTATTTTGCATCTGAAACTATTCCACAGGACAATCTTCTGAAGAATCCTAGCAGTGGCAAATGCTTGCAGCTGAAAGGAAGCCAGATTCAGATGAACCACTGTAATGCCGCCGACCTCATGCAGCACTGGAGCATCAGCTGACCTCCTTCCTGCACTGGGCGACCACTAGCACCTTCTTCACTTTGAGCTTCAAGGAGCCATTTCCAATATTGATCCAGGACTTGATTCTCTGGAGGTTTTGCTGCTGAAGCTGAATGGACAGAAAAAGAGGCAAAGTGGAGCCTTTTCTATCTATTGACGATGCCGCAGATTGATCGGTTATTAAGTTTATTTATGATGGAAACTCAGGAAAGACTTTTGTGGGTGCTTGGTGATTAGAAGGCGACGCACACCAAAATGTGTGCACCTGTCTCAGGAGCTGCAGCTTGACCTGTGGCTGTGAACTGTGTGAACATACACTCCACTAAAAATTTTGTTCGATTTCATGGCCTTTTTTTCTGTGAAAGTGAATGTTCCTTTTTTAATAAAATGTTTTTGTGTCTGAGTTAAAAATCTTTTTTTTTTTTTTTTCTTTTTAACTGGTTTATAGCAGTTTACATGGGGTTTTACTAACACAATGATTGTATGGCTATTTACAGTGACTGTTGCTCCACATCGTATTAAATCATTTAGATTTACAGCTAAGGCTTTGCTGGGCTGGGTAGTGGTGTGTTATTTGTTTTATGACCCTGTGAAAAGTTGCTGTGCCAGAGGTCAGAACTCTTCCTGCAAAGCCTTAAGACTTTGCGTAACATTTGTCCAAGGTGTGGTTTGCGCACAGAGATTCTTTGGCTTTGTTCAAGCTCCTGTTGAATTGTTAGCAGCTGTGAACTCGTAGGAGGACTTGTCGGACCTGATCTGGTCTGCAGGGACTGATTCTTACAGGTGTAATCCAGCCCGTGCAGACGAGACCCGCACGCCCTGTATTTTGTTCTTTCCAGCAACAGGTGGCAGCGTTGGGACAGGGTTGTTTTTGATGCAGAGCAAGGACAACAATTGAAATTTGATCAGACTGTGTGTGTGTGTGTGTGTCCCAGTCATAGGGGAATGTGCAGCATAGGCAGCAGGGACAGACTGGGAGCAGACGGGCCACGGTGATGAACAACAAGGCTCTGACTCGCTCCGAAGTGTTCGGGCAGCTCAGGAAGGAGCTCTACGGAGACGAGCCGTCCACTCATTCCCAAACCCACGTCTTCATCATTCTGGGAGCGTCTGTGAGTAAAACCTAAAAACTAGTTACAGCGTGGAATAAATGAAATGAGCGTAGTGATCACGATCACTCTTCACTCGAGGTTCAGTGTCTGTTAAAGTGTACAGGTTCAGTTAATAGTTATCCAGATCTCCGTTTTCAATCAATAGGAAGTAGTTTGTGTGTGACGTTGGGGATAGAACGGTTCACTGGGGAACGCTGCAGCTTGGTAGGCGTTTGTTTTCCTTTGTGAGGCGGAGTGTGAAAGGTCATTTTTGTAGCATAATGCTTTCTCGGTGTCAGTGTTGACACTTGTCTGTTAAAGATGTTTAAGTTAAAGTGTCTTTGTTTGTTTTGGTGGGTTTATTCACTTACTCTCTGGACTTTTGATCGATTACTGTGCCTACAGAGGAGTGATCCGATGTTTTTGTGTGTTTTGCACAGGGAGATCTTGCCAAAAAGAAGATCTACCCCACTCTGTGGTGCGTAAGGATTAGCTGCGCCTTCAGACCCGTTTGCTTCCTTTGTCAGGGTGTGACCCTTGGCCGATATTCTGCTCCACTCTCGACATTCTTAGGTGGCTGTTCAGAGATGGCCTGCTCCCAGATAACGTCTACTTTGTGGGTTTTGCTCGTTCGAACCTGACTGTGGAGGACATCAAGGCAGCATGCCTGCCTTACATGAAGGTACAGTGGTACATCTAACCTCCTCGGCTCAGTGACGACTTCTCCAGCCGCGTTTCCAGGGTTTATTCTCCCTTTCAGCTCCAGGCTGGAGAGGCAGAGTCTCTGACCGCCTTCTTCAGCAGGAACTCCTACCTGAGTGGGAGGTACGACGACGGCAGCTCCTTCCACCAGCTCAGCACCCATCTGTCGTCTCTGCCCGGGGGAGCGGACGCCAACCGGCTGTTCTACCTGGCTCTTCCACCAACGGTGTACCACCATGTCAGCACCAACATCAGAGCCCACTGCATGAGCTCCAAGTGAGCGTCTTCCATTTGAAACAAACGTTGGTTAAGTAGCTGTTGGCTGGTGTGCTTCTGATTAGCTGTGTTTGTAAACCAGAGGTTGGGGCAGACTCATTGTTGAGAAGCCGTTTGGCCGAGACCTCCAGAGTTCTCAGGAGCTGTCGGCCCACCTGTTCTCCCTGTTCACCGAGGATCAGATCTACCGCATAGACCACTATCTGGGCAAAGAGATGGTGCAGAACCTCATGGTTCTCCGGTAGGTGGTGCGCTCCGCACACACGATTTCAAGCACTTCAACTTTAGGAATGTTGTACATTTACGCTTCATCTGTTCTTGTTGTCTCCCTCCAGGTTTGGTAATCGCATCTTCGGACCTTTGTGGAACAGGAACAGCGTGGCCTGCGTGGTCCTCACTTTCAAGGAGCCTTTTGGGACTCAGGGCCGTGGAGGATACTTCGATGACTTTGGTATCATTCGGTATGAGCCAAAGTAAAATAGCTTAAGAAGAACTTCATAGTTATATATAAATTTCTGATTTGAGTCCGTTTATCTGTAGAGACGTGATGCAGAACCATCTTCTCCAGATGCTCTGCTTGGTTGCCATGGAGAAGCCAGCATCCACCAGCCCGGATGACGTGAGGGACGAAAAGGTAGCGACGGTTACTGTGTGAAAGGACGCTGTGGTCCATCCTCGGGTTGACCTGAGCGGCGTGTTGTAGGTGAAGGTGCTGAAGTGCATCGCTCCAGTGGCGCTGTCAGACGTGGTGCTGGGTCAGTACGTGGGGGCCCCTGAGGGGGAGGGCCAGTCCCGGCTGGGCTACCGGGACGACCCCACGGTGCCGGCGGGCTCCTGCACGCCAACGTTCGCCACTGCGGTGCTCTACGTGAAGAACGAGAGATGGGACGGTGAGGCGCGTGCGTCGTTCCCTCGAAGAGCTCCCGTAGCTTCTTGCCTGAGCCCGTCTTGTCTGAACCCGCCAGGCGTTCCCTTCGTTCTGCGCTGCGGAAAAGCCCTGAACGAGCGCAAGGCCGAGGTGCGGCTGCAGTTCGCCGACGTGCCGGGCGACATCTTTGGAGGGCGCTGTCAGAGGAACGAGCTGGTGGTGCGGGTGCAGCCGGACGAGGCCGTGTACCTGAAGATGACCACCAAGAGGCCGGGGGTCTACTTCAGCCCCGAGGAAACCGAGCTGGACCTCACGTACAAGAGCAGATACAAGGTGCTCAATGAGCGTCGCATGCGTCAACCTGTGTCTCTGTAATCGTAGTTTATCTGGTCGTGTAACAGCCGCTGTCTTGTTGCAGAACGTGACGCTCCCGGATGCGTACGAGAGGCTCATACTTGATGTCTTCTGTGGGAATCAGATGCACTTTGTGCGCAGGTTGGTGCCGCGGCCACGTGAGCAAACATTAGCGCGTTTTTCCAGTACTGAGGTCTTTTGTTGTCCGGTCCAGTGATGAGCTGCGTGAGGCCTGGAGGATCTTCACCCCTCTGCTTCACCGCATAGAGGGGGAGAAAATCCAGCCCCTCCCCTACGCTTATGGAAGGTGAATGACACAGCAGCAAACACACAATATGGGGTTTTGGGGTCATTGAGCATTTCTCATCTTCCTGTACTTTGTTGTGTCTGCAGCCGTGGTCCGAATGAGGCAGACGAGCTTGTGAGGAGGGTGGGCTTCCGCTATGAGGGGACGTATAAATGGGTGGAGCCCCACGCGACATGACGACCAGCCCTGTGTCACACGCAATAAACTACATGAGTCTCTCCCGTTGCTCTGTTGTTTGGATTTTTGTCTGCACACGTGTTCCTTAAGTGTAATTACTTATTTACTTATTTAATTATAATTTGCGCTTACGTTACTCACCTGTGTGTGGCGCTACCAGCGATCACAGTGGAGGACAAACATTTAAACCACTTCTCCTCTGATGTAATTATATTTTCTCCTCCCCGTGTTACTTTTTTTGACACATTTACTGTATGTAATAATGGGAAGTTCTGCCAACACTAAAAATACTCTAGTGTCAGCAGACTTTTCCTTTTTTAAAATTTTGCTTACGACACCAAAGCTTCCATTTTGACTGTTCTTTGAATGACTGACACCTGCACTGGTTACTTGTTACTTGGCAAGTTCTTTATTTTGCTTTCAAGGACACAGATCCAACAAAAGAAACACTGATTTAGAATAAATAGCTATGTTTTTACATTATTGCAAAGAGAAAACCTGAAATTGCATCTAAACGTCCCGCAGTTGCTTTGAATCCGTGGCTCGGTGGAGGCTACTTGTTAAAGATGCACCTCCGCTCACACTCGTCGCAGTCCTCGCTGCAGCCGTGCAGCGCTGCTGCGTCCTCGATGCCCCGGGCGTACAGTCGCACCAGCTGCCCGTGAACCCTGAAGGGAAGCACACGTCTCACTCTTTCTGTCGGTAACTAGTCGGGGGGGGGGGGGTCCCGCCACGCACCTGCACAGGATCTCGGTGACAGGCAGGATCTCTCCGTCGCAGTTCCACACGGACGCGGCGGGCGCCGCGCTGCGGCACAGGCCGCACAGGAAGGCGCCGCCCGGCTTCTCCGGCCCCGCGGCGCCGTCGGCCAGGTGCTGCTGGGAACCGGCCCGGCTCCCGGCCGCGCCGTAGCCCCGCTCCTCTTCATCCGCGCCGCCGCCCGTCTCCCCGTGGCTTTCCTCCTCTTTGCTAGAGGGGAGGCAGAAACGGACGGCCTTCACACGGTGCACCTCCACAAAGGGCAGGTCAAACTAAGAAAAGTGGACCACGGATTACGTCAAGCAGCGTTTTTAACCTCCCGCTCCATGTCTCTGATGCAAGCGTTGCCTGTACCTGGTCCTGTGTGCTCGTGTGCCTGTAGAGGAACTTGAGGAAGCCCAGCGGGTTGGTTTCCCACACCAGGATGAGGTCCCCAGTTCCGTCCGCCAGGTGAGCGGAGGGCGAGAGGCCGTAAGGACTCCTGGGACATGAGCTGGACATGCAAGTGAGGGACACACACCTGAACCTGCCCTCCACACTCACCCAGTCACCTGGAGGGACAGAGGAACACTCAGCATCTCCCTCCACCAGGCTGCTGCGTCTCTACGCTTGCACCTGCCCTTAAAGTGGCTGTGTCCACGTCATTACCTTCCGAGTCGCTGCTGAACTCGCTGAAGTGGGAGCTGTACAGGGAGCCCGAGTCGGAAAAGCTGTGGAAGAGTCTCTCCGTGCTCCTCGAGCACACGCTGCACCTAAGCACATTGAGACGCAGTGAAATAAAACCCTCCCTGACCCCGATGCCATCGTCAACCACGGGCCTCAGACAAAGGCCGAGGCAGCGTGCGCTCCGAGAGGAGGCCGACGCTCACGTTTCACCCGGATCGAGTTCCTCCTCCTACGGCTTGTGCGCTTCTTAAGGCGCACCCAACACCTGAGACCCGGCTGCTGGTGGCACCATAATAAATCATTCAACCAGAGACACTTTCTCTCTACAGTATCTCATTAAACCGGTTAAAGGCTCAGAAAATCTGTGGTTAGATAAAGATGTCAGCCGGTAATGACATCACTTCATGACGGAGGGCATCCACAGCACAGATACACTGGGCCTGCGTTTGAAAGGGCTGAATGTGTTCGGAAGCAGGTTCCACAGGCAGATGCTTTACCCTGAGAGGCAGCGTGTCTTGTCTCTGGGGCTGGAGAGCAGCGGGTCGGCCGGCAGGTACTGAACTACGCCCGCGTAGCTTCTGTTGCTCAGGTACACCATGGTGCCTGCAGACGGGAGCAGAGCGGGCGGAGAAGGTGAGCTGCAGGAAGCGCGCGGCGCCCGACGCCTCGACCCTGCGGCGACGCACCCGAGTAGTCGTATCTGAGGGGGCCCATCCAGCGGTGTTTCTCGCTCTCAGCCAGCACGTCCCCGTAGAAGCCGTAGCCCAGCATGGACACGGAGTAGCGCACCAGGGCCGCCGCGTCATGAACCGAGCACACGTCCAAGGGCTGCGAGTCCCCTGAAAGCAGCAGCTGGAGGTCAGTGATGCCGCGCAGGTGCCGATTTGACGCGACGAAACCTGCGGTCTCACCGATGACGATGTGCAAAGCTGACGTCAAAGGGTCGATGGCGCCCACCGTGGCGTAGCACACGCAGTCTGTGGAGCCTGCAGGGTCACAGCACGCGTGTAACTCTGCTCTTTGTCCAGATCCGAGGAACAAATACTGAGGTTATCACCTGCAGGGATGATGCCGATGTGAAGCGAGCACGGCTGCAGGGCGACGGCGGGGTCGTTCTCGCAGAGGCCGGCCTCCTGCTGCGTCCGCCCGATCACGCCGTGAAGGATCTCGCTGAACATGCCGTCGCCGCCCACGCACACCACGCTGTTACAGGCAGACACAAGCGTCTCTGTCAGCGAGGCGCCTCCCAGACGCGCCAGCTGAGACAAAGGCTGCACGCGCTCACCCGTCAAAGCCTGTCAGGTCTTTCTTGAGGAGGTGGTCTCTGGCCTGGTTCGCCCGCTCAGTCACTGGAAATCAGACAGTGATGTTAAATGTACTGGACAAACTCTGTAGTCCAGCAGTTTGGGGGTTAAAAGGTCCGTCTCATTAGATGATGTTTACCTATTACATGAGAGCTGATACCAGCCAGCTCAAACAGAGGGGCCACCACAGAGTGATAGATCGCTCTTCCCTTCTTCTTTCCTCCAAAGGGGTTGATGAACACCAGCAGTTTATGAGGACGTAATGGACCTGAAAGGTACATGTTGATTATGACTGTTTAATGAGGCCTGGACACCTCTAACGCCTCGTCCTTACTGTGTGTTTTGAGAGCAGCTCTAAGGTGCTTCGTCCACTGGTCCCGGAGGACCCGACCAGGACAACTGAACTGGGTCCGGCCCAGTCTCCATAGCAACCCTGACGAGCCCCCGCTGCTGCTGCGCTTCACGTAGAACACTGGAGAAGGTTGACAAGTTAGGAAGGAATTAGGAAAGATATCCGTGCTGTAAAAGCACAAAATAAACTGGAGGGTTGCAAAAAAGCACTTGACTCTGAATGCAACATGATGCTTCATGATGTTATTACTTAAGATAAGAGATGCTCTGAAGAGAACCCACCTGTGAAGTCCTTGTCTGTGTCTTCGACCACCTTCTGAGGCAGGATCTCCACTCGGCCCTCTTCCACCCCAACGACCTCCGCCACAGGTACTGAAACTAACAGCATCACATACAAATAGTTTGAATCCCTGATATTACATAAAGAAAGACATTTACATGTCAAAACCAAGTCAAGTTATTCTAACAGATACATTTGATGGTGTTTCTGATAATAATATTGACTCATTGCTTCCGTTTCAGGTTTCTGGTTCGCTTTCACTGTTTCGCGGAGCCGTTGCTCATGTTGATAGCACGCTGTGCTTTTCCTTTTCTCGTAAGTCTCCTGTGAGGGTGAAGGTGAGCCAGCGGCACACCTTGAAGGAGTGGAGCCATCATCCGTTCTGTCAGAAACACCGGGCTGCTGGGGAAACGCTAGGCGAAGCCTGCAACGTCACACCTGGGCACGATCACTGAAAAGGGGAACCAACGCGTCTCAACCCAGCCGCCTGTGCGGTGACGTCATCTGCAGGAAATACTTTCCATTTACACCCTAACGGCATCTGTGCCCGCGCCTCGACGTGTTTTGGACACACAAAGAGACAAAGCAACACAAAACACGGCCTTTGTTTTGCGAGAGTCGCCCGAGGGGCTTGCGTGTCACGCTCAACGCGTTCTTCACGTTCTCCGCGGGCGGCTCGCGCTCCGTGGGAGCGCTGCGTGTGTCACCGGCTCCGTGCGCGCTTGAGCGCACGCAGAAAACAGGTTGTTGTGGTTTTGAAAGGATGCGGATTATTACACCTTACCTACGTTTAAATAAACACAATAATGAACTCCCAATGCAAAATAAATGATGATATCACGAGTGTCGTTGTGGTGTTCTTATTTAAGGACTATTATAATCTCACTTTAGTGCGACGTGCTAGATGGTAGTGGTTTAGACAGAGCCACTTACTTGTTTTCTTATCGCGATTCTTCTTATCTACTTCGGTCCAGTTGAAATGCCAGCCAGTCAGGACAGCCCGGTATCTTTTATTCCCGACCCATAAACTTGACTCCAGTCGCTCTGCCTCCATTTGGAAAAAAGGACTCTCAGCCAAAGCGTCGCTCCTTTGTTTTTGTCAGCAAGGTTTTATGATTACATGTCACACTCGTAACTTTGACACCTCTGGGAAAAAGCAGCAGGCTGTCAGTCTGGCCTCGCCTTTGGTCAGCAGCCCAGCAGCCTCCTTAACTGCCATGGGAACGTTTAGCTCCCAGTCTGGATGGACCCGAAGCTTCGTTTCTGAAGACGCTAATAATGAGTGTGAGACGTTGAAGACACTGCCTGACACATGGGTGTTATCCGAAAAATATCTCCTTTCCAGTCCCTCCCAGTGACACTCTGCTGATTGGGCACCCGTATTTCACATGTATACTGTACTGTGACATTAAGCCAGATATTAGATAATTTGGTTATTGTGATTAATTATATTAACTATAATTAAGAACTAATGGCCACAAAACAATAATCGTTTAGTTTGTAGAGAAGCTCTAATCTGATTAATTCTGTCGATTAGTCATTCCTTAATTATTTTTTTCATACAATCTTTTCTCACCTTTATTGTTGTGTTACACAGGTTGTGCATAGCACTCTCTCTGGAGCGCATTAAAATGAAGGTCTAGCAGCTTTATCTTTATCTAAGTTAATGCGCGCTTCAAAACAAAAGCGCTTATACGGCTTCTTTAAAAATTTCAACTTTTACTTTGAAGCCCTGGAGCTCACCGGAACCGGAAGCGTCTGTCGTTATTGTGGCACGCTCCTTCCTCTCCTCCCTCTCTGTTAGCAAGTGGTTTTAGCTAGCGAGACAACTCCTTAAATCATAGGCTAATTATTATGGTTTGATTTCCACTCGTGTAACAGACTTAATTTCTACTCCCCCTTCAGATAATTCAACAGCTTCCAAAATGAACATACGGAACGCCAGGGTAAGTGTGATGAGACCCGTTCGACCGCCATGCTGTCTTTACTGAGGGTTAGCTTAGCTCTTTGCACGTTTGCGTAATGAGTTGACTTTATGCTGTTGAGTCTGATTTCTTTGTTTCCAGCCGGAGGACCTTATGAACATGCAGCATTGCAATCTGCTGTGTCTCCCGGAAAACTACCAGATGAAATACTACTTCTATCACGGACTGTCCTGGCCTCAGGTGAGCGAGTCTGCCGTTACCTTTAACTGCACTGCTCCACCCACTGCTAAGTCCTTACACTGTGTCTGTTTTCATTGTCCAGCTCTCCTATATTGCAGAGGACGAAAATGGTAAAATTGTGGGATACGTGCTGGCAAAGATGTGAGTGTAAAATAATTAACGTTAGGCTCCATTATTGAAGCAAGGCAACTGCATAAATTAAAATATTTTGATGCAAACCTTAGGGAGGAGGACCCCGATGATGTACCTCATGGACACATTACATCCCTGGTGAGTGTCAGTGGGACAAAACCCTCCCATTATTTACATTACCCAAATATTTACATGACTGACTGAAACCGCGTGTGTGCGTGCGTGTGTGTTGCAGGCAGTGAAGCGCTCGCACAGACGTCTAGGTCTGGCGCAGAAGCTGATGGACCAGGCCAGCCGAGCCATGATAGAAAACTTCAGTGCAAAATATGTCTCACTCCATGTTCGCAAGAGGTGGTTCTCTCATAGATTTAAAGTGGATTGCATGTTTTCCTGTTTGCAAAAAGTGGTCAGATTTTGGCTGTGTTTATTTTGATGTTTTTAAGTCACTAATCTTTTCTTCCTACTGCAGCAACCGAGCAGCTCTGCACCTGTACTCAAACACACTCAAATTTCAGTAAGTCTTGACATTTCAGCATTTTTGTACTTTTACAGATATTGTTGAACAGTTAGTTTATTAATAGATAATCAACCACTAATAACTAGTGGCATATACATATATGTGTACATATTATAAATTCCAAGAATTTGAATTGAAAGAATTCTAAATAATTCCAGTAGGTAATACCAGTCCAATTTGGTGATTAATTCTCCCTCAGCCTTTAAAAATGTAAGACAACGTTCTTTTCATTACCACTAAAAAGAGGAACATTTGTCTAGTGCTGCTTCCCTTTTTGTTTAATTGTTGATCTTGCAGGAACCAGCACAGCAGCGAGACTAGTTACTAGTTTTGTAATACATACCATGTTTTTCTATTCTTTGATCTACCTGTTTTTTTACTTCTTGTTCCACAGGATTAGTGAGGTAGAACCTAAATATTATGCCGATGGGGAGGATGCCTATGCCATGAAAAGAGACCTTGCCCACATGGCTGATGAGGTAATTATACACTGACTTAGTTTCATTTTCCTCCCTCTTGTTCTTTCTTGAAACACACATCTCAAGTATGTCACTCATATAGTACTTGTATAAGTGGCTCATCAATGTAATATAAATCTCCCACAGTTGAGAAAGCCTGGAGTCCGTGCACCAGGTCAAGATGCGCCATCTGGCCAAAGCCCATCAGGGTCCGGCGACCAGGAGAAAGAGAGTGAACGTGACAGTGGAGGAGACAGCAAAGAGCTGAGTGAAGTCAGCGAAGCAACAGAAAGCACAGACGTTAAAGATTCTTCTTCTGATTCACAATGACAGTGCAGTTCTAGAAATTTTTAAATTCACTCTCCATCTATTTTTATCCCCATTTGAAAATATCTTTGCAGTATTGGTGACTATGGCAACTATGACCAGCCCTTCCATCGCTGTTATGCCAGGAATTTTGCTTTTCTTTGCAGTGAAGTAAACATAATCACAATTTCGGTGCTATCTAAAATAAATGAGGATTCATATTGGGTGTCAACGCTTTTATTAAAATGCTGTCGTCTTGACAAAGCTCTGAAATCGTCTACATAACAAACGATTTAGTCACAACATGGTCTTATTTAACAGAATGTAATCAAATAAATCTTTCAAATAATGTATTTGGTGTTTAATTTCTTTTAGTTCAAGAGCTGAGAGATGTGAAGTGGAAACTAGGAAATGCTGAGAAACTGACTCAAAGTGTTGCAATAGGAAGAACAGCAGTGTCAGCCTGGTGGTGGGCACGGGTCAGTAGATGTGTTCAGGTCTGCTGCTTCACATCAGTTCATGCAGCTTATGACCAGTGATGGAAACATTATGGCTGACACTGTTCAATGACAGCACCAGAGGGATTTAACGCTGTCACTGGTCGGTGTCCATGGACTTTAACATGTGGAAAACACAGCTGGTGAAACATGAATAGGTCTAATTGGGTTCTTTGTCCTCACAGATGGCTAAATCATGTAAGATTAGTGCTAGAGCTGTAGTGTGATTATGCAACACCACAGTAGAGTCTGTTAGAGGAAGGAAACAGGAGAGAGAGAGGTTCACAAAGATAACAACACTGTGACCTTAAGCTGTTTATCACAACTTTTTCTCAATTTCAAACATTGGTGCCATTTAACACTTGTCAGCTAGAGGCGAGAGAAGGCGACAACGCTGTCCGTGCTGTTCATGATCAGGCCTGGAAAAACAAGTCATCCGTTGTTAGCAGGGATGCTCTGTGCCGAAAGCCTCTGACGTTATATGTCAGACGCTTTCCTGCAAATGGTTTATGCCATTTTACCACGGAACTTGGTGGCAGCTGATTCCACTCATCAGCCGATGAATAACCTGTGGCCAATGAGTGAAACAGCTGGGATCTGATTGCTTTAAAACCCTCCCTGTGGAGCTCAGGAAGCAGCGCGAGTGAGAAAGGACTCGACTGCAGAACGTGCTCATCCGTCACACTTGCATGGTCACACGCTGGTGCCTCAGATATGAATGTGTGAGGGCGACGCGCAGCAAGAAAGAGAACTGTGTGTGCGCATGTGAGAGAGAGAGTGAGAGAGAAAAAGAGAGAGAGAGAGAGAGATGAGTTCCACTCCACCCACGTCTAACTGTGTCCAATGTGAGGGGGAGGTGAAGCAGTTCAGAGCTTACTGTTCTATTATCTGGTATTATTTAGTTTCCTCACTTTGGAGAAGAGACTTATCAAGGCTGCTTCTCATCAGGTAGGACTTTCTTCTGACTATTTAGCCTTGAATTGATTTATATTTCCTCTAATGTGCCACCAAACCTTCTATGATGTGACACTTGATCTTTATTAAACTCCTGCTAAATGTGTTCTGTTGTGAGCGGCTGTTCTCCATGCTTATTTGCGACATAATATTAACCTCACAGCCCTCGGGGCTTTTGGCATTTCTCAATTCTGGCACCAATGTGTTTCTACTTGTTGAAACACTTGGAGGTGAACCATGCAACGCTGCCATACGAGCAGCTGAAGCCCCAGCAGCAGTAATGTAAGCCTAGCTTTGATGCCGTTGTGCAGCAGATTGTTGCGACAGGAGGTGATGCTCCACTGCTGGTCGAACCGAGGCCGGCGGGGAAAATGGTGACATACTGGAAAAATGAGGCAGCGTTGCATGACGCGGGGACTGTTTGCGTTTGTGTAAACCAGCGCAGTCGTTTTTGAGCGGCTCACTTGGAAGTGTCCGTATGAAAGCAGATAAAAGTGTCACATTTGAACTGTGCTGAGCTGTGATCTTTGGCTTTGAAAGAAAGGGGAAGTCAAGTGGGAGGAAAGAGAGTGTCTGATGTGCAAGAAAACAGCCCCCCCCTCTGAGTCAGTGACGGTCATCTAGTAGCTACACAAACGCACGTCCACTGGCTGAATGAGGGCCACGCATGAAGACCCCCCTCTGGACGACCACCTGTGGCCGTCGGTGGGCCCACGCCCCCATCCCCGCGGAGCCGTCCGCCATGTGGGTCATCCTATTTCGAGGGGGAGCTGCAATGTTGCAGGAGCTATTTTTGCACCAGTGCAGCACATGCCAACTGGTTCTCTGCCCGCGTGCCGCTCGGCCGAGAGTGACTGGCTCGTGGAAACGTGTTACACTGAGATGAGCACACTTTTTTCTTCTCCCTCTGTGGCTGGAGGAAGTCGACATGGTCTGCAGAGCGGGAGCTTTTACACTTACAGTGTGAAGGTGTAGAGTGGCACGCTTGCAGCGCTAGGAGCTGGTGTTTACTGAGGAAACCGTCGCTTGCATGTACATAACTCGCACTTGTGTTCATTTAGAAACCCACGCAGCCGGGGCAACTATGAGCTCCCATGCAAAACTTCGCAAGGAGAGGGTCGGTGCTGTGGACTATGACGCACAAATCAAAGGTAAAACAGGAGCATCTCTCCCTGTGTTTCTCCATTCGGCTGTGATCTTTTTCTTTTTTGTTGTTGAGAGAAACGTTGTAAAATGTGTTAGTCACTCTCAGCGAGTACTTTCACAATGACTCATTTACTGGTGTTCTCTCTCTCTGCCTCCTATCCCTTCCCCTCTGCTCTCCAGAGGTGCGCTCCCAGCTGGTTGACCAGCTAAAGGTGCTGGACCTCCAACTGGAGCAGAAGAGCCAGCAACTGCAGGACCTCAGCGATTACCTGCGACGAAGGGGCGAGATTGAAAGCGAGTACGCCCGCTCCCTGGAGAAACTCGCCGAAAGGTTCACCTCCAGAACCAAAAGGTAACGTCTCGCGCCGAGCGGCGCAGAGAGGCGGCTGCTCATTTGCTCATGGTCCTTTTGTTTGTGGCCTCAGGAAGGAGCCCAGCAGTAACTCGGTGGCACAAGTCTGGATGACGCTGCTGACTCAGACTCGCCAGGAAAGTCGGGATCACAATGGACTGAGTGAAAGCTGCAGCAGCTTCCTCCTCCAGCCCCTCACGCTCTGTCTGGACTACACACAGCGCCTGGCCAAGAAGGTACTGACTGAGCAGCCACACACACACACACCCACAGAGCTTGGTCTGCTGCATTGATTTGGTGTATGATATATATATATATATATATATATATATAGGGGGGTCACTGTCATTTTATATGGTGTAACACCATTCTAATTAGTGGTTCTTATCTCCACGCCATCTGTTTAGAGTAAAGACATCTGTATTCAGCTACAAGATGGGCTACTCAAGGTTACCACAGAGCTACAGACGGTAAGTGAGAAACCACCCCGAGCACTTTCCGTTTTGCAAATCAACAAAGGGTAGCACCGCTGTGCATGTGCGTGCAGGCATGGAGGACATACTACCAGTACCACGCAGACTATCTGGGTGCAGAGGGGAAGCTGAGGGAGGCCGAGAAACAAGAGGAAAAGCAGAAGCAGAGCGCCGCTAAGAAACTCGAGAGGCTGATAGAAAAAGTAAGCAAATGCGCGGTGTGAAGCATGTTTACATGTGCATGTGTCAATATAGAAGCGCAAACATTGCTAAGAACTGTGTGATCATTGCAGAGACAATGTAAAGTTCAAGATCTCCACCTGAAGTGCAGCAAAGCCAGGAATGAATACCTCCTGAACCTGGATGCTGCCAACGCCTCCGTGAATAAGTACTACCTCAAAGACATCTCCTCTCTCATCGACGTGAGCTTAAACAAACCTCATCTTGCATGAAGTCAGAAAGGTCAGTGTTTGCAGTCATCTGAGTCCGCAGTGTCCCTCAGTGTGCAGACGTAGGCTACCACGTCTCCCTGGAACGGGTGATGCAGGCCTACCTGTCGGGTCGACGGCGGTCCCAGCAGAACCTCGGCACGGGGCTGCAGCAGCTCCAGGACGCCGTGTCCGGACTGGACCAGGGCCAGGACAGAGACACCCTCCTGCAGCACCACTACAACACGTTCTCCATGCCCCTTCGTTTCCCTTATCAGCCCCACGAAGGAGACCAGGTGAGGAGCTGGAACACAGCATGAAGCTCTGTATGCTAATGGGCATCATACACACACAGTGCCTTTTTTTTTTTTTATTTTTTTTTTTTAGGTTTCGGAGGTCAGTGCTGAGTGCGAGATAAGATGCGAGTTGGAGACGAGATTCAAACACATACAGACCAGACTGAAAGCAGTCACCCAGGAAACAGAGGGGGTAAAGTACATCACAACAGCCGATTGCACTTTCTTATTCTCTCATGTGAATCCACCCACATTGTAATGAAAAGCACCCAATGTGAGTCCAACACAGTCTTCACTTAAAGCTGTGAAATGAATGAGCTAAAGAACTAAAAGGGGTTTAATATTCACGCGACGCGTTGGTCGTTGTGGTTCAGGCTGCTAAGGGCATGCTGGAAGCTCAGTCTTCACTGCTGGAGAACATCAGCGCCGGCGACCTGGAGCTCGGCAGCGACGCGTTTCTGGAGGGCAACGCTGAGGTCCTCAGCGTGAAGCCCAGCGTGGCCCGACGCAGGGCCAACCTGCAGGAAGTGGAGAACCTCTACTTCACGGTAGACTCTCGTCCTCCGAGACCATTTGTGAGCACAGACAGGACAATGAATTCTGGCTCTTCTTGCAGAAAGTAAAAGAATACCTGGTTGGTAGTTCCCTGATATCGAAGCTACAAGCAAAACATGACCTACTTAAAGTGGCTGCAGAAAAAGGTCTGACTTCTGCATTTCTCGTCAAACAATAACCGTATGTTTACATGACATGTCAACATTAAAAGGTTGTTCCTGTTATAATTAGCAGGTGGAGTATTACATTTCGTTTACCCAGCGTATTTCTCCTTTCTTACTGCCTCGTTCTGGGTTCTTGTTCTAACCTCTTTTTTTTTTTTTTTTTTTTTTTTTTTTTTTTTTTTTAATTTTCTATTTCTTCCCAGCGGAAGCATCAAATGAGCGTCAACCTAGGTTGGTATACAAACCTGTTGGAGTTTCTATGAGCTTAATTTATTTTTGACTTTGTCAAACTACATGAATGTTGTTGTCTTGTCTTATTCTGCAGACATAATGGGAGGTCCATGCGTGTCAGGAAGAATCACTCTACTACAAATTTGATACACAACCACAAGCTCTTCAATGGCGACATGTTGTCCTTCATACAGGTAGCTACCATTTATTATTGTACAGCCTTAGGATTTCCTACATTCTTCTATGTCCCTTCATCAGTTAAAAGATGTGGATGATGACTTTTGTGAAACTCACCAGTGTCTGTCTTGTTCAGGCATCAGGACAACAGATTCCGCTTGTTGTGGAAAGCTGTGTTCGCTTCATTAACCTCAATGGTGAGTCCTGAGACGAGACAACCCACTTAGCAGAGTTAGCTTGTCACATTTAGCGAGTTTAACTTACAATAACCTGTCAATCAGGTCTCCACCACGAAGGGATATTCAGAGTGCCGGGTTCTCAGGTGGAGATCAACAGCCTGAGGGACGCCTTTGAGCGAGGTAGTTGTGTGTGCGTCGCATGACCCCTGCTTTAGAGACCGCCCTCCGTCCTAATTGAGCGTTAATAATGGGAGGCAGTGCGCTGTGGGCTCTCCCTGCAGGTGAGGATCCTCTAGCTGAGGGAACCTACGACCTGGACTCTGTGGCTGGAGTGTTGAAGCTCTACTTCCGAGGCCTGGAGAATCCCCTCTTCCCCAGTGAGAGCACCGGCCAACTCCTGGAGCACGCCCGTGAGTGTGTGACTGCTCTGATGCGTATGCTGAAATGTCATTGTGCTAATACTCATCTCACTCATTTTATCTTTTACCTTCTGTCAGAAATAAAGAGTGAGGCAGAGAGAGCAGCTCAGCTCAAAGCAGTCATCTGCACGTATCCTCAGCCAGTTATCATCGTTATGAGATATCTCTTTGCATTCCTTTATCAGTGAGTGTGTAATTGTCCAGTTACCATTATTTGGTACATAAATGTATTGATAATTGCTTTTTTGTCTGCTGTTGTCGATAAACATTTTCTCTGCCTCCAGTGTGTCTCAGTACAGCGACGAGAACATGATGCAGCCTTACAACCTGGCCGTGTGTTTTGGGCCCAGCCTGATCAGATGGGATCTGGATGGAGAAGCTGAAGTTCTTGATCAGCGGCTGGAACTGCAGCCGCTGATCAACGCCCTGGTGAAGAACATCATCATCCAGCATGAAAGCGTCTTCCCGAGCCAGAACGAGGTAGAGGGACCCATTTACGAGATCTGTATGACACTGGAACAGGACGACTGGTAAGAGAATAGACTTGGTATCGAGGCACTGGTTAGATGAAGTGTCTGTGTGTGTATGTGTTTATCGGAGTTGTTTTTTCAGTGAGACGGTGATTGAAGAAGGAGATCTAGACACAGAATACACCCTGAGCAAAGATGGTAACTTTATACACGCCTACATTTCATAATGTTTTGAACACTGATTGTGTGACTGGATAAATTTAATGTGCAACAACAGATTTGGAAGCTGGAACTTCAGTTGACAACGATAACTGCTTGTTTGGAGCAACAACGCAGAAAACTGCTGAACGTCCTCGAGCCAACAGCAGTGGCTCCATTGAGCAAAGGAGGATAACGAGCATGGGCTCAGGCGGACGGATGATGCTTCAGATCCCTGTTGGACCAAACAGCAGACCACGGCGCGTCCCCTCTCCTGGCTACAAATTTCAGGAAAAGTCTTCTGAGGATCTGGCCGTTCAAGTAGACAAGGTCTGTCTTTCTGCCAGAGTGGTTCAGGTGTAGTTGGGCACAATTTGGTTGAAAATGTGTAAACTGCTCAAGGTTTAATTGTGTCTTTGTTGGAGGCAGGGGAACAATTTATTGGCATTTGACATAAAGAGTCAAAACTTGTATGAAATAGCTAATGATGATATAACAATTTTAGATCATTGCTTTCATGTGAAAACTATAATTAGATGCCAAATGTAGAAGATGAACTCCACTCTTGTATTACAGAAGTGAATGTCTCTGGACCTCCAAAAAATTAGAAATCAGTATTATAATTCATGTCTTTTGATGTGAGTTAACTTGAATGTGTTTTGTATGATAAATTTTACCATTGACAGGTAAAATAAGGGAATAAAAAATTTACTACTCAAAGACAGTAAAGAAAAGCAATGGTCATGTTCCTCTTTTTCTTTTTATCGTACAGGATGTCTGTCGACAGATGAATTCGGTCTTTAAGGAGCTCCTCACCCTGCAGACACAGCAGGGTCCCCCTCCAAACCCTTCTTCCCAGAGTAAAGGGAAGCGAGATGGACGCAGAGGGAGAGCAGGCGGACTCTTCAGAACAACAGACCCGTTGGAATAAGGGCAGTCGTCAGAGGGTCGCTGAGCTGTGATCAATTCCCTGGGGTCCCTTGTCTAAAACTCGAGTAGCTCAACTGCTCTTTCATTCATACTTTGTAAAGCAAACAGCTGGTGCCGCTGCATACCTGCAACATGGAAACTGGAGGTTACTTGAAATGCACAGATGTGTTTCTTTTTTAACTACAGAAACCTCAAGTGTTTGTTTGCAAAAATAAGGTGTCATACACTGAGCAGACTTTGTATATAATAATAACCTAAGACTTGTCTGTATGTCTAGGCAACATACCAAATAAAAACTTTCAATATTTTCACTGCCTTTTTAGGTTTAAAAATGGCTGTGTAAATTATAAACTTTATCTTGATCATTATGTGTAGATTTAAAATGATGGACTAACTTATTTCAAATGCATCCTGAATAATATATACCACTTGCTCTTTATTGATCTGAGCTCATGTAATAATTAGGGAACAAAAAGAATCATGTTGCTGTGATAGTTTTTATTAATGCACACATTCCTACCAGAGAATTTTACATAATATTGAGCATCTTAACCTGTAACACTGTATATTTCATGTTTTATAAATTCCTCATCTTCAATTTAACTTGTATTGTTTCTTTCTTTCTTAAAATACAGTCGAAACAGCAAAACAGACATAGTAACAAGTAAACAAGCGGGTGCAGTGACACGACAAACACTTCCAATCAGTAATTTCTTAGAAAAAAGTCTTAATGTAATGTCACCACTAGTCTTGTTTGTGAGTCGGATGACGTGTCGCCAGAGAGCGTTCCCACAATCCTCTGCGGCGCAACAGTCCACGTCATTACAGCGCAGCCGCAGTGGCGTGGCAGCGGTGCGCTGAGGTGGACTTCTTTCCTTTATTCAGTGTGACAGAAGTAGCTACAGCTCAGGGACAATTCAGAGTCTCCCAGTTAACCTTCCTGCCACCAAGATGATCCGGATAGCCGCCTTCTTCGCTCTGCTGGTGGTCGCCTGCTCGGGTGAGTTAGCGAAGAACCGCTGGAGGAGATAAATTCATAAATAGTTCCCCTATAACGCCAAACGTACCTGGTTAGCTAGCTAGCAGCTAGCTTCATCAAATCACTGCCGCTTGTCTTTAATGTTAGGTTTAATGTAAGCGTTGTTTGTGTTTGCTATAGTGGCCGATGCAGCGCACACTGTGCACTGGTGTCTAGGGTCTTAATAACATGTTTGTGTGCTGTGATGACAGGAGAGAGCTGCACAAACCCAGTGATCACTCCGTCGGCCTACACTACTTCTGACGCCGTCATCTCCTCCGAGTCCGTCTTCATCGTTGAACTCAGTCTGACCTGTGCAAACGGAGCTCAGGTGACTCTTAAATCACTAAGTGGCGACGTTTATCACTGTTGATTCGAGACTGGCTCACTGATCATTTCTTCTCTCCTGCAGAGTGTTACACTGTATGCTGATGTGAATGGCAGACAATTCCCTGTGACTAGAGGGCAGGATGTTGGAAAGTACCAGGTAAGTTGTTCTTTAGATTTTACACTGAGCAGGAGTATGTGAACTATTGGAAATTTCCCAACACTGTAAACCTATGGGGTGCACTCCAGCCACTTATGTGAAACATTTGCTTGTCTCAGGTTTCCTGGAGCCTTCCTCATAAACAGGCCAGCTCTGGAACATATCAGGTCAAATTCTTTGATGAAGAGTCGTACAGCGCCCTGAGGAAGGTTTGTGTTTGATGTTCAGTCAGTAGACTCAGTTTTACTGCCAGTGCACTTGTTTTGCAGTGGACTGTCTTTTTAAGAAATTGTTGTTTTGATACATCTGTTTTGTTCCAGGCCCAAAGAAATAATGAAGATGTAAATGCCATTCAGCCTCTTTTCTCAGTCAACATTGACCATAGAGTAAGTGTCAGTCTTAATGAGTTTGATTTTGTGTGTGTGTGCGTGCCTTGCCTTGCCTTGCCTAGATGGCTCAGTTTTGTAGGGTTTAGTAGAGACAGATTTGAAAAACTGAGATTAAATGATCCTACCTTTTTATTTGAGAATTAGAGGTGGTGGAGTGTCTTTGTCTTGCACATATACTCTTGAAAAAATGATAAGAAACTCAGTTACATGCCGGAGAAATCAGAACTGTTGTAATGTTTTTTAACCTCTCATTACAGGGCGCATGGAATGGCCCATGGGTGTCTACTGAGGTGGTGGCTGCCCTTGTTGGCATCCTGGTCTACTACATGGCCTTTAGTGCAAAGAACACCATCCAGGCCTAAACAGATCCGCGGTCACATTAACCACTAGGTTAAAGACTGAACTCTGGTGGAGATCAAACGATGCTCCAAACCAGCAGGACGTTGCTACTCAATCAGCTTTGGAACGAGGAGCAAGAGTAGAAGTCCTAGTACCTTTTGTTTTATTCAGACTATGTCTGTATGCAAACAGTCTTTTCCCACAAGTTTGTTTTCTGTATGGATGGAATTTTGTCATTATTTTTGATAAACATGGACACAGAACTAATTAAACAAAACAAATTTCCTAACAGATTATTCAGTTCTGTTTTAAAAGCAGTTGCTAAACCTAAATCATTGTGGGGCTGTCTAACAGAGACATCTCAAGCCTTTAGTGCTACTGTGCAGTGGATGCTTTTTACAGTAAAACAAATAAATGGCTTGTTTTTCTTTTAGCTTCATGTGTTGGTTCATCCTTTTTATAAACCAATTTTATGGTGGGTTCTTAGAGATCTCTTTAGATGATGTAGCACTTAAGGAGCACTTATACACTTATATACACTTATTATAGTGCCAGAACAATTCTCCTGTTTTAGAACTGTACAATAATTGCTTTTTCCCCACACAGACGGCTGTCCCACTTCAACATTCTAGAGAGTTAACAAAGGGTGGCACGCCAAGAGTTGTTGTGCTCAGTAACTGTGACGATAGCTTGTGTTGTTCACTGCACAAGTAGCGCAGTACCACCAGCTGAACACACAGTGGCAGCTCTGTGCTAGGTTTAAGAGCTACAGACCCATCTCATGGAGTTTGACTGTTTCACTCTGAACCTTAGATAAAATAATGCCACACGTTGCATAAGGCACTTTAAGCCATTGTTTTGTTTTATCAATTCACATCCATGTATAAGTACTTGAATTAATGTCATTCCAATGTTAATATTATAGTAGTTTGTCAGAAATGTCAAAATAGTCAGTGTCGTTCTGTAGCTGGCACACACTGTTCTGCCTGTCTGACTCCCATGAGACCAATGTAGACTTTGCATAGGAGTAACTTGATCCTCCCATATAATCACTGCTCCATGCAGAAACTACGCAGCAGGTTTCTCATATCTTTTTGCAGCTTTGTCAGAACTAACACACCACAGTCTCTTAACCCTCATATGAAATTGGAAGCGTCTTGTAACATCAAAGCTTTAAGGATAATGTGCACATGTCATTATCTAACTAAGAATATTAGCATTCATTACCTACATGAAACATTTTTACAGATCAGTAGAAGCTATTGTAGAGGAATCTGGTGTGTGTGTGTGTGTGTGTGTGTGTGTGTGTGTGTGTGTCTGCTGTGAAGCAGACAAAATCTGTTTTGACAGCACCGGCTCCAGGAGCAGACATCGATGGGCTTAGTGAGGTTCAGCAAAGTGGAAACTGGCATCACACTAGTGATTTCCACATTGTCTCACTTTCACTCTGTGTTATTTTGGGTTTTTCCTTTTTTTTCACACAATTTTGTAACTCAGGGGAAGTTCAAGCGACTTTGGGCTAACAGAGTGATTCAAAGACAGATGGTATCTCTTCATGTTGGGTTCCTTTCTACACAATACAAGTTTGTGTTATGGTTGTATGAGGCGTGTTATATTTATAGCCACTTCAGCCACAACCGTTTGACTGTAAAGGACTGAACGGCTTCAGTCAGTGTTTGTGCCTTTCTCTCTGTTGTCTTCCTCCTCTCACTTGCTTTACCCGTTAATGGGCATGCACATAAATCCTATGAAAACATGTGGAATGACCTTCCATGAAACAGGTTTTAGTTTTAGCAGATTTTCTTCACATGCTTTTATTTACTATTAAAAAGGAAGAAATTCCAGGGTCTTACTGAGAAACACAACTGTGCTTTAGGTAATGAAAACAGAATGAGTGAATGTGATCAAAGTAAAGTTTGATGTCCTGAGCTCAGGTTAATAACCCATTTAAAATCATCAAGTACTTGTGTGATGTGAGTGTTTCTGTAAGATCATAAAAATACCAGCGTGTCTATGTTTGGCAGTCTGTCAGCCCGTCAAAAGGAATTCTCTCACACACTGAATCTAGCTGTAGTGGAAAGTGAGCTTTTGTTTTGTCTGACTGTGAACTAATGGCAACAAGAGTTGTTTTGCGTTGGGTGGGACCTGAGCCTATAGGAGAAGCTTAACAGCAGCCACTGCTTGACCTAAGCAGTGATGTTCCAGGTTCCCAGTCTGATTTATGCTGGCTTTGGTCAAGGCTGCGGGCCTTCATCATTCTTCAGAACCTCTGGATGCACTCTCTGACAGACCCTAAATGCATCTGGAGAGGAAAGTTCACCTATTTTTCTGACCTTGTCACAACCACACAGCAGTCATTTATTTTCCTTATGCATTGCAGCCATGGCAATGACAAGAGACAGTATCCTGTAATGTAGAGGTGACCTTGAGATGACCATGACTCCTCTTTTATTCTCAGTGCTGAGCGAGAAATAGAGTTCATCTGATTTAATGCTGAATAATGGCTGCACAGTCGATATCTGTAATACATGTGAGCCTATGTTTGGGCTCTCCTAGCCACCAGGAAGCCTGGACACATCTGAAGAATCGTCCTCTGACCTCTAAACTTCCTGACAGGATGAGAGAAGCACGTGGCCACTCCAAATGTTTGGGAGACGCTCCTCTATTTCCTGACCTACCCAGCGACACACGAGACGTTGTGACCGTGGCCTTTTATTCTGGCAGAGAATCAAAGTGGAGGCTTGTGTCTGGGGAGCTGGTGCTCGGTGGAGCGCTGGAAGCTCTGGATGCACGGAGGAAAAGGCGAGGCCTCCCCTCGGACACCGACAGGTCCTCCTGAGCTGCCTCCAGGTTTGAGACGTGTTGTCCTGCAGACTCATAAGACTGGCGTCCTGAACATCATTATCAAATCCACTGTACTGTAGCTCACATAATTGATTTTTATTTAAAAAGATAATTACATTACATGTTCTTTCATGCAGCGGAGTGACATAATACATTGTTTCTAATGAGTAGAAATGTGATACATGAACTGCACATGAACATAAAACAGCAACAATAAATAAAAATGGTGGTCCACCCTATGCAATGACCCCTGCTCTGGGGGAAGCTGTGTCCAAGGATCACATAGCTGACATCATGAGCACATTAATCCAGTGGCGGCAGCCCCTGGAAAGTGTCTGTGTGAAATTACAGGCACTTGGTTCGAACTAGAAGTACTGAAGTACTTTCACTGCTGATTCACATTACAGCACAGCTGGAGTTACTGCACACTGCGTATGAAAGGCTCATTAGGGGTGTCAAACCTCCCTGCGCCGTCCCCTTCTCAGGGTGCCTCCCAGCTCTGGAGGAGCAGCGTGATGGAGCCCAGGCCTCGGCTGATGTCGGCTGACCTGAAAAACTACTAACGCCGTCATCTGCATGACTTTTTCGGCCGGACGCTAATGAATCTTGAGGTCTTAGTACCGAGACGCTCCAAGCTGCTCTGATGTACGTAACATGGCAAATAAGCTAGAAAATCATGTTAGCTGACCTTTGAAGCTACAGTTTGCTGATGTATTCAGCAAACATCTTCTGATGTAGACTGGGACCATGTGAACCCTCATCATCTATAATGTGTAGAGATAAGGCTACTGAATGAAGGAACAGCTATTTCCTTGTTGTCAGGTGATTATACACTATTAAAAGCTTATGAGTTCTAGATTAATCTCCTCTACAGCTTACATTGCTCTCGACAGTAGCCTTTTACAACATCTTTGGTTTAACATCTCGTTTTCCATGACGCATCATAATGTTACAGCTTATATGACTCACATTCAACACATCTCTCACACATGTCACTAAATGTAATGTGCTATACGTTATCCATAAATACCCTTCACCCTGTTCACACTGTGCATGGGCCGAACTCTCCCTTCCTCCCGCTGTTGCTCCGTGCTTCTCTCGTTTCATACCTTCAGGAGTCCGTGACTGGAAAGTATCTGCGCGTACCTTATGAGCCGTGTTTATGCAAAGCACAATCAATTTCTTGTGCCGTGGATGGTTGTGATAAGCTGGGCTGATCCTCTGCTTCCCTGCCACCGTTGGCCTGTGAGTGAATGTGTTTTGTGTTAACCCTCGGTGTCACCGTTCCTCTTGGGGGCAGTGTCTTGATTCTATTGGGCTGTTGTTGTTATTAAATCGCTCTTTTTCCACTGGACCTGGTTTGTCCTCAGCAAGTATGAATTCAGCCCCGAGCATCCGTCTCCAAACCACTGTCTTACTGCAGATATAACAGGAAATTTTACCTCCGCCCTTGCAGCAGCTGTCTAACTTCTTCCTAATGTCCGTGTGCCTCTCTCTCTGTTTTCCTCAGCTGTGCCAGGAAGCCATTAACGCAGGGATCCACCCTCCGCATTCCCGCTGCTGTTTTCTTCCACGCGGTGAGTTCTTCCCCTTTGAAGCGATGAACAAGATCCTTCTGAACAAACACTGGTGGAGGTGGAAATCTCCTCGCCGCCAAGGTCACGTTGCATCACGGATGCCGTCACTGTACACTATATTTCACAGTACCATAATACAATGATAAAACGGTGTTGACATCGTCAATGACGCCCCGTCCCGCTGTGGGAGGGAGAGGACAGGTGAATACAGATAGAAGTCCTGGCAGCTGCGAGCATCTGCTGGAGGTGGTGTGCATGTACCTACGGGATGAGCCGCCTCCGCCGCGCGCCCCCGTCAGTACAGGCTGTCCTTGGTGGTGGACGTGTGCGTGGCGGTGGAGTCGTCGGGCAGCGAGCCTCGGCGGCCGGGCCCCGAGCGGCAGCGCGCCAGGCTCAGCAGCTCCCTGGAAATGCTGGAGGAGAACGCTGTGTAGATCCAGGGGTTGGTGCAGGAGTTGAGGCTGGCGAGAAGCATGAGGATGGTGAAGGCCACGCCTGCAGGGGTCACAGGGGGACACGCATGTGAATTCATGGAGGAGCAGAGGTTGATAGTGGGTGAGCTGAAGGGGGACGTCCTCCGTCATTAAACTGACCTGGCAAATAAAAAGAGTCACGACTCATTGCTGTTGTTGTTTTTATGTATTTCCGTCACTAGTTGCAACGAGAGAATGTGAATTTCCCAGGGGAGCAAAAACCTACATACTTCCTTTTCTATTTCTGTTGGAGTATGTTATAAATAAACCATGAGCTGTGTGTGTGTGTTTATGTGCACACTTGAGTACATTTTGTGTTAACTGCTCACGGGCTTCCATGCATCGCACCTCGTGATGTTTTTATGAGAAGCACGATGCTCTGTTGGTAAAATGGCAAAATCTGGCCAGGGTGCAACAGCTGGCAGACACGCACACACACGCACACACACAGACACACACACATGCACGCACGCACACACACTGAACAACACACAGACACACACACACACACACACACACACACACGCACGCACACACACACACACACTCACACGCACGCATGCACACACACAGACACACACACACGCACGCGCACACACAGACACACACACACGCACACACACACACGCACGCAAACACAGACACACACACACACATACACAAACGCGCACGCACACACACACACACACACACACACACGCACACACACAGACACACACACACGCACGCACGCACACACACTGAACAACACACAGACACACACACACACGCACGCAAACACAGACACACACACACACATACACAAACGCGCACGCACACACACACACACACACACACACACGCACACACACAGACACACACACACGCACGCACGCACACACACTGAACAACACACAGACACACACACACACACACACACACACACACACACGCACACACACACACGCACACACACACACACGCACGCACACACACACACACGCATCAGCACACATTCACACACGCACTCACACTCACGCACAACTCACGCTCACCACTCCATCCACGCTCTTCTAGCACACACACACACTCACCTTCACTCACACACACACACACTCACTCATTCACACACACATACACACACCATTCACGCCATCACGACACATACACACACACACTCACTCACCAGCACACAGCACACACAGACACACACACACGCACGCACGCACACACACACGCACACACACACGCACGCAAACACACACACACACACATACACAAACGCGCACACACACACACACACACACACACACACGCACACGCACACGCACACACACACACACACACACACACACACACACACACACACACACACACACACACACACACACACACACACACACCTCCTTAAGGCTCCTCACGTCTGGCTGCCAGCAGACGCTGTTTGTGTGTCGTCATCCAGTGGTTCCTGGTTGTGGGTCAAAATAACCATTGTTTCTGACCTTGCCGCTCACTCGCTGTTAATGCATCTGAGCCGAGCTGTGTTTATGTTGTTTATGTTTATGCTGCCTAGAGCTAAAAACAGATCCAGGCTGCCCACTTAAAGCAATTAACTGGTTAAACTGGGCCAAGGAGGATTAATCCATGTGATGAACACATCCCTTCAAAGTGACACGACTAGGTTTTATTGTTTTCTCAGGGTGGAACCGTCATTATGAAGTCCTGCTGGTGATGTGAGGTGCAGCAGGCCACGGGCCGGGTTGGGACTGACCTTGTTTCGGCGGGTCGGGGGCCCAGGCCGCCCACAGCTGGACAATGAAGAACGGCGCCCAGCAGACGGTGTAGACCAGCACGATGACCAGCGTCATCCTCACCGTCTTGGACATGGCTCTGGTGATGCTCGGAGGCGGAGCGGCCGGAGGCTGCGGGGGGGCACCCTCCAGGGAGCAGCGCCGGGATCCTGAGGCCGGGTCGGAGGAGGCGCCCTGCCGGTCCGAGCCGCCCGGCGCCGGCGCCACCAGCTCGCCGCGGGAGCTGTTGTACTGGACGGAGGGGGAGGCGTAGTCGTAACACTCTCTGCCGTGCGCGTAGCTGTGGGGGCTGCTGTTCGCAGCCCTGAGGAGCTGGTCTCCCCTCCCGTCTCGCCCCCCTCCCCCTCCCCCCGACACCCGCCTGCCGCCCTCCTTGGAGCGCTCGTCCGCCTCCCTGAAGCCGGGGAAGCAGAACAGGATTTCGTTCCTCTTCATCTCCGCCTTCACCAGCCGCTCCGACTTCAGGTAGATGTTGTTGTGGATCTCTCGGAAGATCCTGATCTGCGAAGCGGTTTCACGAATGAGTGGGGATGCGTGAAGCAAACAGACAGAATGGACGTTGACCTTCTCCACCTTTTAAATGAGTCTAACACGGGTTAATGCAAGATTATTGTGACTGTAAGTTTGTTTCTTACAATCGATACATCGACCAAAAGGCTTAAGAGGCCTAAGTTTGATTATATGCTCCCAGTGTTTTACATGTTAATTATTTCTCTCATAATATGAGAGCATAATATGAATTGTTCTTCTATCAAGAGTGTGGCTGGACTGTGATAATGCAACGATGCCTGGGGTTCTGCGTCTGGCAGCGATCTCACAGCCCCCGTGTCGTGGCAGGAGGCGCTCACAGCGAGAGGCTTTCTGAGCAGCCGGCTCAGCGGAGGCCTCCGCGAGCCGCGGTAATGAGGGGGAAATAGCTGGGCCCGAAATAGAGCAGCGGGGCTGACGGGATGCTGCCGTCCAACAGGCGTCGCCCACAGGTTACCAGGCAAGACGCCATCATCAGCGGTGAGAGCGCTTCGTTCACGCCCCCCTTCATCTGAGCGCACGCGTGACCCCGGTCGCCGGGCGGCGGCGGCCAGCGTTACCTGACAGACGGTGATGATGAGCGCAGGCAGGAAGAGCACGGCCACCGTCATCCAGGTGACGTAGGCCTTCAGCCCCCACGCCTCAGCGAAGTGCCCCCAGCACTCGTACACCCCGGGAGCCACTTCTGAGCGGGAGAAGATGAAGACCTGACGGAGCGAACGCAGACATGGCTGTCAGCTGCCGCTCCTCCTATCTGAGCCGCCGTGACCTCACAGCGCTAAAAATAGACGTTCTGCAGCAGCCTCCAGCTGATCTGTGGGCACATGTGAGAGCGCCGCCCCGCGTCTCCACCGCCGCCTACCTGCGGTAAGCTCAGCACCAGCGCCAGGGCCCAGGCCACCATCACAGGGGGGTTCCAGCGGGACACGGCCCCTCCTCGATAGGCCTTCAAAGGGCAGCAGATGGCGTGGTGCCGGTCCACTGTCATGGCAACGATCATATAGGAGGACGCGAACATGCCGACGATCTGCAGGTACTTGATGGTGCGACAGAGGAAATCAGGCCCCTGGAACCGCTCCGTGATGTCCCATATGAGCTGGGGAAACACCTGGATGGAGAAGAAGCAGCTGCTGAGCGGTGAGAGCCCAACCATCACCTTAAAGCCCCTGCATCCGAGCGGGGACCCACCTGAAAGAGCCCCACCACCAGGTCGGCCACGGCCAGGTTGACCATGAACACGTGCATGGGCGCGTTGTGCTTCCTCCGCCGCAGCAGCACCCACAGCACGAAGCCGTTGCCCAGCGTGGTGAGGGCCAGCACCATCGCCAGCACCGCGATCTCGGCGCGGGCCAGGCCCGGGTCCCGCACGGCGGCCTTGGGCAGGCTGCGCGGCGTGGGGCCGAAGGCGGAGGCGTTCTCGGGGAAGAGGCCCAGGACGGAGGCGTTGAGCGACCGCAGCCCGGACGCCAGCAGGGACGAGGGCGTGGCGTTGGTGCCGCCCGAGGCGAGCGGCGAGGAGAGGCCCGGGCCGTCCCAGCCCGTCTGCACGCGGAGGCGCTCCATTCCTGAGGAGACATCACGGGGAAAAATGATCACGTACGGTTTATTGTCCATCTCTCAACGCTTCTAGGGGGATGTATTTTCGTTTTTATACTTCCTCGGGGACGTTTGACAGATTCATCCCTCTTTTCCTTCACCCTCGCTCTCATAATCCCTCTAAGCCCATTCTCTCTCCTCCACACTCCTGTTTCCTGCCTCCTTCCACTTCCTCTCATGCATCCAGGCATTCGCTCTCGTTTTTTCCTCTGTGTTTGTTTTTCTTTTCATGTAAATAAATGTCTCAGAATAATAGAAAGCTGGGAGGAACGAGAAAGCGGTTTAGGAAACAGGTTGGCGGGAGGAAGGATGGATGCGTGAAAGCAGGAAGGGACAAAGGAAAAGAGCCGAAAATCTTTAGATGAGGAGAAAAACGCTGGACCAGTATAGATCTTAGGACTTAAGTTCTTGGGTTAATACTGCAGTGAAGGGATCCTTGGGAATTTCCCCCATCCAAAACCACAACAGCATCTATGACGATGGTATTGAGCCGCTCACACATCATAAGGCTTCACGAGACCACGCCGCTGAGCGTGCGGACTTGTGTTCACATGGCTGTTCGAATGGCCGGGCCAGCTGGACCGGTCCACCCCAGAGGAGGCAGAGCAGAACCACGTCAGCAGGGTGGAAACGGACCATATGTGACCCGTGAGGAATCCCCTTGTGCCCCGCTTTGTCGGGACCCGCGCCCCGATCTCTGTATTTATAGCATGAGAGGATTCTTTGTGATGCTGTGGCCTTTTGTTTCAGCATCAGCCCATGTGAAAAATGAGATGGAAGGAGCCGAGGAGGTTCTGTGGTAGTGTGGGGCCTAAGACATGAATCAATTGTATAGATGTAATAATAACATTTACATGACGTTAATTGCTCATGTAAACCTCTTTGAATTCTTTTTTTTTTTTGTATGGGTCACCCGTTCCAACAGCCCCCGTCTCGACCGCCGGGTGAGTCTCAAACTGACAGCCCAAAACACTGCTCCTGACTGTGCAACATACAAATGCTTGTGCAAATGTTTGTGCCTGCGCTGGATGCACTGGATGCACTGGATGCAGTGAATGCACTGGATGCACTGGACGCATTGAATGCACTGGATGCACTGGATGCACTGGATGCATTGAATGCACTGGATGCACTGGATGCACTGGAGTCCCTGCTTGGAGTCATTAGCGAGGCACGTCGCCGCGTTTTTCTGACTGCAAAGCTTTCGCTCTGATTAATGGAGGAGTGGAGCCTTCCGTCGCCTTCCTCTCCAGAGGCAGAGCAGTGCCATTTCCATGTCCTCCTCATCCTATAGCACTTTCCCACACTCAGCGCTGAACGGCCTCAGGGAGAACAAAAGCAGGTAGTTAAGGTACAGCAGAACGCGCTGCAGCTGCAGCCCCTGCGCTCCATTGTTCTCGCCGTCTGCTCCTCTCTGACAAACTGCATCATGTCCCGCTTCGTCCTCTGCGTCCGTTTCATTCATGTCACCTTCATAAGGCCAACGTTAGAATACGAAGGCAGCCCTTGTGTTCCCGTATCATAAAGGATGTCTTTAAGGCATTCATGGATTGTAGCTTTCACTACATGTGATCAATAAGTCTGCACGCATTTTATTCCATGCCGGGATTACAGTTACACACATGTTGATCAGAGGTCTGCTCCTTGCAGTAATGCAATACTGACAAAAATCAATCCAGAGCCGAGCTACGCTGTGAAGGTCAATCACTTTCCCAGAACCTGCTTCATTTGTATGAGGTGAAATGAATTTACAACCAAATACATTTAGATTTTTTGAGCGGTTCTGATGCTAAATGTGAAGGGATGCTTTGCCTCCTATTTGCCTCTGGCTTTGTCTTGGCATCTCTTGTGTGGCAGGAACCCACCTGGCTGACAGACGACCCTGCCTGGAAACATATGGACCATATTTTCATACGCAGGCTCTGGAGAACTACAGCGGTGACGTTAATAATACACACGGAGAGCAGCCCCTCAGATACACTGTGATTTATTCAAAAAGGCTGCGACATGAACATGATCAGTGTGATGCGTGTTTGTCTAGAGATCCCGATGACGATACCCAATAAAAGACAAAGTAGGTTAATTTATCAGATTTATAAAGGCTCAAGTGGAGACACTCGTAGACTAATAACACAATCAATCACAGCAAATGGGAGAGCGAGTGAGTGATGTATAACCGAACCACCCCAGGACAGCAGAAATAGCTGCATTCACAGGTTCTCACACGATAAGCCGACAGCGGGGTGATGTAGGATGATGGCAGAGAACGGTCCGGCACCAGGTCAGCTGCTGGTCAGAGGCTCATACGCCACACAACACCAAGGTCCCACTTCTATTACGCTCCCGCCGTCACATTTGGACACGGCGCTTGATGTACGTCCTGTGCAGAGTCCAACCCACCGCGAGACGAAAATGAAATGAAACGTTGGTCCCCCGTTGAAGACGGAGCGGAGGAAGCGCACGCCTGATTGCTCTGATTAGACTGAGACGTCCTGTACCGGCGGTGGCGTCAGCCAGCGATGAACAGACTGCATTATGTGCAGCAGTTCAAGCGGAATCAAACAAACAGCCCGGCGCCTTCTGACCAGGTTTGACCCGGTCGCTGCCGACATCCTCACTAACACGTACAGTAACAACCTGTTGATAATTAGCTTCACTCTATTTCCCCTCTGTTACATCCACCCAATCCACCCGTTCTTGCTACGCTTCTTATTTCAGTGCAGTTTTGGAACATTGTTCTCGTTTACAAACAGCAGCCGTTCTGGTTCAAATCCGGCCCGACCAGCTTTGACGCGACGGGGACTGGAATCACAGATGAGCAGGCATTGTGTCCTTCCAGACTTTATCAGGATTCCACCCCAGACGTTGATTATAAAGCGAACCTCTGCATGCTTGAGCCGTGACCTCACTTTTTATCCTCGTGCGGCTTGGATTCACCGTGTGAAGGAGTTTGTTCAACGGCAGCTGAATACATTAGCACATGTTTATGCATGGACCCACGGAGGGGTCTGCTGATTTGTGTCTGCGACGCATTCCTCTCTGATTCCACTCCTCATCACGATCATTTGCGCCCAAACGTTCATTAAATGCTAATCACACGGGACCCCACCTCGCTGCACGCGCTGATACTGTCAGTACCCGTCTGCAGCTCAGTCCCGTCTGCAGCAGCGGCTTGAACAGGACGCTGTCAACTCTGCACTCAGCAGCTCTGGTCTAGAAGGTCCAGCTCCCTTATCAGCGCCGATAAAGCCCGTTTAGACCACTGACCGTTGCTCCCCTTACGTGTCATTAACCAGCACTCTGCCAACAAGCGTGCGCCCCAAACAAAGCGGCCCCTTCACGCAGCTCAGAGAAAGTAAAATATCCCCCCTGAGCGACGTCACAGGCCTGGGTTCACGGCTGACACGCTGCGGCGAAGGACTCCCATCTGGAGACCTTGATAATAATAGTAGTGATGATAATGGTAATTTTTCCTGGGGGTCGAACAAGAAAGTCGCTTTGGCCCGAACGCACACACGCAAACAAAAATTTAATTAATTAAATTAATTTAAATGAAAACTTTATGAACTATACAAATCTGAACACGAAGCTGCGATAGTTCAGATAAATGCGCGGTATTGGAACAGATTCACTGCTCACAGAACTTTTTATCGCCGCTTATAAAATGACTAATACGTTGTTGTGTTGCCCAGATCTTAGGCGAGCGCTGTGCGCTGAAGATACAGGCTTATCGTGAGCGCGCAGCCGGGCCGGAACCACGAATCTGCCCTCCTCATCTCATCTTTGACGCGCGGACACAAAGCAGCGGACGCGCTGTTTGTGGCCCTGTCGCAGCTCACCTTGCTCTCCATCTCCTGCCTCTCGGTGTGTTTGGCTGTTGTCTCGGCGACAAGAGCTGTCACCATTAGAGGCCATTATCATTACACGCTGGAGCAGAGCACATTAATAACCAGACAGAGCCTCCGAGCCTTATTCAATTAAACACAGTGTATGACATGCATGATGTAAATGATCAGAGTAAGTGCTTTAACTTCACCCTAAGCTTGGTGTCCATCAAGTCAGCAGTTATAAAACAACTCAAGGCAGCGATGGGATGTGTTAGTAAAACTAGAATAATCTGTAAATGTAAACCCCAGCCGTGTTTTCCAATGAATTTAATTTATAACCAACGCGCTCCGCTTTGCGTCAGCGCCGCCGCTGACGTCCAACCAGGAGACGGCCACTGTGAAAACAGCCTCTGTGTTCTTTTCTGTCCACTTTAATCAGTAAGCAGATGACATAGATTATCATAGCACAAACAAGGCTGTGCCGTTCTGCTGGTTACTGCACAAACATTGTGGAAACAGCGAGGGCGCATGCAGATCCAGAAGCAGAGGAGCGCGGCCGCGACTCCTGGGGGACGAGGTGAGACGCGATCGGGGGGGCTGATAAGGACACAAAGCGCCTCGGAATCCCCAAGTTTGAGTCTACGCCCACACCACTGGGCTGCAACGCGCGCTGGATGAGCGCAGAGGAATAGTTCGAGGGCTATAATTAGAAATGTTTGTATGAGAAACAGTGGAAATAGCACCACAATAAATGAAAGTCACCCACTCACCTCTGATGCACTTTAGAGGAGCCGACCCCCAGCTCCCCCCCCCCCCGTTGGCTCAGTCCAAGTGGCCCAGCTGGTCCCTGAATGAATCAGGCGGGCTCACACACCATCAGCGCGTCTGCATCAGTGTCAGCGCAGAAGTTCCCCTCCGCTCCCCGCTGACTGCTTCGTCCTTGCGCTGGCAAACGTGCGTCGCGCTAATCCATTTATTATTCCAGGCGTGATCCGGCACCGTCGGGCTGCCGCTCCTCCAGGAGCGCGAGCGGGAGTGAGTGTGAGGGTCCGCCTGCGCTTATCTCCCTCTCCCCGCCCCGCTCTCCCCTCCTCCCGGGTCAGTCAGCCTGTCCTCCACGGCTGAGGGTGGAGCGTGCACGCAGGCAGCGCAACATACCTGCGAAGTGCACGTGTGAGGGCGAGCGGGGACTGGGCTCATCGGCATGTGTACACTGTGCGTGTGTATCCATGCAAATGCACCGTGTTCGTTAGGAACAGTCCCCTGAGCTAATAGTTCGGTTAAACCTCCCTGCATGACGGCGAGCACGCTCTGCTGTGGAGACACAGACGGGCAGGTGCTGTTTGCACCCGATCGTGTTGCTGTTGCGCGGAGACAAGCGCGTGCACCACGGAGGCGACGCTCAAACACCACCTTGCTCTCAGTCAGCTCGGCTGCGCCCCGTGCGCCTCCACCTGTGCTGGAATAGCGATCGGCTGAGTCAGCCGGGCCACCGGCGGGTCACGCACTCGGCGCGGACGAAAACGGGAGCGGTGGCGGTCCCTGAACGCACCGGCTGCTACCCGCACAGGACTGAACCCACACAGACCTCCAAACCCATGTCTCCTCCAAAGTCTCCTGTTCACAACCAATCTTGTATTTCCTGTTAACTGCTACTCCGTGGCCCCCAGCAGCAGCAAAGCAAAGCCACTGACCCCAGACCAGCAGAGAGTGGAGTCTGATGGTGTCACGCTGCTGCTGGTTTCCTTCAGCGCTGCCACAGGTCCCAAACTCGCTCTAATGCAATTTGAAGACGTTTTGTGACAGTGTTGTGAATCAAGAAGAAACTGATCCTCTCTGTGCAGCGGCCACGCCACAAGTGACGAGCAGGAGAACGAGGGCGACGTGCACGTCCAGGACGTGAGATCACCTGGAATGGGCGACGGTGGGATGATTAATGGTCCGCTCGTGTCCAATTTGCAGCGTGAGGTGACGAAAGCGCCAGCTTGCAGAAAACAGGCCTCCGTAACATTTTATTTGGAGGAACAAACGCCTGCATTAGGCGGCCGTCATCTGAGCTCAGCTGGGAGTTCTTTTGTGCAACTTCCAGTCACAAAGCAGCAGTCATTTTATAGGAATGCTGAGACTTTCAAATGTCTCACTCTGTGACAGTCCGTCCGCTGAGATCTCTGGCTGGACGTTGTCCCAGATGTTCCAGCTGTTATCATTGTACCAGAAATAAAAATGACATCTGTTTTCCTCCGAGGCGGAGACTTTCCTGCAGAGACCTTCCAGTGACTCGGGACCTCGGAGGTCTCTGCACTCAAACGCAGGTGTTGGCAGTCGGGACGTTTTATTAAGCAGCTCTGTGGTGAATCAGGGCCAGGTTGAGACAGCGGCTGAGTGCTCCAGTCCAAAGTGATCGGCCTGTGCTTCCACTCCTGCAAGCAGAGAGCGTCGGCGCCGCTGTGAGCCTCCAACAGAGAGATTCATCTTCCTGTAGAACGGCCGGGATCGGGCTCTTCATTAGCGGAGAGCACGAGCGCAAACCAACACCTGGCGAGAAAGTTGACACCGCGAGGTTAATGAACATCTGAGAGAATCATTAACTGTCTGCCGTCAAAGGCTGATTAGGAATTTGACATTCATCTAGTGGAAATTATACAAACACGAGTCACATTTGGAAAGAGAAAAAATTCACATACTAACGATTTTACAGGTTATCTGAATACAATGCAGCGTATTTTTACATTACTCTACATCTGTCAGTTCTATTTGGATTGATTCGTTTCACTCCTTCTCCTTCTCCGTGCCCAGACCAGTACAACAAAAACATCTAACCAGATCAGTAACAGCCTTATAATGGTTGGACTTAACCATCCTGGGAAATTAAGCAAATGAATGCTCTATGAAGTAACCACAGCTGTTAGGTTAATGTGAGACTTCTTTGGCAGAACAGAGAGGCAGCTTCCATGTGATCGCTATAAACACAAGTCCCACTGCCTCTAAGTGCAGACGCCACCAATTCATCATCGTGCTTATGTTATTTGTATTTTCAAAGGGATTATTCATGTCACACTCTGTTTGTAATGTTCGAAAGCATTAAAGTGTAGTGTTGAAGTAATTCCTCATATCACGGAGCAACATTCAGTCACAGCATGAAAGCCAGAGACGTGTTTTATTGAGGACCGCGGCTGATTCCTGTGTGAACTGAGCCTCGCTGTGGATGAATGGCAAACAGACGACAGCGCCCGTCCACTGGTCTCTGCATAAACACCAGGATTGCAGGTAGTTAATAAGAGAAGAAGTCACACCAAGAGCTGCTGTGCTCGATCTTTGGCCGCTTGCAGTGACTTGTGTAATTTGCGAGCATCTCCTCAACGTTGGCGGTTCGTCGGCCACAGCAAGTTGGAAGTGAGCGTTTCAATAAATTCCCGATGGCGCTGCAGTTCACAGAGAGGTGCTTCTGTTATTCCACCTACTCCGGCTGATATGAACGGGATGGACAAGACAATAAACACCTCTTTTGTTGTAATATAATACCGCAGTGCGTGGATTTGCAGGAGGCCGTCGGAGGAATGTCTGATGCAGGCGAGGTGAGGACCCGGGACGAAGGCTGACAACCGGCCGCCTCTGCAGAAACACGCTGACCCTGAAGGCAGCAGCGGCAGCAGCAGCATTCAGACGAGGGACGCGACAGCAGCAGCTGCAGAAACTATGATGCAATAAATCCAAACGATGCTTTTAGGTTGCTTTAAGTGAATCTGACTCCAGCAGTGAGTGTGCTCCAGCCACGAGGCGTCTGATGGATGTTCAGACACAGGAATATTTAGGTAAAAATGAAGATTTGCTCGCTCCCTGAAAGCATTTCCGTTGCTGCCCCTGTTCCCGTATTTATTTTCCTACTTCTTGATGTCAGTGTTGTACAGAGGACGTCAAAAACACATCAGACAAATGTTTTCACAGAAAAAAGGGAAGCAAACATTTAGAAAAAGACCTACAATAAAAGATAGAGAAAAAAAAAACAAGTTGGTTAAATAATTGAGGAAGCAATTGTTACAGTGCGTGGTTTTATGTTTAATTTTTAATAGTCTGCTGAGAATCGTGGGGAAGGATCCGCATCGCGGCCGTCCGTCAGGGGAGGCGGCAGCAAAAACAAAGTTTAAAAGCTCCATGCCTGGGGTTATGCTTCCCCTCATCCATCCCTCCCCGCTCCTGCTGCTGCATCCCCTCTGTGGCAGATAAAGTGGATGGGAACAGAAATTAAAGCATGAAAGATTAATACAAGGCGACAGAAGAGTGGACGAGGTCACTCTGGACATGGGACGAACCGACAGGAACGAGGAGGAGAAGACGGGGGGAAATCTGTTCGCGTTAAATCAAGACAGGGGAACATCAGTCACGTCACAGTGGAGTAAAACGCTGAATTAGTCTGTGGACACTCGACGAACCGCAAAGACACAGTTTACAGCAGCGTGAGAGTGAGGAGTGAGACGTAGATGCAGATGTGGGGAGCTGCACAGACGTCCCCGGGACCTCCTGCTGCTTCACGCTCACCAGCAGTGACTGGTGAGCAGCTACTGGTGCTTTACTGGTCCATGTTTGGCCATGCTTCCAGCCATGCTATAATTACATCTAACGACCTCCGGTGACTTTTGATTATTTTTAGACAAAAGGCAAACACACTTTTTTCAAATAACATTAGAAGAACGAAGAAGGGCTTTTAAAACTAAAACTATGGAATAAAAGAAGCAGTATATATTAATATAATATATACATTTTTATATATTTATTTAAATTGTTCACTCAAAACAAATGTGTTTTTCTGTAGTCCATTACAGAGTTTCAATCCTTTCAGCATCACTGATGGAGGCACCTTACTTTTTATTTTCTGTCATCTTCCTGCCATACATTATTACATCACTTCCTGTTATCTGTTTGTCAGGAAGTGTTTCCTGCCCGGCTCCAGTCATGTCAGTCACCTGTGCACCACAGCTCAGTGCCTGAGGACTCGTTTTCCACACGCTCCTTGTTCGGGTCTGTTCGTGAGTACGGTTTTGAGTAGTAAGAAAACTACTTTGTGTGTGTTTACCAGTTTTGCTTTGGTTTGTTTAGTATTCAGTAGTTTGATATAGTCACGAAGGTCCAAACCCCAAAATGGATTTTATTTTAATTAAATTACCACTAACACAGCAAATACGCAGTCATGTGGTATTCCACTAAAGGGATAATAGCTTGTTTCTGGTGCTGTAGGCAAAGTGTAATTAAGCTGCCATGTGTCGACTCTGGGCTCTGTTCTTGATAGATGGAGGGAGGGTTTGAATGTACACAGTGCACAGGGAATCATGGATTAGGGGTCAATAGGAGCCCATTAGAGCTCTTTTGGTGTTGGTTTCCAAAAGCACGTGTACCTGCATGTCTGGGGCAGTGCAGACATTTAACAATCAGCAGCAGCAGCAGCAGCAGCGGTGTGTGAACACAGGAATGTCAATAGGGTTGAGATCACCGCCAGAGCTGCAGCTATTTGTTTAGACAGATCTGCCCCAATCCTGGTTCATCCCCATAAACCCTGAGAGGTGGAATGAGCGAGGCAGCGTTGGATGAACTGGACGAGACGGATGAGAGGCTGCATGTGTAAAAGCAACATAACATTGACAGTAGAGGTGTATTGAGCGGGTGTGTGATAAGGTGGAAGCCTGTGGCTGAAGGGAAAGCGTCCACCCAAGTGTTAAAGCAAGTGGAAGAAGCAGGAAGAACAAATCCAGGCTGGAAAATGATCTGTAGGTGTTTAGTTTAGTAAAGTTTTAAGGACTGAAGATGAAGATTGGAGCTAAAGTAAATGCACACATATAAACAAGCACTTGTTCATGTGACTGCTTGTCCTCATACATGTATAATGTCATTGAACAGCTTTTTGGGCGTTTGTCCAACGTGTGGTTGTGGACTGCGCTTATTGGCACGTGATGACTTCACTTACCTTTTTATCTTATGTTTGTGCGCTTTATCACACAATGCATTCATCCCATGCAATCCATCGTCTAATCAGACAGCCGCTGATTCAAGGCTGTTATCAGGAAATCGCCCATTTCCAGCCAGCACTCCCCGCTCGGAGGCCCTTTTCAAGTAATGTGGGAATAACTTTTACGATTCCTAAGTGCAGAGTCGTTGAATGCCGCTAATGAGCTGGTTGAATCCGGCTGGTTCCATTAATTCAACGCGTGAACGGGTGGGGAGGGGTCTCTGCGATTGAAGGAGGACGGAAAAAGTCCAACCCAACTACAGAGAGGACTTTGTTTGCAGCCATAAGAGGAAAGTGTTTGGTCATTTAGTGAGAATCTGTGCAGGATCTGTGTTCTTTACGTTCAGTGAGTCATGAACTGTGTTTGTGTGTGTGTGTGTATGAGAGAGGCGTGATTGTTTGTGCTTGTGTACAGTGGGTTAATCCCGCACATGTGCACTCGTGCCTGCTTCTGTCTGCTTGTTGGGAGCCTCTCATGCGTAAAACGAGGCGCCAACCTGATTCCACAGAGCAACTGTGTACCATGATTCTGAGGCGCGGGCCGGGTCCATACTGCACTGGGCCAAATGACTGCGACCGTGGACGCGGGCCCTCGGTGCTCCCGCAGAGCGGCGTTTATGACTCCGTCCTCCGAGCGCACGGGACGGATGACAAGTTTCAGCGAGCGGCGTCCTCTTTGAAGCGTCGCACTGTGTTTTTAACGGTGGAGTCATTTATTACACACTGCACTGATGTTGCATTGAGGACTGAGGTGAGATCCTGGCTACAAAGTAAATTATCTCTGGGTGGTCCCTGCTCCTCAGATGTCCTGGGTACATTAGCACATGTAGCACAGAGTAACATACAGAACAGTCAGCAGACATGTTGGTTAGAGCCACTCCATTCCACATACAAACACATAAGAGTAAACCATGATGTGAATGTGTGAATCTTTTGTGGGTTGTTCGGGTCGGCATCAGACCTGACTTATGTAACGTATTTCCATGGAAAATGAGCTGGTGAAGCAGGAAGCTGACGGGGAATAAACAAGCAGAGAATTTATGACTGCCCAAAATTTAGTGTCACTCCATAATAACTTTTCTCTCCAGCGTCCTAAAATCTACAAGCCTCCCAGGACACAGCCACCCTCTGTTTATTAGGCAACAGGATGAAGCTGGCGGAAAACAGCATCAGGTCGGCGGCGACAGGGACTCAGTCAGGACAATGCAGCGGCCGCCATCAGATAGACGCATCAGATGCTCTGGTGGCACTCGTTTCATTTTAAGCCCCTCGTGTCTCCAGCTTGTTCCACAAGATACCATCAAAGCTGGGGTTAAAAATAAAAGTACAACTTATCAGCGGGAATTTTATTACTGCTTGAATTTCCATCGTGGAAACATGTAAACAGGTCCAAAGTGATTGAACCTACAGCCGACTGCTTCATTGCTCCTGGATTTACCCAAAGACTGGGTCAAGTGGAGCTTTTCAGGACTGGACCGCTTTAATATCTGCTCAGATGTGGGTGCTTTTTGCAGCGCGTCACATCAGGTATGTCACTGATTAGCCTGCCCTGAGGTCAGACGGGTTCTTGCTGCTAGTTAAAATTTCACTTTGCGTCTGTCTGCAGCCCGTCGGCTGATTCTCCAGGATTAAAGGTGCTGCAGGTCCGCTCCTGCGGCGCAGCTTCGTATTTTTATGCAACTTCTGTTGTCTCAGCGTAACAGACGCACAATCTGCCACACAACCTGAGGCGGTCGGAATGCTTGCACCGTCGTCCTGTTCGCTGAAGAACCAGACAGCCTTCACGGAGCTTCGCGTTAATCAAAGCTGTGTTTTCTGGTGGATTTGCAGAATTATACTTTCATCAAACTAAACTTTCTACAAACGCTGCACCTGCCGAGAGTAGTAAGGACATTCACAGCAAGGGGTCCCAATGAGTGAGAAATCAGGAAATGGCATCAGACTGTAAAAGAAAACAGGAAGAGAAGAAAAGTCTCAGCAAAATGATGATTATGATGATGGAAGAAGGTACTTAGTTCAGAGAAGACTGAGCCAAACAAAAAGAGTCAGGTTTATTGTTAGACATTAAAATGACACATTAACTCTTACTATGCAGTGTGTAACAGGTGGGAGATGGTGCTGCCCAGGTTGAGGCGGGGGTTGGTGTGAACCGCGCTGAGTCACTGGATGTGAATGGAAAGAGATTTTACATTCAGCTGTGTGGTAAATATGCTTTGTGAGGACGCTGTGCTGGAAAGTGTTGTATCACATTACACGGGACCCTGTGTGTGTGTGTGTGTGTGTGTGTGTGTGTGTGTGTGTGTGTGTGTGTGTGTGTGTGTGTGTGTGTGTGTGTGTGTGTGTGTGTGTGTGTGTGTGTGTGTGTGTGTGTTAAAAGAGCCAAGACCCTCCAGTTTCAGGAGCAGAAGATGACATCAGGGTTCTGCAATGTGGGCTGTCATGAGCACAACATGTTTGCCTCCTCGTAGTGAACGTCTGCCAGTGACTCCCCCAAACCTACAGCACCGCTCGAAACGCTTCCACGGGGACACAGTAGCGAGATCAAAAGGAGCAGGAAAAAGAAATCAATCGCCGCCTTTGTTTCTAATCTAATTCCTCTCTGATCCATGTGAGCCTCTTCACAATGTAACATTTCATGGACCTCCTACAGTGACGCCAGACGGAGCCGTGGAAAGGTCCACTGCAGTGCCACAGTGGGACCCGCTTGTGTTTGGAGCTGAAAACACACGGCTGCTCTCAAAGCATGTGTACGCGTATGCCTCCATACAAACGCATACATCGCTTCCTGCTTAATAACAGAATGTTTACTCTGTGAGTGATGCCCCTCTAAACAGAAGAGTCAGGAAGCGTCCAGGGCCCAGGATCAGGCACCATGTCGTCCTGCGTGAAAGCAGCAGAGGGTGAATGGCTCGAAGTGCAGATGATGTGTTCAAACTGGCCTGGTGAGAAATGAAATAACAATAATGGCAGCCAGGAATCTGAGGCCGCTCATCATGAAAGGCCAAGCTCTCGCCTTCCAGTCACATCCAGAAATCACCTTTACTTTCTCCCTGCGATTAAAGGTTTGTCATTATGGTCTGATTAATGTGTCACTGCTGAGGTCCAGGATGGAGGTGGAGGACGGCTGACTGCTGATGCAACGAGAAGTCGCTAAACCGTAAGGGGGCTGTGTAGGATGTTAATAGACAGCAGCTGTGTTCAGCACAGATGTGTTGATTAATGACAATCACCTGCACAGTTTTCACTGTTTGTGTGTGCGTGTGTGTTAAAGATTGACCAACAGATGAAGAGAAAGAAGATAGAGAAGACTCAGACCCTTCAGATTAGCATTTCTCTTGAAAAGGTAATGAAAAACGTTAAACGGTGTTTCACAGACGCACATGAACAATGGAATGAGGGCTGAGGGGGGAGAGGATGCAGGTGAAAGAGTAAACCAGAAAACAGGTCAGGCTGATCATGACGGCGCTGGTATGCAATACTAGTATGAAGAAATGTCTGGCAACTGCATGACAAAACAACTCGAGAGAAATGTTGAAGCTGGCAGGTAAAGGGCATTCATTTAGAGCGGGTGGAAAAGTTCACACACAGCGGGGGATCAGATCCGTTGTAGATGTCAAATGTCTGACCAGCTGCCTCATGGAGCAGCTCCAGCAAAGGCTCAGGGGACGATGGGGAGACGGATAGATTCGTTTACAGTTATAAGTGATGATGTGAGATATACACACAAATGAAGCCAAGTGCTTCGTTTCTACAAATGACTACAGTGCATGGAACTGTAAACCCCCTACACATCATGCATTAGTGTTTTCCGTGCAGATGTTTCATGATGCAATCAGTGCAAATTGTAAAATACTGATCCAGACAGGCGTTTTGCCCACACGTCACCAGGTGGATGACCACAGAATGTTTGCTGTGGGTTCCTGGGATGTGGTGGTGCCACCTAGTGACACATCGTAAAACAGCAACTTGTGATCTGACGGTCTAAAAGTGATCCTGATGGAGCGTTAAACTGTAAAACAACCGGAAGGATCAGTGAGCTTCATCGTATTTGGAGCGATATAATCCTGATCCCCAGCTGGAGGCCCAACTGAGCTTTGTTTTTTAATCAAGAACCACCTTTACTCATCTGGTCAGTGAGACATTGCTGTTCTTCTGCTGTATGTTTCTGATTTATTACTGTAGGTACAACAGCATGAAGCAACACACACACACACTGCACAAATGAAAAAAGAAAGAATTCTTGATGAGACATTAAGACAACAGTATATTTTAATATATATTGTATGACAAAACTAACAATCAGCCCAAGCATAACTCAAAATATATATTTTAAACCAGTTACTTGATTTGCATTGCCCACAAAACAGTATGAATGAAAAATGCAGCAAACCTTTTTAAAGTACAGTTAATATGATGTGATGGTACTAGACATTACAGTATATATGATGTCATTTGACACAATTACAGAAACGTTAAGGCTTTAAAAGAACATTGCACATTAAGTTAAGAGCCTGTAACTTAGTAAGAGGTCAGAGTCAGTAAACAGGGCCTTTTATGTTTTAGAACTGTATGAGAGAACAAATAAACCCCCATAAGAAACAGTATAATATGAATGTACCCCCTTACACAACTGTAGAGTAAGGTGGTCAGAAAGCTGTGCGCACACAAAACAACAAAAAATGAACCATTGTAATTAATAGATATGAACACCCTCTGTTACACTGCAGAACCCACAAGTATGATCGTGTGCATGTGTTGTGACCTCAGCAGTTTAGAGCTCTGCTGTGAGCTGGCCTTTACTCTGGATGATCCTCATGACAGACTGCACCACCTCTGATGTGGTGCCCTGACCCCCAATATCTGCTGTATGTAACTGCAAAAGAGAATCGGACTTAAGATACAGTCCACATTTTACAGTCTGTCTGTGAGGAGGGTGTGGAGAGGAAGACTTACCCTGGTTTCATTCATGGTGGTGAGGACTGCATTACGGATCAAACTTGCATAGTCATACAGTCTAAACATGGGAAGAGGGGATAGTTACATGTAACATGCTGGTTTAGCACTGCCACATGTTTCACAGAAAAAAACCAGGAGGCAAATGTTATAGCTGGAAAAGCTTACTTCAGATGGTCAAGCATCATGCAGCTAGCCAGGAGCATGGCAGTGGGGTTAGCAATGTTCCTGTTTGCAATGCTCTTCCCAGTGTTCCTCGTAGCCTGTAGGAAACGGAGTCAGTGATATCAGTCAGACGTGGTTAAGTAAATATACTGTTTTACTCATCTAAAGTTGCTAAACACCCACTGTTTCAAAGACGGCATAATCCCGACCATAATTAGCCCCAGGCACAAGGCCAGGCCCTCCCACCAGGCCGGCACACACGTTGCTCACCACATTCCCATACAGATTAGGCATAACCATCACATCGAACTGATGGGGTTTGGACACCAACTAAAATAGACACAGACAATGCAATGACTAACTGATGATGTAGAAACAGATTTGCAAACATTGTGTGAATGGATTAAAACATATTTATCACCTGCATGGTGGTGTTGTCCACGATCATGCTGTCAAATGTGATGTCCGGGTAACCAGAGGCCACCTCCCTGCAACACTGCAGGAACAAGCCATCACCAAGCTTCCTGTTGAGGCACACAGGCCACATTCACGGCACCAGTAAACGAGTAACATGATCAAATACTGACGTCACGAGACAACTGTACACTTACATGATGTTGGCCTTGTGTACAGCGGTTACCCGTTGCCGACCTTTTTCTCTGGCCAGTTTAAACGCATATTCAGCGATTCTAAGAGAATTGTTCCTTGTGATGATCTTGAGACTCTCTACTACCCCTGATACGCTCTGAAAATGCAAGCAAGGACAAATAAATGTTAACGCAGCACTTGCCTAAGACATAAATTAGAGAGAAAGGCAACAAATATGAATAAATATAACAAAGAGCTCCTACCTCAGGAATTACTACAACTCCTCAAAGACACAACTGAATTCTGTTAACAAAATACTTTACATCCTAACTATGTAGTAAATGAATGTGTCACTGTGCAGCTTTATGCACATTTTAAAAATGTTAAGTATAAAATACAAATTTCACTGGACGGTAGGATTGACTGCAGCTCTTTTGTCTGACCTCATGCTCCAGGCTGCTGTATTCACCCTCAGTGTTCTCCCTGATGATCATGATGTCAATGTTCTTGTGACGAGTCTGAACTCCAGGGAGGGACTGGCAGTGCATCACATTAGCAAACAGATCCAAGCTTGTGCTGTGGACACACACATGGAATACCAGAACGGGGGGGGGGGGGGGGGGGGGGGGTGATGGATTAGCTGACACAGTGGACTGATGTATAGAAGAAATGAGGTATGTGACTGAAGAGTCTGTGTCAAGCAAGGTGACGCATTCATTGTAGTTCTTACCGAAGGAGATTATTTCTGGATTTAACAGATGGCGCCATGCTGTGATTAGTTTCTATGTTACCTAACAAAAGAGTTGAGCAATGTCACACTCAAACTATGGAGTCATGTGTACTTATTACAATGATAAACAAAGTCCTTATTGAAGCTGTGATCTTTAATTTCTGGCTTGATGCTTTGTTGATGACATAGAAAACAGGGGGTCACTTACCCTTGAGGGCAACTCCATTACGGCGGATTGCAGTGATGGCATTGTTGATGTCATTCTCAGTCTCTTCAGCAGAATTGACATGCACCACCTCAAAATCCACAGGCACACAGCTGAACCTACAGTATTATTACAAACCACAGGATGAGCCAGTCCTCTCCCGTCTGGAGTCCAGATTTTAGAACAGGATTTAGTTTACGGCTAACCAACCTGAAAACTTCTCTGACATGACTGAGCAGCTCTGGACCAATTCCATCTCCGGGTATGAGAGTCACAGTGTGTCGGCCTCCATACTTTGCAGGAGGGGGCTGTAACATGATAATAACCACATTCATTACACATAAACATGATTTTGACTGATTCCTTACATATTGTAGTTATTTTGTGCCTGCACCACATACACACAGAGGCTTAGTGAACCACATCAACATGAGCTACTTACAATGTTTTCACTCTGTTGATTGAAGGTGGAGAGAAATAAAAGCAGAAGGACAAGAGTCAGTTCGACGGCTGTGTAGAACATATTGAAAACAAGCAGTAGCATATTTTATAGTAGCATATACTTTCTCATAGGAGACAGAAATGAGACATAATTGTACAAAGCCTGGAGCTTGACAATAAATATGCAAATGAAAAGCTGTGATTTTTTTAACATCACTAATATTATATATTTATTCAATGTCAACGTGACAGTTGACTGAATCACAGTGAACTTCTTCAAACACGGCATAAGACCAGGAACAGAACTTACAGTCAGCGAGCCCTTGTTCCTCTGACTGATCACGGCAGTTTGAAACACCTAAAACACAACATAATGAGATAAACGAGAATGTTTTGTGAATGGATTAAGAGCGGACACAAATCAATGACAGCACAGACTGCACAACACCTACAAGCTAAACTTCTACCCTACGCCTTGGAGAAGTTGATTAGACAAAACCAGTTAGCTACAGCTAAATCTGTACGTTACCCACACGACCTTGTATTCAGATAAGAAATCTGTAACTCGTTTTAGGGACACAAGAATAGTCACAGCTGACACGATAGTCACGTCTTGTTTTGTCTTACTTTAATTGTATTTCCGATACGTCGACCCCAGAAAGGATTCATAATTTTTGACATAGAGAGTACAGCACTGTGGGCAGCCATCTTGATTTTGGAGTTGCAGTCGCGTGCACGATGTAGTGTGTTGTGCTCGCGCGTAGTTTTTTTATTTAATTTATTTTTGCGAGTTTTAATATTTACTCATATTTTTAATGATAGCATTTTAAGTTGACTGTCGACGCAGAACGAATACATCTGCCACATTGTGCAACTAGCTAAAGACATATTTGTAAAGTATTACAATAGCATTGCTTTTATGTCTGTTTAGGTTCTGCTGTTTATAAAATCTAAATAAATGCTACAAGTAGTCTATTGATTTTGTTTTATATTCACTATACACTAGAGATGTCCAACTCGAGACCTCCCACTCGACTCAGCGTCGATCTTTTGAAGCGGAAGTGTCGTCAAGCAGAATCTCGAGCGCGTTCCGAATCACGTGACCAATGAGAGCGAGAGGTGTCGATACGTCACGTGACTGCCGAGCGGCTTAAGTGCAGTTTGAACGGACGTTTGTTTTAATATGTCAGAGCTTTATAAACGTGGCAAGCGGTCCGGAGATGATCTATAAGATGATAGATGATCTATAAGATAGACAGGTTTCACATTACAGACATCTGTAATGTATTTATGACAAGTTCAAAATGTAATTAAAGACTAAAACTAAATTTTGACAAGTCGCAATTCCAATACAAATATCTTTATTAGTCAGACATCAGTGCCATACAAACGGCTCTTCTCCAAAGCTGGAGAGGTGGTGAGAATGTGATTAAAGTCATGTTCTGTGGAAAAATAAAATGAAATAAAGGTCTTTGATTAAACTAACTGATAAACATGTCTCCTCAATGTAGTAATAAACAGAGTTGCAGAAGAACAAATACAGCTCTAATAACATCATTAAATGAACATTAAATAAGTTTTATTTGACAATAAAACATAGACTGTGATCCTGAACAACCACGTATCAGCGAGGGTTTGATGGTCAGTCTGCTCAAGCAGTTCTCACGCACAACCAGCAGATGTCGCTGTTGTAACTGTGTCGTGATGGTGTCGAGCAATGTGTCGATTTCAGCCCAACTGTGTCATAGTTGCTCAGTGATTCATGAGGCTTCGATTTCGCCATCTCTACTATACACTGCGTCTATCAGCTTAAAATGCACAAATACTGCGTAACAATAAAATATAATTAAAGCAGTTCTAGATTCTCATTTCCTCTTGTCCCTCAATGCAGCATGCGCAGTATTTCGTCACGTGGTCTCTTTCGCGCATGCTCTAATTCTACAGACGATGCTTTAGCCGGAAGACAACTCAAAAGAGCCTCAACGTATATTTTTCAGATTCACAAAAAATGCTTTTAGAAATTTTCAAGTGATCACATTAGCAAATATCGTTTTATCCATTAAGTAAAATCATAGGAGCGACTCAATGAAGAAACAACGTAAGCATTAGTCAAAGGCCCAAAGGTTGCGGAGCAACAGCTCTAACGTTTCATAGCGTTTCCAGTAAAGGGGAGAAGACGCCTGGAGCTGACGGAGGTAAGACCTGTCTGATATCATTCTGACCTGTATGCTGCGGTTTCACTCCTCAGATTTTACACGATCGTTGACTTGAGGCTGGGTTTGAGTTTATGTCATGTCCAAAAGCCGAACGTTATGTCTGCATAGCCATCTTACATGGTCAGTACAGAGAACCGATGATATGTTATGGTGTGTATGAGATGTGTGAAAAGTCACTCATTCAGGTTTACACTGACGTGATTCATGAAAATGTACACGTGATGTGTACCTTCTTCAGCCACCTCAAATATTAAGACTTTTGTTCTGTTAGAAGGTTTAAATAAACTTTGTTATTTCAAGGAAAAACACTGCGTCAACATGCCGTGTTTACATAATACGCATAACAAAATAACTGGAGTCTTCACAAAATAATGGCCGAATGCAGAAAACACAATGAAGGACAGTGGGTTTGGTTTAGATAGGACACAGTGAACACTGTAGAGACCAAGGCCAAGTTCACCAGCTAAACGTCTGACAACTGGGCCACACTAGAGGACGTGAGGACGTCATGCTGCCCTTATGAAGAGTGTTTTCTCACAAACGAGCTGCTGCAGGTCGTTTCAAGTGCTTCTAGTAAAACACACCCTGAAAAAATTCAGTGGAGAAAAATGAGAGCTCACCTGGTCACATGCAAAGATCGCCTTCCGTTTGCCTTTGCATTTCCCCAGAGGGGCTTTGGTGGGACTGGGCTTTAACACAATTGTCCGTTCCATTCAGGTGTCAGAGCATTGTATTTCTGTCTGACGTGCCAGTAGAAACATTGCTGTGGTTAAATTTAATCGCATGTCTTTTTTTCAGAACAGATTGTAGTATTTAACTCTTAGCTCAGTTTTCCATTACTGCTACCACTGTGTCAACTTTTTAACCTTGATCAAACACAGCTTGTCCTGATGAAGCTTTTTTTCTTATGTTGGTCCAGGTTTTAGAGACAGTGAATCATGAGATTAACAGGTGGGTTTGAACTTGTTTTTTCCACTGGTAGTCAGTTGTATTCTCATGCATTTTACTCACGTCTTCAGTTTCTTTTCTTGCTTTTCGTTTCTAAAAAGGGCCCCTGAGAGTTGTGGCTGTGCTGCTGTTGGTGGGTCTCACTTGGCTGCTGGCAATCACATTTTTCGGAGGGGATAGTTCATCTGTGCGGCATTTCTTCACCGGTAGGAGACCTGATGGGATGATAGACTGATTTGATTGAAAATCAATGTTTGAACAAAAAGAAATCACTTACATTTGCCAGTTTTAGCTGATCAAGGAATTTAAAACTCTAATTGATAAGTAATTATTAGTATCAACAGCTCTCTTGGTTTAATTTGTGCTTCATTGTCTCTGTTCTATTTGAACAAAGCAAAACCACTGAAAGACTAAAACTGTCTTTTCAGGTTCAAATGATGAACCTACTCCAGGTACGTGGAAGAACCAGTACACAATGCATTTTTCTCCGTGAAGTTATGCATTTTGGAATGCTCTGTTCTTATCTGTTCCTTTTTTGCCTCCCTCACTCGTTTTCGCATCTTGAATTTTTTCAGAACCTCGTCCCCGACGGTATAAATGTGGACTTTCAGCTCCCTGTCCCCCCAAACATTTGGCTTTCCGTCTGGTCTCTGGTGCTGCCAACGTCATTGGCCCTAAAATCTGTTTGGAGGATAAGATGTGAGAGACTGTGTTTACCCGCTCCTCTCTGTTCCTGTGTGTCTTTGTCTTCCCTGCTGTGTCTTCGGTTTTTTTACTTTGTTTTTTCACTCTTTGTTCTTTTTTTCCTCTGTGCTATCATAAACCAGGCCTCCAAGTTTGTCTGGGGATTTATATGCAAGTATTGCTTAAGTCTTTATGTCCGTCATCTCTTTGGTTTTGTCGGTGTCATGTTTTCTGTATACACATGTAAAGTATAAATACTGAGTATGGACAAGGCCAGGTGCTCCTCAAAAGGCTTCACCTTTAACTTCGTGCTCTTGTCTGCCACAGGTTAGTGAGCAGTGTGAAAAACAACGTTGGCAGAGGGCTGAACATCGCTTTGGTGAACGGTACGGGTGTCACTGTTTAACGAATTCTCTTAATATTTCAGGATCCTGTTGGTTGTATTTTAACTTCTTCTCGATGTTTGTTTGCTTCAGGAGTGACAGGAGAGCTCTTGGAGGCAAAGAGCTTTGATATGTGGGCGGGAGGTAAGTAACAAGAGACTGCTAAGTGTTTATTGTTTTGGCAGATACCAACAGCAGCTCAGTGGAAAGCTCATGTCCTGTCTGTCCTCAGATGTTTCTGACCTCTTGAAGTTTCTTCGTCCTCTCCATGAAGGAACACTCGTGTTCGTGGCTTCCTTTGATGATCCAGCTACAAAGTAAGAAATGTGTGGTGGCGTTTACTCTTTAAACAGCTTTAAAATGTTGTGTGTAATACGAACATTGCAACTAAACAAACTTTTTATTCTTGCACATGAATTTTCTATTTAAAAAAAGAAACAATTTTCATATAGCATTTTTGAATAATAGTGATTAGCTATAAATGATTGCAACCATAAAGTCCTCCTTAAAGCCTTTAAGGAACTATGACTATGTCAAGGTTGTGGAGGTTAAACCAACAATGATAAAGCACTACAGTTACTTACTCAGGAATTATAATAAACTACATTTATGTCAACAGAGGTGAAGTGTTTATGTTAATGTGTAAGCCTCGTGCTCTGAAGAACAGCTAAGCCTCGTAATGAACCTTAATCTGCTGCCTTATCCTAATTTCTGCTGTCAGGCTCAACGATGAGGCCCGGCGCATGTTTGAGGAGCTTGGAAGCACCATAGTGAAGGAGCTGGCCTTTAGAGACAGCTGGGTCTTTGTTGGAGCCAAGGGTATTGAGAATAAGAGTCCCTTTGAGCAGGTATGTTCTTCTTATAAATAACTGTTTATATGAATTTTAAAAAGTCAGAAATGATCACTCTTAATAATAAGGTAAAATTGTTTTGCGGAGTTGAACTCATCCTCCGTAATCTGTGGCTGTTTCTATTAGCGGATGAAGAATAGCAAAAGCAACAACAAGTATGAAGGTTGGCCCGAGTCTCTGGAGATGGATGGATGTATTCCCCTGCGGCCTCCGCTGGAAGCGTAAATCCCATAACTGCCCCGTTCTCCTTTACATCCGACTGAATGGACCACGAAGGGTCCAAATGACTGTCAGAAAGCCAAGGATCTGCTGAACTACAGGATTCATCCAAAGCCACATCTGACCATTTGGTTTCTGTCACATGGCACCATATGAGCTTGTGAGATACCATATTTCAAACTGCTGCAGTTCTGTTATGGAAGATTTATTCATTAAGCGTTATGAGCAAGTAGTACAAAGAAGGGACAAGTTGTTTCAGAGTAAGTAAAAATGTAAGAGATGACACATTTAATGACCAAAGTGTAAAAGTAACTAGTGACTTAAAGCAGAAGAAGCAGGGCTTTTTTTGTCTATTTGAGCCAGTTTTAAAGATCTTTGTTGGGGACTTTGTCTAGCAGACAAAACACCCCTTTCACTCTAAGACATTGAGAACTCTAATCCATGTTAGCACCAAGAAATGATGTGTTTGACTATAACAGTTTACTAGTTCTGTGGGCTGGTTTCATATTTTAATATATTTTCATCTTGTGATATACACGTTGCTGTGATTACTATAACTTGAGTGACTTGCCATTGTTTCCTAGAAGCCTAACACACAGGAGTAATTTGCTTGTCATATGTTTACAGATTTCTTTAGACACGTTTAGCTTAGATGTTTTTATCTTTGGTGAAATAATTTATTCTAATAAAAACACACACGCACATTAATTCTGTGGCCTCATCATAATGCTGCACATGGTTGACAAGCATTTCTCAGCTCAGTACCTTGTCTCAATCTAATGTGAGGTCCTGTGTACTAGGTTTGGAAATGCTGAATGCAACACAAACCTGCAAATGACAAGAGTAGAGAGAACAGAGATTATTGTAGGGTATGACATCTATGTTAGCTGCTGTGTCTAGGTAATATTGCCTCTAAATGACAGGATTTTTATACAAGGCGTCGTTGTGTGCGTTTATATTGTGACTACGCAGATATATATGAATAAAAATTTACAATATCTTTGTTCGTGTGTCCAGAGTGTCGTACTTTAGGAAATCCACCAGAGGGCGACACAGGTCAACGTCCTCCTGGGTTTACTCGGTTCATTGTGCCCAAGGCGTTTACTTCTCCGGCAGATGGTCAGGAGGCTGCTGAACGCTGCCGGCTTGACAGTGAGCTGGAAACGCGGCCCGACGATGCGTTTAACAAAATGACGATGAACGCGACCTGTTACGTTTGTTCATTGATTACATACCGCGAGCCTTCAGGCGCTGATGGAAAAATCGGGATTTCCCGGATGTTTGTTTACGAAAGACTTGGCGTCTTGGAGAACTGTAGGTCATTTAATGTTCAAAGATAGAATTACTGAAATAAAAAAATAATCAGGTACTAACTACTCAATTGCTGCTATTATGTAGGTGTACTGGCCATTCATTAAAACAGATTTTATGAATGCCGTGAAAAATGGGATGCCCCTTACGAGTATAGTATAAGTATAAACAAGAGCAATATATGTTTGCCTTTAGAAGACCACAACATGTATATGCTTGTCTACACAAGTGGTAAAGTAATTCAAACATTTTTGACAACCTTAAACGTGAATCGGTATTTTTATTGAAGGAAAGCTGTGCAGCGGAGTTCTTGTTTACGAGTGGCCCTGAATGCAGCATGTAGTCGCCGTCAACGGCAGTTGGTGTAACGATGTCGCGGCGCTGCCCCCTGCTGGCGGCGCGCGCGAACTGCTCGGGATGAAGCGCAGCCCTGTGGCAAGTGACAACGGAAAGGCAGCGCGCTCGCAGCACACAAGGGAACCCGCCGCAGGCCGCCGCTGCGAATTGTGTACATAAGTTACGGACGGTTCTCTGGCGCCTCGTGAACGTGAGATCGGCAGCGGGTCGAGGCCACGAAGCGAGCGGCGGCCGTGGAAACGTGCAGCGCAGCGGGCAGCATCGCGTGAGCGGCAACGCGGCGGCGACAGCGAGCGCTCCTTCTCTCGCGGACCCAGGCTCGACGACTCCACTGGGGATTTTCAAGCCGACAACACCGCGACGGACCCACTAATTGCAACGACTCGACTCTTTTGTAAAGCTTTTTGTAAATGTTTTTCTTTTCCTCCGTGGGTGTGATAATATTTTCTATCCGGGAGCTGTGCGCACACCTTGTAAATAACAATAATAAATACAGGTAGCAGTGTGGTAACTAGCTGCCTGTCTGAGCCGAGCAGCTGTTTGTGAAGATAAATCCTGTTTATCGCTGGATCCGCGACCTACGATGACACATCTGGGTGAGTGGTGTTTGTTGTTATTGTCTGTCTCTGGGTAACTAAAGACTAATGCTCGTGCAGTCGTGATGTGGCCGGTGAGGGCTTATGTTGTCCAATCTGGTTAAACTAATGCTAATTAAGCATTCATCATGTCTGGTGGCAGCCTATTATTCCCTAATAAATTATGCTGTGTGAACACACTCCAGTCAAGAGACTCGCTGACGAGCCAGACACCAGCAGCTCAGCCCATGATCTCAACCATTCGCTGCTTCCAGGGGTTTTTTCGGAGGCGTCCCGGGTCCTGGGCTCCTGCGTCCCACTCCGTGCGGCGTCTATTCGCCGTTTGCGGCGCCCGAGCTGCCGAGCGGCCACCGGCTGCACTTCACGGTGCCTGCACATCCGGGCAGCACTGTATATGCAGCCTATAAATAACATATATCTACTGTCTGTTGCGTCAGAGCCACTCAGCGCTGCTCGGTCATGTCACAAGGCATTGGCTTCAAGGAATTAATACCAAATATATGCTAGGAATGAAACTCATTTATCAGACGTGCGTTAATTAATGGCATTCTCATGATCGTATCTATTAATTATGTATAACACTAAACATCAACTGTTTATTGATGTTATATTGATATACACCCAAACAGCGCGTCTAATAGTTCCGCCGAGAGCAGTAGCAGTGAACATTAGGGAGGATGCTGAAAAAAAAGAGGATGCTGACAGCAGCTGAATCGCTGAAATCAACACTTTGCTGAAGCCCGGGCCCTCCGTCGTCCACAAAAGTTCACCAGGCGATTGCAGGGACACGGAGGGGCTCAGCTGTTGACGGGAGCTCCAGGAACACGCAATCCTGACTCATCATTGGCTGTTTAAGGAGCCTCTCCCTCACCTGGATCAGATGATTCCCTTTGTGTGTTCTGTGCTTGGAGGGGAATAAAAGAGAACAAAATGGGGGGTTGGATAACTCTCTCTCTCTCCCTCTCTCTCTCTCTCTCTCTCTCTATCAGTGAACAGTACTTTGTGTGTGCGCTACCTACACTCTGCTCCCATGCTTGACCTGGATTGGACAAAAGTCCTTGTTGTGTTTCCTGCCTTGAGTTTCCCTAATGGGAAGAGAACAATCGCTGTGTGTTCGATTCTAGTGCCCGGCGCTGGATTGTTTTTTTTTTAATCAGATCCGAAAACTACAGGCCGAGGCGGGAGACAGCACCGTGTGCGGGTTCTGACTCCGTCGTCTTCCTGCTTGTTCCTGCTTCGCGGCCGGTTCGGTGGCATTTCAGCTGCAGGGATGGTTCTTTCCCAGCTGCCTGTGTCGCGTGGTGCCCAGCGCTGTAATTAATCGTGGCTCCGGCACATAATCAGAGCGTGAACCTGTCCTCCTCTTCGCCGTCAGGCTGCGACTCCGCCCCCGAGGGCCGCTTCACCTGCCTCGTGCAGCCCCTCGCGGAGCAGATGTGACAGCGCTCCCTTAGAGGCCTGATCAGGATGAGGTCAGAGGTCATATGCAAAGCAGACGGCAGCGGCTCAGGTCACGGCACTTCCTGTTCAAACACCTGTCCCGTCTCCTCCTCTCACAACTGGAGCTGCTTTTGTTCGCGCAGAAAATCAGCTATAGTCACTGCTTTCATTCACACAAACATTGGCACATATTTTATCAGGCGAAATCCCCCCCAGCCCTCTTTTTGTCTGTGCCCCCCTCTCTTTATCTCCCTCTTGTTCTCTTTCACACACACATTTTTCCCACCCCTTCTGCTCGCCGATCCCCCCTCACTCCATCTCTCCTTCCCTCGCTCCCGCTCTGTTGGAAACTCTGTCCCACCGGCCGTAGTCCATCCCGTCCCCTCAAACCACATTTATTCACTCTGTTCATCCACAGGTCTCCCACAATTGCAAAAAACATGCGCTGCTTTCTGCTCAGCGCACATGCACACACACACGCACGCACGCACACACACACACGCACGCACGCACACACGCACACACACGCACGCACACACACACGCACGCACGCACGCACGCACACACACACACACACACACACACACACACACACACACACACGCGCTCAGTCCTGTGGCTCTTCCTTTGTCTGCCTGCCTTATTTTTCCAGCCGTACTTTGGTTCCAGGGGATTAATGTGTGCGTCCCCCTGAATCAAGGGATGAGAAGTGCAGCAGGACTGCAGCACCACAACAGCACTTGTTGCGTTTAAAGGGATAGATTGCGTGGGAAACGTGAGCTCTGCCCGCGTGCATTTGTTTGTTCTTTGTGCCAGCGTGACTCCTAGTTCCGCATAAAACACCCTGACAGAGACAGACGTGTCCGCCTCCCGGCCACGAGAATCAGTCACATCCTTGGCGGCACGAAGCAAAGGTGTCACGCCGATTTGCGCTGCTCATTCAGAAATGATTAGAAAGCTGCAGGTGCAGGAGCCTCCCAGAAGCCTGGAGGGCGAGGAGAGCCGCTCATCAGGTGTCTGCTTCCCATGCACTCACTCCCAGCGCGGGTGGAGAGACCACACGCTCCACGTGTGAACATAGTGGTCCTGTACTGTGTGTGTGTGTGTGTGTGTGTGTGTGTGTGTGTGTGTGTGTGTGTGTGTGTGTGTGTGTGTGTGTGTGTGTGTGTGTGTGTGTGTGCGCGTGCATGCGTGTGTGTGTCTGTGTGTGCTTTTGCTTGTGTGTCTGTTTGTGTGTCTGTGTGTGCGTTTGTGTGTGTGTGTGTCTGTCTGTGTGTCTGTCTGTTCGGACCGGAGACTGGGCCGGTGTGAGACAGTGCTGGTTTGCAGCGTGTTTGATGTGCTGTGATAACTCTGTCCGGTATGTGCTTTCATGGGAACTCCTTGCCCCGGGGACACAGGCAGAAACGCTTGTGTTTAAAGCGCAGCTTCCCTCTCGTTATCGCCTGTTGTTTTTTCCCCCTTTATGCCCCCTACATCCTGTCGGTCTGCACCTTTTGGCCTCCACATTAAAATGTCCACATTAACAATTTCAACGCCCAATGAGTTAAATCAGATTAGATGACTCACATTTATTATTATATTCATTAGCTGCTCGGCTCATTCCAGGTCGTGTGTGTGAGCTCCTGTCCACGTCTGGGGAATGCAGCACAGCCAGGAGTCCTTGTTGCTCTGCTAGTACCGGTCTAACGTCAGTCTATTGTGTTGTTAATTAGACTGACAGCTACTAGCAGCGCGTGTCATGCTGCTCGGCTGTAGGTTGATGTGAGCGTTAATGACTGTGTATTAAAAGAGATAATAGCTGGTGTGGGCCACTGGACGGGCCCTGAGTGCATGTGTGTGGGGGCTTTGCTCATTAAAACTGAAGAAAAGGTCCAGACTGGCTGCCGGGGCTTCTTTGAGCACATGGCAGAGTGCTGGATGCCCCCACAGCTACGAGCGGCGGAACCCACGCACACCCCTGACAGGCCCTCGTGTTCAGCTGTGAACTAATATTCAGCCTGACTGTGCTTTTGGCTTTGTGTTGTTTTTTTATTTTGACGGCAGCTAACGCCGCTGGGACGGCAGCATTTTCCGCATGGGCTTTGTCCTATAAGTGCATTCGCTCCCAGTGCGTTCAGATACTTAGTCATCAGCCTTTATTGTACTCATAATTGGCATCCTGACCTTGTCTTTTAAATAGTGGCTGCAGAATAACTCCGCTTGGCTTCTGCCTAATGAAATAGCTTCGTGCGGCCTCAGATGCGATACTACAACAGGCAACAGGTTCTGGTCAAGAAGACGGACGTCCGAGTCAAACGGAACCCCGCTGTGTTTGTCCTCTATTAATAACAACCATCAATTATCTCCCAGTCGGGTTGACAGGAAATGCTGATCAGCTGATGACGGTCGCAGTCGGAGTCGTGTGTATTTATGAGGCCCTTGTTGCAGGTGGTAGTCATTCCAGTACAGTTCAGCAATCCCTCCGTGTATGAATTATTCACACTCGACTGGCCCATAGTTCGTCATCCATATTTAATGATTGGGATCGCATATTCCTATCTGCAGCTTTCTGTCGGCTAATGGAGCTTCTGGACGCGAGCGAAGGAAAGTCACAGGACGCTTATAAAGGTCCACCTGATGAGTGATGGCTACGCGCCGCTATCTGGGGGTCGCTGGAAGTTTATTAGCAGCAGTTAACACATTTGTATCATACTGTGCAGTTCTTAGCAGGAGCTGAAACACCTCTAAAATGATGACACCACTCCAGATGTCTGAATATTAACACGCTGGGGTTTGTTTTGTCTTGCAGGGTTTACTTGAAGACACTCACACACCCGTTGGAAGGAAACCACTGCAGCTTTTCCCAGCGGACTTGATGAAACTCCTGGTTTAGTGTGTGTCTGTGAGCGCTGCCCTGCGAGTTTCTGTGTGATTCCTCCTAATATCATTGCACCAAAGCGTGCTCTGTGGAAAATGTGAGAGAGCGTGAGGAGCGGAGCGAAAGCAGCTTTCCGCCTGCTGTGGCCTCAGCCTCCTCTGGTCCTCGAAGGAGGAGACCCAGGCTCACGGACAGCACGGGCACCACACGAACATAGAGAGACGGGGACTGACAGGGGAGCAAAGGTTTGGAGGAGGAGGAGGTTCAAGAGGGGCGGGAACGAGCGGTCCCCATGGCGACTGACCCGGGAGAGTCCACAGGCACTGAGGACTCCTCAGAAAAACCTGATGGACGGAGGGAGGAGGACACGGAGCGTCCTCTCCAGCAGAAGGAGAGGACGCAGAGCACCCCCTCAGACTTCCCCACCTCTCAGACTGAGGAGAGGCGGGCGACGCGCGCAGAGGAAGCAGGCGGAGGGGACGCCGCCCAGGACGGCGAGGAGTCGCTCGCCAGGCCTATCTCCTTCTCCACGCCCTCGCTGCCGACCGACGGCGGCCAGAAGAAGCTGAGGAGGGAGAAGCGCTTCTTCCGCAAGAGCGTGGAGATCTGCGAGGAGGACGGCGAGGCGGACGTGTTCCCCGAGGCGCCCCACAGCGCCCCCCACGTGGAGCTGCGCGCCTCCGACTCGGTCTTCGGCATCGGCGCCCAGCAGCAGGGGGCGGCGCCGCCGCGCGCCCCCCCGGGCCCCGGCGCCGCCCAGGAGCCGGGCCGGGACGCGCCCGCGTGTGCGCTCGCCCAGAGGGGCAAGGAGAGGGAGCGCGAGCAGGAGGAGGAGGCGGAGATGAAGGCGGTGGCCACGTCTCCTGGAGGCAGGTTCCTCAAGTTTGACATCGAACTGGGCAGAGGGGCCTTTAAGACTGTGTATAAAGGCCTGGACACCGAGACCTGGGTGGAGGTGGCTTGGTGTGAACTTCAGGTAAGGAGACCTGCTAGCGTTACTGCTGTTTAGCTGCACGTACTGCATATATACCAACAAGCAGGCCCAATGAGTCTGCGTCTGGGAGCCTCATGCCCAGAATTGCTGTTGTGAGGGGAATTAAATAAGACGTGTCCCACGAGTCCTTCCTCCTGAAATCTGGAAGTCTCAGCACGTTGTCTGCTTGCTATTCAAAGCGCGGCTGAGCGGAGACCGGGGTGAAACGCAGGAGCATCGCTCGTGTGTGAGTGACGCCTCAGAGTGAAAGTGGAAGCGTTCCCTTCTAGGGCTGTGACGAATCAAAGACGTGGGCGGTCAGCGTTCCGTTTAGCTGAAATGGGGTAGAAACACTCATTTTGGGACCGTGTTGAGGACTTTAAATTGCCCATAGGTGTGAATGTGAGTGTGTGACATCTACCCCTTTAACCTGTAACAGAACACTCTAACTTGGCTCATTTCATTGTGTCTATTGTGTCATATATAAGATGTAAATACTCACGTGAAGGGAGACAATGGGACACATGTGGGGGGATAACGTCACGGATGTAGGTGTTAGAAGAGCAAGCACTGTGAGGAAGCCTTTGTCTTGCATTGTGATGAGAGGAGGAAAAACGATGTTTAGCATCAGGACGGTTCTAGTGTTTACACACAGCAGACTGCAGGTTTAAATTGAGAATTAATGGGGAACTTTGTTAGATGGCGCGAACACCGCGTGCGGCGGCAGACGGACTCGAGGACGAGGAGAAGGAACGCGTGCCTTCGACTCTCGGAGCCACAATAGGGAGCAGTGTGAGGGTTCGCCCTCTGATCTGACTGCTGGCTTTGTATGAGAGGAGTCAGTCATGTGTTTGGTTTGGAGCTAATTCCAAAACAAGAGCCTTGACTAATCCATAAGATCAGAGTCTGTCTGTTGAACTAACAAGCACCACACACACACACACACACACACACACACACACACACACACACACACACACACACACACACACACACACACACACACCCTCATCACCTTTTCTGGTGCTACTCCAACACCTGCTCAATCTGTTTAGTGTGAGCAAACCAGATCTGGCAAATTAAGGCTTGAGGGAAAGTGCAATATTCAGTATTTCACAATGGCAGTGGCACACTGGCTTTAATTAAATCTCTCTGGTTATTTGTTTATGAAGCATTAAGCATCAACATAAACCATACATATACATGGACATCTGTATAACACTACTGGAGCTTACTGTGGACTTATTAGAGCCCATATTACAAACAAAAAGAGGATGTGTTCAGGGAAACAAGGGAAGCGGTTGGAGTGTGAGAACGTGAAGGGAGAACCCCAGCAGGTGATGATGAGCGAGAGAGAGAGAGGGACACGGGGGGGAGATGCCGAGCCAAACAGAGATTTACCGCGGCATTCCTCCCAGAGAGCCGGCGCTCCGTCGCGCAGCGGCGCGGTCACACGCCTATAGACGGATCCAGCGCCGCATTCAGGGCAACGATCCGGTCTCACGGATCACGTGATCGCGCGCCGCTCATTGTTTGCTTGTTTACTCCACCTGCACAACAAGCGTGCACGCGCTCCCAACGGTGATAATGATGCTAATAACTAAACTAGCCTGTCAGCCTGCAGGAGCACCCAGCTACACCCAGCCACAGCGAGGGAAGCCGGGGGATTAGCCCCGATGAGCTTGAAAGAGCAGGTGCTCATAGTTCACTGTCTCCCTCTCCCTCCTCTCGCTGCGAGGGCCTTGAAGGACAGGGATACACCCAAATCCCCCCCATGCGCTGGTATGCGTCTGATACCTCCTGCGTTCCTGTGTGTGAGCTGTTGTTGCCAGTCAGTGTCAGTATCTGCTGCTGTATGTGATTGCAACCCCCTCTCCTCCCCCCGCCTCACCTTACCCCCCCCCTCCCTCCCGCGTCACTATTTGTCTGTGTGAGTGAGCATGCAGAGTGATCCAGGGAGTTAATTACAGCGGGTGCCTGTCAGGCTGGAACAAAAACCCTGCACAGACAGCATAACTGGGCCAGCAGCGGCCAGACTGGTCCGTCCCAGTCTGGTCCAGCCCAGCTTAGCTGAGCCCAGCCACAGCTGTAGCGCTGCGAACACAGAGATCTATTGTTTTCCTTAATGATTAGAAACATCAGCATGAGAAAGTGGACTGTGACTTTCAATTAGAAGTAACAGCTGTTTTCCTGCCTGCTTCATTGCTTTGGTAAAACAATGTTATACAGTAGTTAATTTCCATCAAAAACTAATTTGTGATGTTATTTGGCCACAGCGTAACTGTGAAAACCAGGCTGCGGCCTTAACACCTGCTCAGTTAAGTAGAATAAAAGAGAGGCTAACCATTAAAAACATGCAGGGGCCGGATCACATCCACTGCAGCTGAACTGACTAGACCTGAACGGGATCGATGGAACCAAAGTGACCAGACTCATATTCAAGTAGGGCACTGACAGTAACGTGTGGCACGGACCCCTCGGGCTGCGTCCCGCCACCATTATGCAACCAGCAGCGGCGACACATGAACCACAGCCTACTGGGAACAAGGAAGCACTGAAACAAAAGGCCAGGGCATCGCGGCGGCTGAAGGGATCTTTGCTTGTCATGGTGAACTTGGCCCACTCACGTTAAGTTCTAATCCGCTGCGTGGGCCGGCTCTTCACCGGCTCCGGTAGCTTACGCTAATCTCCTGGCAGCCGCCGCCACAGGGTGACACCTGCAGCGCCACACACTCCACGCCCTCAGATCCCGTCCTGTTTTACGAGTACGCAGTGTGTGTGATATCACGACGCTTCATGGGCTCTCACCGTCCGCCAAACATGTCCTGTTCATTTCCCCTTGTGATTTATGAGGCTACCTAACCCGCAGCTTGACCTTCTGCCTCAAAACGCGTGATCCTAAGCAAATCACATGGTTCACATCAAAGTCCTTGCCGTGTTAACCTCGCACTTCCCTTCTGCTAGATAACAACAGTCTGATACATTGCCAGAAACTGATAATAGCCTTGAACATGACAGCAGCAGCAACTATTTGGACTTGGCAGTTTAGTTTTATGCGATGACACCGTTTTACCACTTTTGTGCGTTAAGTGTGTATATGCATGTGGGCGAGTGGATTTCCTCACTGGGTCGGCAGTGTGCGAGTCTGTCTAGACACCGTCCCGCCAGCTGAACTCGCTGTGACCTTTGCCGACCCCAAGGCAGCGACGCAATCTGTGGGACACGGTGGCTGCTGAGGAGGCGAGATACGACACAAGGCAAGCGATCGGTCTCGCACGGTGGCAGACCGTGGAGAGACCGGCGCGGCTGAAGTCTAAGCATACAGCACACCTGTATGACGACACAAACGGTCCAACTCATGGGGTCAAAGAAGCGTGTGCTCACATAGAGCTACTGTAGCTGATGCTAAAGGATGGAGGTATGAGGGCAGGCGCAGAGAATGTGTTCTTAACCATAATAGCTCAAAGAGGAGCAGGCTTTTGTTGCTGCTACTTCCCTGTGGGCGGGGGGGGGGGGGGCTCCTTCACCAGTACTTCCAGAAAAGGACACTGAACCAGTAATAGACACAGAGAGCGACGCGGGTGAAACAGCAACAAACGCATATAATAACTATATAGATCTGTGAGCGTGTTCATCTACAGCACGCTGCCTCCTTTTGGGGAGCGTCGCCTCAACCACAAAAGATCAACATCCATTCAATCGATCAGCGGAAAAGCCAGCGTTATGATGACTTCTATTTATAGTGGGTCTGTCTGTGGGGTGACAAAAAGCTGCCATCTGACTTCCAAACTAATGTTAGGGCTGTTTGGCTCATACTGTCTTTATAATTCGCTGGACAAACGAACAGCGTTGAACTCCAGAGTGTCCTCAAATAGCATCAAAAGGTCAACAAAGGTCAGAGGAGCACTGATCTGAAATGGGTTGATGTTTGAGACAACTACTTAATAATTCACAGTGACTCAGTGGAGCCAGTCAGTGTTTTATCCCCTTTAAACCATTTGATTATCAGCATTGTGCGTGTGTGTGATAATGTTACACCATTATTTGCATATTCATAAGCATCTCTTATGAGTATTTGTTCTGTATGAGAGCACTAAAATGTGAAGGCGCAAACTAACACTAGTTTTGCACACTCACTGCACAACAGGCCTGTCTTTGTTTTTCGAATGCACCAAACGACGGCGTCTGTTTCTGTGGGATGAGCCTCATCCATTCTGTGTCGTACTGGGAATACGGGGAAAGTGCAGCAGAAGTGTGTGTTCTAAATGTAAGCCTTGGGTGTTGTCTCGGCGCTGCTGTAACTCTGTATTGCTACCACCATCTAGTGGCGGCAGACGCTGGTGTCAAGTAGAAATGGGCACGTTGTTCAGTATGCAAATCGTGACCCGGCGTGTGCCTCTCACCCAGGACCGGAAGCTCACCAAGGCCGAGCAGCAGCGCTTCAAGGAGGAGGCTGAGATGCTGAAGGGCCTCCAGCATCCCAACATCGTGCGCTTCTACGACTCCTGGGAGTCTGTGCTCCGCGGGAAGAAGTGCATCGTACTGGTCACCGAGCTCATGACTTCAGGAACACTCAAAACGTCAGCACCCTCATATCTGCTTTACATGAAGCCTATAGTGTTTATATTATACTGTAAAGGCTGTTGACTTTGGTTGGATTATAACAAAATACCTTTCACCTAATGTGAAAGACTGGAAAACGTATTCAGTCTAAATTTATCAATAAATTCATTATTCGTCGTTACAGTTAAGTCATTTGTAAATAATGAGATATTATTCATTCTAAGTTGATTCTAATATGGCTTTGCTGTCTCTGCAGTTACCTTAAGCGCTTTAAAGTGATGAAACCCAAGGTGTTGAGGAGCTGGTGTAGACAAATCCTGAAGGGCCTCCACTTCCTTCACACCAGAACTCCTCCAATCGTCCACCGGGACCTCAAGTGTGACAACATCTTCATAACAGGGCCCACGGGATCAGTGAAGATAGGCGACCTTGGGCTGGCCACTCTCATGAGGACCTCCTTTGCCAAGAGTGTCATAGGTACTGTACACGCCGCCTCTGCACTAGCAACGGCCCATGGGCGCGAGCGGCGCCGCGCGATGCTGCTTTATGTTGAATCACTGTCTGGTCTCCATAGGAACGCCGGAATTCATGGCTCCAGAGATGTATGAGGAGCACTACGACGAGTCTGTGGATGTTTACGCCTTCGGGATGTGCATGCTGGAGATGGCCACTTCAGAATACCCCTACTCCGAGTGCCAAAACGCAGCTCAGATCTACCGGAAAGTCACAAGCGTGAGTTTCTTTGACACATCTCAGACTCGTGGCGATAGCAATGACTTCTATTTAACCCTTTGGTGGTGATTGTGATTACTCAGCATCCCAGAACCTAAATACAGGTTTACATATTTGTGTGCAGGGCATAAAACCCGCCAGCTTCGACAAAGTGAACGACCCAGAAGTCAAAGAGATCATCGAAGGCTGCATTCGTCAGAACAAGAGCCAGAGGTAGGCAGCTTTGCCTGTGTCACACAGCCTCATTCATGCAGAATGCTGCCTTGTGCTCATTTTCACCACCTTCGCTCCTCGTGGTGTCTGTGTTTCCACAGGCTCTCCATCAAAGACCTCCTCAACCATGCATTCTTCGGGGAGGACACGGGCGTCAGGGTGGAGCTGGCAGAGGAGGACACAGGCGTGCAGGATTGTCTGGCCCTCCGGATTTGGGTTGAAGACCCCAAGAAGCTGAAGGGGAAACACAAAGACAATGAGGCCATTGAGTTCAGCTACGACCTGGAGAACGATAGCGCTGAGGAGGTGGCTCTAGAAATGGTGAGACAAAGGCAGTTCATGTACGATGGGTGGAATGCGTGTGATGTGGAGGAGACTGGGGATAGGATTTAATGCTTTAAAGCTTTGAAAAAGGTCACTTGAAGGAAATCCATCAGCCATTTAAAGGCACATGTTTCTGACCTAGATTCCCTCAGCCTACTTCTAGTGAGGAATTAATTAATTATCTCTCTCTCTCTCTCTCTCTCTCTCTCTCTCTCTCTCTCTCTCTCTCTCTCCTTCTGCACTCCTCTCTTGTCACAGGTGAAGTCAGGTTTCTTCCACGAGAGCGACGCCAAGGTGGTGGGAAAATCCATCCGGGACAGAGTGAATCTGATCAAGAAGTCACGGGAGCGTCGGCAGCAGCAGCAGCAGCTCCTCCAGCAGCAGCAGGGCCTGGAAGAGAGACGAGACTCCACGCTCACCTCGTACGCCTTTTCTCACCCATCCTGCTCCTCGTCACTGGGACCGGGAGCAGCCGGCCAGACGGGAGGAGGAGGAGGAGGAGGAGGAGGAGGAGGGGGGCAGGAGGCGGAGGAGCTACCTGAGGTCGACCAGCATGTCAGACAGCAGCAAATATTCAGTGGCACAACCCTCAATCTGCCAGGTGGAGTATGCGCCTTCACGCGAGCTTTCCTGTCTTATTAGAACGGTGCACTGTGAGCTAAGGAGCATCTCTGCATTGCTTTCTGCTTGTAACTCAGATTGTGAGAGCGCTGGGTCGGCCAGCTGTGAATCTCACGCAAGTGGACAGAGCCAGGCGTACTCTCAGCAAGGAGAGTCCCAGAGCGCTCTCCCTCCTGCAGCTGCAACATCTGTATGTCTGTGCTTGGCTCTCGCTGTCGTTATATAAGTAGAATAGGAATAACCACTGCTTGAAGTGATTCGTGATGCGTCGTTGCTCTGCCCCATAGGCCGCTGCTGCGCTGGCTCATCCTGCCATCGGTGAGGCTGGAAGCGTTCCAAATGTGCCTCTCGCTCAGAGTGTTAGTATGTCGGGCATGTCCGTAGGACAAAGCGGAGGGGCACCCGTTCCCCAGATGTTCCTCCAGCCCAGTCCCATGGTTCCACAGGTATCGCCCAGTGTACCTCAACAATACCTGCAGGTGAAAAGGGTGAAACTAACTTGTATTAAAACACCTTTAATTCCAATACTCCCAGACTTACAACCTAATTGTTCAGCCCACAGGGTTTCCCCCAGAACACAAATGCTGATGGTGATTGTGAGGATTAGAATCCTCACAATCAGTCATTCTAGTCCTTCTGTCATCTGAGCATCATTTTTATCCTTTTTACTAAAATTTAATCTAACACACTGTGGGAAACCCTGTTATGAAATGAATTTTTTAAATTGTGCTCTTTCCCTAAACTTATTCTTACCTAATTGTTACTACTCTCTTTTCCCATTTCTTTCCTCACCAATCATCATTTTGTCATTATCACTGAGTAGTCACAAACATTCCCCACAGACGCCCTTCAAACCGCCACTCCCCATGGCTCGCTGGCCTCACACACCCCCACATTCATTCCCCCTGTTTCCCCACAAGCACCCATTAATGTTCTCCCTACACCCATGTCAGTCAGTGATCCTGCTGGACTAGCAGGAACCATTGTGCCCCTGGCTCATCAGACCCAGCCCCCTGCCAATCCCATGCAGCTTACTGACATCATTCCCCAGGCAGCACCCCAGCAAACACAGCCTATAATGATCCCTCAGCAGACTATTGTCCAAACACAACAGATCGTGATGGATCCCCAGACCTCCACCCTTCAGCAGCAGCCACAGCCGCAGATGGAGGCCCAGGCCGCTCTGCTCCAGCATCCGCCCCCGATGGAGCAGCATCCACAGAGCCTGTCCGCCGCTGTACAGCCGGAGCCCCAGCAGCCCATCTACGTGCAGCACCCGCTTCCGCCAGTCCAGCCGACCCCTCAGCAGCAGGTGTTAATCACCCAGCCAGGCATCGAGCCGCCGGCGGAGCAGCCGCAGACCTACACGCGCCAGCTGACAGCGGATCCCTGCGAGCAGAGGACGATACCGCCACAGCAACAGCCTCAGCAAACGCAAACCCTGCTGCAGCAACAGCAGGCGCTGTTCCTGGAGCAGCGTCAGATGTATGTGCAGCAGCAGCTCGATCAGCAGCAGCACAAAGCCCTGCTCCAGCAGCAGCAGCTTCAGCTGGAGCAGCAGCAGGCGCTGCTGCACAAGCAGCTGATGGATCAGCAGCAGCAGGCTCTCATTCAGCAGCAACATGAGCAGCAGCAAACACAAGCTCTATTACAGCAGCAGCAGCAGCCACAGGCCCTGTTACAGCAGCAACTGGAGCAACAACAGCCGCCGAGCCAGTTATACCAGCAACCTGGGAAACACGGCGAACCGGAGAAGCAACAGCAAAGTGGGCAGCAGCAGCAGCAGCAGCAGCAGCAACAGGAGGTCCTACTCCGGCAAATAGAGCAACAGCAGCAGCAGGCTCTCATCCAGCAGCATTTACAGCAGCAGCAGCTGCAGCAGAAGGCCCAGCTACAGCTCCAACAGGAGCAGCAGCACATGCAGCTCCAGCAGCACATCGAGCAGCAGCAGCAAGCCCTGCTGAAGCAGCAGCTGGAGCAGCAGCGCCAGCAGCAGGTCCGCCTACAGCAGCAGCAGGCCGAGATCCTACAGCAGCAGGCCCTGATACAGCAGCAGATCCAGGAGCACGCGGCCATCATTCACCTCCAGCAGAGTGAAAAGCAAGAGGCCGCCCCCTGCCAGATTCCAGCCGATGCGCAGCACGTGCGTGTCCCTCAGCTGAGCGCGCCTCAGTTTAACCATCACGCCGGCCTCCCGCAGCAGCTGATAGAGCAGCAACAGCAAGTGCCATCGATTCAGCAGCAGGCGTTCGTCGCCCAGACGCAGCATCACGCCTCTGTTAATGTCCCCGTGGGAGCTCTGCAGAGCAGCGATGTCATTCAGCATCAAGCTCCACTTGTCCCACAGACCCAGGTCCCACTGGCCGTTCAGACTGCCCAGATTCCTCTCCCGGCGCCTGCGGTGGTCCCAGCTCAGGTCCTGGCCCAGGGTCCGGTGCCTTCAGGCGTTCAGCCCGTGTCCCAGCCTGTGGTGGCTCCGTCTACAGACCAGTACCAGCAACAGCTGCAGAAGCTTCCTCAAGCACAGCAACCGCTGGCTCCGCTTCCTGTGCAAACCCAGGCAGCGGTGCCGCCCGTGCCAGCTCCCATCCAGCAGCCGCTCCCTTTGAAGCAGTCGCTGGTCCCACTCGAGGTGCCTCCACAGCGTGCGCCTGTCGCTCACCTGCTGAACCGCCCGCCTGCACTGATAAGCAACGTGGCCGAGCCCGCGGCCCAGAGCCGGGCCCTGCCTCTCTACGGCCACCTTCTGGGAGATGCCCCGGCGTCGCCACAGCACCAGGCTCTCGCACACGCCCCGGTCCAACCACCCACACAGGTCCAGATGCAGGCGCACGCCCAGACGCACCACGAAGCACTGGGCGCCGAACAGGCCGCTGCTTTTCCTGCCCCACAAGTGCCCCTCAGCCCCTCCCACGCCTGCCACCCGCCGGCGCCATTATCCCAAACACCTGCTTCTGCCCCTGCTCCAGAGCTGCCCTCATCTCCGCCAGCTGCCCAGGCTGCCCCAGCAGGGGGGCCCGACCTCATGCCCGCCTCGCCCCCGCCTGTAACTCCTCTACAAGCGCTTGATTCTAACGCTCCCAAACTGCCCCAAGCTTCGCTGCAAGACTGTGACCTTACCCTGCTGGGCATTGCTCAGGTACAGGAAGTGAGAAAGTGTGCTGTGTTATAATGGTTTCAAAAGTATTAGACTCTGATTTACTTAAATTCCCTTGATTCAAACTAACACGTGGAGTTTGTTTTTAAATGTCATATTTTTAACTATTTGTGCAACTGCTGACGTTTTTCACGTGTTTGTGTTTTGTGTGTACCTGCATCCTCCGTTCTGTGTGTATTCATGTCACTCTATAGGATGGTCCATACCTGTCAAGTACAGAACATCACTCTTCTTCAGGGTATGTCTGATATCATTACTGTCTGACTGTGATTGATTGACACTTGAGCCTTTGGTAATTGGTGCATTTTAGAAAAGGACCAAATGCAGAGACAACGTGTTACATTGATGTCCTGCTCTATTTAACTTAACCGTTTACAGGTCTGTTCCTGCTAATGGCGAGGACACTCTCCAGCTCTTAATAAATGGAAAACTAGAGAAATTAAAATCTCAAAGAAGAGCCTCCTGTCAGAAGTCTGAGAAGGTTTCACATCAGTTTCAGCTCAGCATGCTCCAGGTCCGAAACCGCAGCAGAAATCCAAACGTTGTCGAGTTCATGAATTCCAGACGCTGTGGAACAGGAAGGGGACATAATGTGCGTTTGTCGTGTCCTCTCAGGTGTCCAGCAGTGGGGAGAACATGGTGGAATGCCAGTTAGAGACCCACAGCAACAAGATGGTGACATTTAAGTTTGACATAGATGGAGATGCCCCTGAGGACATAGCAGAATACATGGTAAAGGCTTTACGGCCACAGTCACTGCACCGACTCCTGATAAGAGGAAGTAGACGCAATGTTTTAACTGTTTCTCATTGCTTCGATCTTCATTTTAGGTGGAGGAGGACTTTGTGCTTGATGTAGAGAAAGAGAAATTTGTTGAAGAGCTCAGAGCAACTGTTAAAAAGGCCCATGAAATCCTCCAAACTCATTCACAGGTAAATCTGAGGTCTGCCCATCAGTCCCATGTGTTTGATGAGAGAGGTTCATGTTTATCCCTCTGTTTCTGTTAGACGGGATCGACTGATCAGCTTCACGTGAGCACCCCCACTAGCTCAGCAAGTGAGTGTGTGAAACTATACTGCGCTCTTGTGTGACAGAATGCGAAGTCCTTCTAATTATGACGCCTGTCTTTGTGGATCCCCAGCAGACGCAGTGCCTCATTCCTCCCCAGTGGGACGCTGGCGCTTCTTTATCAACCAGACCATCCGCCATAAGGACTCTTTCTCCAGCCAGGGAGCGGCTACACCGCCCCCCACTGGGGAGGTGAAGGTACCGCAGTCTCCAGAAACAAAGCAAGGTTCGCCCCCCCGTCGTTTTAAGTGTTATAGCTTTTTAACGCGCAGCCTTCCACTCATCATTCATGTGTTTCTGTCTGTGACTTCAGAAAGTGACACGTCTGTGAGTCTGGACTCCTTCCCTGGTATGTCCTCCCCGCCGGTGCTTTCTGCCTCCTCGCCTCCAGTCGCCGCTGGGTCGGGACCTGCTGCCCCCGTTCCCCCAGCCGCGGCTTCCCTTCAGGCCGCTGCCTCCGATAGCGTCTCTGGACCCGCTCCCACCCTCGACACGTGCGCTTCTGTCACTGCTGCAGGCGCATTTAAACTGCCTGCGCCCACTTCGGCTCCCGCTGACCTCCCCGCGTTGTCCACTGCTCCTCCCGTTGTTCCTCCCGCGGTCCATCTCGAGGCCCTCGCTTCGCCTGGGAAAAGAGCTGCTGTGGATCAGTCCTCGACGTTGTCATCATCTCAGCAGCAGCAGACACTCACCCAGGTGGCACAACCAGCCCCACAACTACAGCCGCAGCTACAGCCGCAGGCCTCGGCGCCTCAGCAGCCGCAGACGCAGACGGCCCAGCTCGAGCTGCAGCCGAAGCAGCCGCCTCAGCATCCAGCGTGTCAAGAACAGCGGGCGAAGGAGCTGGCGCTGCATCAGTCGCTGCATCAGTCCCTGCAGCAGCTACCCGAGGTTCCGGCGCTGCCTCTGCCGGGTCACGTGGAGCTGTTACCACAGCCTCTGCAACCGTTTCTGTCAGCAGTGCCTCTACAGCCCCCGCTTCTTCAGCAGCAGACCCCGTTCACCCAACAGTTAATGCCACAGCCGCAACTGCAGCAGATGCCCCAGCAGGGCCTCGTGCCCCAAATGGCCGCGGTGGCGCAACAGCAGGCCCATCTGGATCACCTGCAGCAGCAACAGTTGAACCTGCACAGCATCCACTTACAGCAGCAGCAGCAGCTGCACATGGGAGCGGCGACTTTAAAGTCAGATCAGAGCCAAATGCTGCCGCTGTCCATCAGTCAGCAGTTTCTTCAGCAGCAGATGAATATTTGCCCTGTGCCCCAGCAGCAGGTTCCACTGCAGGCACAGGTCCCTGCTGACCTGGCTCCACAACATGTGCAGCCGCAGCTGCAGCAGGCTGAGCAGCAGGGGGCGGTGAAAGCCCTGGACGCCGCCCCCAAGCAGCAGATGCTTCCCCTGACGAAGCAGGCGTCTCTACAGATGTCCGAGTCAGAGGTGTCCACGGGAGAAGCGAGCGTCACCGAGGACACGGGCAGCTTCTCGGCGCCCCCCCACCCGTCCTCCGACTCCTCGCTGCCCCCCCTCCAGGCGGGCCCGGCGGAGGCCTCCGTGCCCCCGCTCTCCCTCACCATGACCCCGTCCCCCGCTCAGCCGTCCTCCGTGGCTGAGTCCGACAGCGAAGGCCCACCCAAAATAGAATTTGTCGACAACCGGATAAAGACGCTGGACGAGAAGCTGAGGAACTTGTTGTATCAGGAGTACAGCGGCGGCGGGGCCTCGGCCGGCGGAGCTGGTGCCGCGTCCGCTGCCTTCCCAGCAGCCGGAGGAGATGACTCGTCGGAGCCACAGTCGCTCCACAAGTCTTTCCCCCCTCCCGCCTCCTCCTCAGACACCTCCCCCCACTCCTCCTCCTCCACTACCTCCTCCACCTCCTCCCGCTCCTCCTCCACCTCCCCTGAGCCGGACATGGATGCAGGGGGAGGGGCTTCCTCAGAGCTGGGTCCGGTGGGGCTCCACCCATGTCTCCCCTCTGCTTCCACTTCATCAACCCCACCCACGTCTCTGCTGCCCCCCAACCCGGATGATGCTGCCGGGCCCCGACGCCCACCTGTGCCAGGAGAACCAACAATTCTTGTGAGTGAACACAGCAGATTAAATAATTCCATTTTCAACCTGTTAAATCTTTCAGAGTGAAATTCATTTTTTGCTCTAAGTTCTGTCCCTCCACTTCCAACGTCTCAGCTACTTGCAACTACCTTTAATTGTCTCAACTGAACTGTTCTAGGCTGTTCCCCCACACGCTGACTCCACTGGAGATGCCTCGTGGCCCAGTCAGCATCCGATCCCCCTCCGGCACGGACAGCACCATCACAATGCAGGAGGTGGATATTTTGGCCTAAACCTGACATGTCCTAGTATCAGAAATCCTGTTAGCAAGAAATCCTGGACTCGCAAATTCAAAAACTGGGCGTGCAAACTGCGCCACTCCGCCAGCTTGTTCAAGAAGCCCAGAGTTCAGCAAGGTAGCGTCCTCTTAGGGAGCGAGCGAGAGAGAGAGAATGGGATGTTGAGGCATGGACCTAAATCTAATATCTACTAGTTTTAACATAGTAAAATAACTTTTAACCATCAGGAATTAATAACTGTTAACGTTAATGGATGTTGATGTTTCCAGCTAAATTATACTGTTTGTTATGTGACTCTAGCCCCTATGTATTGTCCATGTTGACATCATTACATACATTAATGTTTTTCATTTATTTATTTCTATTTTCTAAATTACTTTTTACCTAATTTAATTTTCTAGGAACTCATTCTTTTTGCATGGAGTACTCAACCAGGGACAGTGGAGAGTAGGGGCGGGTGGGCGGTGGGCTGCGGGGTAGGAAGCTGTTGGCATCGATAGTGCGGTGCCCGGTCCCCGAGCAGACGAGCTGTGGAGCAGAGCCAAGCGGTGCTGGTCCTGTGTCCAGGACAGGACATGTTCCTGCACATGACACAGCCCTCCCCCTCAGACGCCACCATCTCACCTCCTCACCTCCACCCGCTGGCTCAGTGTAGGCGCCGCAGAGATGAGACAGACGCGCCGCTGTGAAGCTGATTCTCTGTGTGACTCCTACACTTTAGCATAGCTGCATATCACAATGAGAGCCATGCGCTCTCCTACATATCATGAAGCTTAAGCAGGGCTTATAAGTCGATAGGCTTGACGTGAGGCTCAGCTTTATTTCCTCGTTTACACACACTCAGTCATTCCTGCATGTATATGTGTTTATATGTGTAACAGCAACTTAAATCCTTCGCTTTAAGTGCGCATGCATGAGCACGTCTGTCACCTTCCACCCAAGTGACTAATAACTGGTTATCTGTAAGTAGATCTGCAGTAGATCACAGTTTATGTTTGTGTGTTGGTTCTAGTCCGTGAGAGTGCGAGTGTGGATGCGTGGGTGGGTGAGGGTCCACTGAGTTGAAGTGCTGTTTAACAATATTCCTCTTTACTTTATTTGTTTCCATGCATTTACTGCCCCTTCCCACACACACATAACATAAATCTCTTCAGCATGTATTTCTAAAAGTACATTAACAGTATTTTACTAAAATGTGTGGCACAGAATACACTCTGATGCACATGGACCTGCATGTCAGTCACGGAGTCGACGATGTGTGGTGGCTGGTGATTTTTAACGCTGTTCTCCTGTGTTCGTGCCCCGTGTCTGTCCGTGTGCATCTGTGTTTGTCCGTCGTGTTCGTTGCTTTCGTTTTTGTATGTCCCGTCGTTTTTACGCTCCACGTTTCTGCGTCTCCCTTTTTGTTTTTCATCCCTCTTTCTTCGTCAGGACGTTCCAGCAGTCAGGCTGTCCAGGAGGAGAACGAGCCACCGCCTCCAAATCTGAGTCAGTCGCGCAAAGGACGCTTTCAGGTAGGGAGGAAGATGAGCGCCCCCTTTTGGCCTGTCGTGTAAAAGGTCGGTGCGTTCCGGTCACTTGAATGTTCTCTGCCATCAGGTGACGCCGGTGCCTCAGACATCGCCCCCCAAGGCTGTGCAGTCAGGCCACAGCAACTCTCACAGGAAAGTGGGACGCTTCTCTGTCACACAGGCTGAGGCGAAGAAGGACGACGCGCAGAGCGACAGCTCCCCGGTGTCGCCGGACCTGCAGAGGGAGAGGAGGAGATCTCGGCCGAAAGACGGGGAAAAGGAAGACAGTAGGAGGACCCCGTCGCTGGCCCACCTGCCGCGGGGTCACGGGTTCAGCCACTCACCCCTGTGCAGCAGCGACGATGATGACAATGAGAGCGAGCTGGAGGATGAAAACCTGAGGAAAGAACTACACAAGCTCAGAGAGAAGTACGTCACGGAGGGGGTTTATTCTCGTTTATACCTATAATTGCTGTTTGTGTCCTACTGAACAAACAGGCTTACGTGTTTCCACTGTTTTGGGTCTTTCCCTGTAGGCACATTAAGGAGGTGGTATCTCTTCAGGCCCAACAGAACAAGGAGCTGCAGGAGCTGTACAGGCAGCTGCGGTCCCTCAAAGACCAAAGGCAGAGTCTGCCCGCGTCTCTGACCCGAACCCCCCCACTCTCCACGGCGCCCGCTGCTCTGTCTCCTCGCAGGCCCAGACCAGCCAAAGCCAAGCTTCGGCCCCGTCCCCACTCCCACATGGACAACAACGGAGTGACGCACTCTGGTGAGGCTGTTCGGCAACTTGCCCTCCGCTAATTTCTCTTTTGCTCCCCGCGCAACTGCTTCTTCTGTCTCTCACGTAGGCATTGAGCAGTCTAGTAGTTTTTCAGGCAGTGAACAGAGCAGACTGCCCGTTTACTACGACCCAGAGCGCTGCGCTTCACTGCCTTCTAAAAGAGGTGTGATGTCACAGCCTGGACGCATCGAGACGCAGTGTCACGATTAAGCGGCTGCCACGTGTTTTCTCCTGTTTCCACAGACAACAGTCCTCTACGAAAAAGCACATTCACAGATGAACTACACAAACTTGTTGATAATTGGACCAAGGAGCCAGTGGGCCCTGCTCTGCAAAAGCCTTCACTGAACCAGATTAAGCAGATTCAACAGGTGCAGGAGCTGGGAGGCTGGAGCCAGTCCGCTGAGGTAGAGACCTTCTACTTTCATTCAAACTTTGATCAGATATGAATATTTTGGCCACATCACCCTAATCGGAGGATCCAGTAGTTGCTTATCGCTGTATTCAATACAGGTTGCTCCTCCAGGATGGTTTCCCGTGGTTCCACTGAACCCCCAGAAAACTCCCACCCCCACCAGCTTGCCTGTGACAGCTTCTTCGCATTACACGGGTGGGGGGAGCCTGTCCACCCTGCACTCGCCCGGACCTCCACCACAAACGCACATGGCTCAAGTGCCACAGCTGCAGCAGAGTTTACACGGCCATCAGCCTCTTCCCCTCCAGCAGATGACCTTTCAGCAGTCCCCGCTCCGCCAGCAGGTCCCACAGCCCCGGATGCAATCTCCCATCCAGTCCCAGTCTGTACCACAAACACAGCCCGTTGCCCAGCCGCCACACCCGCAACCTCACAGCCAGCCGCTGCTGTCTTCCCAAATAACAGCGTCCTCACTTCCCGTGGCTACATCGCTTCTGCCTGGAAGCGGCAGCATTGCGCTCACAGATAGCGCTGCTGCTGCTGCTGCTGCTGCTGCGGGGACGTTTTGCTCCTGCTCCTCATCCACGTCAACCTGTTCCTCCTCCTGCTCTGCTGCTGCTCTACCTTCCAGTGCCAAAATTCACCCAGCACCTCCCACCTCTGCTCTTCCTCTGGGACAGAAATAAACCTAAGGCTAAGTGTAAGGTATATGAAGGTGCAAACGATGGAAATAATGAGTGGTTGGAAGTAAAGCAGACGGTTAGCCCTGTGTATGTATGCATGAGTGAGTTGTGCTTGCAATGAATATGTGGATTCATTGCAAGCAACAGGAGGGATTTATGAATCATGTTATGTTTGGGTGTTGAGATGTATCATTTCTTTCATGTATGAGCGTGTGCATTTATGACAGTGTGTGAGTGTTGAGAATTTTTGGACTGCATATTCCGTAGGTCCTTAAACACAAAATGACATTCATGTTGTTTTCAGACCAACCTTGTTGGGGCTAAACTCTCCCTAATCTGAACACAAAGGACAAAATATCTGACTGTTTTTGTTTTATTTCAGTTTGTCAAGGCCTACAGTAAAAGGGTTATTAATTTTAAAAGTGCAATTAGCAATGGTCATCTAAACTGATCAGCATGTATTAATCGAACTATGTCTGTAAGACATAAAATATTTTTGTAGGATCACTAATGAAAACCAGATGCATAGTTGATTTTTTGTGGTCTTTTCAAACTTGCAGGTTCACAACAAAAGGCTTCTAACAGTTTAAACAACAGCATGTAACACATTAGATCTGTTTCCCACTGCTACTACAACACAGCCCAACATGTGCTTTGTAACGTTTTCTCTTTGGAATCTAGAAAGTGTCTGGATTACTAAAAGCGAAGTGATATATAATTTCAATTTCAATTTTTAATATGGTGGTAAAAATTGAAATATTGTTTGACAACTATGTAAATTGGATACTTACACTCAAGACTGCATGAAAATATCACTAACTTGACCTGCCTGAGTGAAAACTGCTTGCACTCGATGTACGTTCATTTACTAGCAGCCTACTACTGAGATACTTTATGGCTTATGAGTACATTTGCTTTCAGTATGACATGCTTTCATATTTGACAATAGAGCTTTTAGTTTGAGTGCTGCATATCAAGGTATAACACAGCGCTGAGGAGGAAGATGAAAAAGAAAAACTGCCAATTGCTATAGAATGGGAGACTACATGGGTTATTTCCATATTGCCTTTTAAAATTACTGCATTGTTGTAAGTGTGTAGGTATATAATTTTTCTGTGTGACAAAGCTTGGTGATAACTCCATGGTATACTGCATTATAATTGCATCCCTGTTTCATCAGCGTTGAGATTCAAAGCAGCCTCTTAAACGTCACTGTATCAAACAAGTGTTTACTCTGCTTAAAACCTGTTTCCTTAAAAAGAAAACAGTGTAAACTTAGACCAAGTTTCATGCCCAGCTTTGAGATCCTTATTTGCTTTATTTTCGTCAGCTCTGTTTGGCCTTTTAAAATTATGCTTAATTTTGTCTTCAACCACAGGCTGTAAGTTTGGATGCATCCTGTAGGAGCTGATCAATGGGCCATAACCAGGCTTTATGTTTACTGCTAAAGGTTCACTGAAGTCAAAACTGTTCCTGTTCTTCTGATTTTATTGGGTTAACAGTACACTAAACCATACACACATTTGAGGGTTAATCTTTGTTTGCATAACAATTAGCATGTAGTAAATGCAGCATTTCCGTTTTATTGATGATTAAAAAAGATTGTGTGCCACAGAAAACAAACAGGAGATTGTACAGGTTGTTTATGACTGATACATATGGGTCAAATAAAATTCTAAACATGAGTGGTTGAGAACCATTTTGTGCTAAAGGGTATGGTTGTTCAGAATCCACAATTGCATAATCTACAGTGTAACAGTGGTTTTCTGTATTTGTTGCTTTTCAAAACAACCCACATTTTCACAGAGACGTAGTTCATTATTAGTGAAGGTGAGATACATGTGCTGTCATGTCTGATACTAACATGTTGCCCACAAGGTACAGCTTAATGATCATAATTCATGGTGTGGGGCTGACTTTGTTCTTGAAGTGTTACCAAAATGTTATCTAAAATATAAAGATTATTTTTGTATTCTGAAATGGGGGTGTACAAATTGTAAAATTGTGTTCTCATTATTATAAATCAGAGGTTATTTGAAACTAGAAAACACAGGTATTCATCCCTGTTTACATGGGACTCCCCTGCTTTAATATACCTCTGATTCCTGACAGGTCTGGGTCATTTAAGATTAGAGTTCATTTGTAAGTAATTTTTAATCATTTTTCAAATTTAATTTAAGTTTTTAAGAATGAAATCCTGGTTGATACCTTAAAGACTAACAGAAGCTTTCACACTGGGCTGCAAGTGAAATTTAATAAACTTAACATAATTGCAAGACAATTTGGGGGAGTCCCAAAACGGCGCGAGCGGGAACCAAGGATAAAAGGGCCTATTGGCAAAATAAAAAGCAAAGGAAAAGTTTGTAATTGGTGGTTTAGCCTCTGTAAATTGTAACTAATTCAACTGTTGATTTTATTTATGTTTTGTAACTAATCAAAATAAATAATGTCAAACATTTACTTTGAACATGGTTTGAGTTTTTGTTTGATAGGAAATTAGTGGTGGATGAAAATAATAGCGAAAACAGGAGCATTTTATATTTTAGATGTGTTTTAAGTTAAAAATATTTCGGTAATTTTATTATAAAACCGCATAATACGAAGTCTAGTCTTTGCAATCGTGCTGTCTAGCTAACGTTGCGCAACGTTTTGTCTTGAACGCAGCTCGGTGTTTGCGCGTCTGCAACTTTATTGTTCTCTGAGCAATAGACAGCGATCTGCCTCTGAAACGGTCTGACGCTACAGCTTTTGAAATGGCGTTGATGCAGTTAAATACACCTCTGTTTGTAGTTTTAGTGCTCGTCTAGTTCGCTTCAGATTTTAGTTTGTAGGCCCAGCATGAAATTCTGGACCTAGCCTCTATACCTAGGCATTGCATAGTTGATAAACAATAATGTGCTAAAGCAAATTGGTAATCATTTACGTTGCATAATAAGGCCGCAGCCGCCCCCGAGCTAGAGTCAGGATTACAGCGGATTTGAATGATCGGCCCTGCCGCAGCAAGACTTCGGTGAGTTGCAAGCGTTTAATATTGATTTGGTTAGAAAATGACACTTCTGCGTCTAATAAAAATTACTAAACAATTTCCCGTTCGTCCAGTGTTGCGTTTTACTTTTACAACTGTGGTAGCCGCACTAACTGCTTTCTTTTGTAAGTTTATCGTACGATTTCGTCGGGTGCTACGTTAGCTAGCTGCTTGGCTAACGTTAGCCTATTTGCTAAACACGTTAGTGCTGGGTAGCCATACGTTCAGTGTGTTTACAAACAGCAAGTCGACGTTAGCTAACCAGCATTAACATCTACTGAGCACACACGAAGCCCGTATAATCTAAAATCAGACAGGTATTGAATAGCCGTTACCAAAATATCATTGCAGCAATATTAAACATTTATAGTATTTTACTGGAACAATTAAACGTTTCACTGCCATGTATCTAGTTGACTGAGGTCGCAGCAGTAGTTTTTGTATTGAAGTAGCTTTTTACTCATGTAAGTTTACCTTAGTACTCGTATAACACACTAATGAGCTTGTAAAATAATTCATGTTTTTGCCGCATCTTCGATGCCTAAAGTGACGAGTTTTGTCTTTTTTTTCTTTATTTTGACAGATTTCCTGGTGAATTGTAGTGGACAAACTGCAATCTGGATATGAAGTGAAAGTTTTACTAGTAATATCAGGATATCACCCATAAAACTGTTTTTAATTAGTTAAACACTCCCCACCTTCTGGTAGATACTTAAAATCTTCACACATATTATATTTGGTAGCTAGTTCACAGTCACTATGGCATCTGTGCCGGTCTACTGCTTGTGTCGCCTGCCGTATGATGTCACTCGCTTCATGATTGAGTGTGACATTTGTCAAGACTGGTTCCATGGAAGGTAGGTAGTTTTTAGAAAATAGTTTAATTGTGTTGTTATCTTTGTCCATTGACTTTTGTTTTTTGTTTTTGTCTTAATTTGTAGTTAATGATGTTATTTGTTTAGACTGCAACATAATTGTAATTCTAATACTGTTTTTTTTTTTTTGCAGCTGTGTTGGAGTAGAGGAGGAGAAAGCAACTGAGATTGACTTGTATCACTGTCCTAACTGTCAGGTCACCCATGGACCATCTGTCAGTAAGTTATTTAAATTAAGCGGTCTGTGTTGTTTTTTTGTTACACAGTAACACAGTAATGAGCTTGGTCTCTTTTGTTTCTGACGTCTCAGTGCGCAAACGCCGTGGAGGCCACAAGCAGACAGAAGGTGCAGCTGCAGCAAGGGATCCAAGTCGACCTGTTAAGACAGGGAGCTCACAGTTTGTTAGAGAACTACGAAGTCGCACCTTTCCAAGGTGAATGCCAATTAATGCTTTAAATGCACACATTGAACAGATATATGAAAAATATATTCATATGACATCCTACCCACACATAACCCTCGTTATATATTATCTACTATAAAAACATGACTAAACCTTTGTAAAAGTTAGTTTGCATTGTATTCTTTTATACTAATGGTGCAAAAAATTCACATGGCTTTTAACTTAATGTATTCTAACAGTTGCTGCTATTTAGTTTGTTGAAGAGCTGTTATCTTACTGAGTTGTATATCTTCCCAGTTGTAAACTGTTTTGTATTGTGCATATGCCTGTGTTTCTATAACGCGGATATAGTGCGGATGAAGTCTTGCTAAAGCCATCTGGGGCCCAGCTGACAGTGGAGTTTCTTGAGGAGCATTCATTCAGTGTTCCAGTCATGGTGCTGAGGCGAGATGGCCTAGGCATGACCCTTCCTCCATCATCATTCAATGTCAGCGATGTAGAGCACTACATCGGTACAGTTTTGACACATCTCTTCCAATATTATAATTTAGCTACACAGACCTGGATTGATTTTTGAACGTTTTGGGTGATTCTTTATGATGTACAATGTACATTTTTGATAGTGGCATGAATTTTGTTCTAATTACAGGTGCAGACAAAGAGATTGATGTAATTGATGTGTCTCGTCAGTGTGATCTAAAGATGCGATTGGGAGACTTTGTTGAATACTACAATAGCCCCAACAGAGACAAAGTATTCAACGTCATCAGTCTAGAGTTTTCTGAGACCAGGTACACAAAGATGGCCACAGAAGTCTTTTTATTTGAGCTTAATACAGCCTTTTTTTGTTTGTTTAACTTCTGTTGTATGTTATGGCCGACTTTTTAGGCTCTCAAACTTAGTGGAGACACCAAAAATTGTGAGGAAACTGTCATGGGTGGAAAACCTCTGGCCTGAAGAATCCGTCTTTGAACGCCCCAATGTGCAGAAGTATTGCCTTATGGGAGTCAAAGACAGTTACACAGACTTTCACATTGATTTTGGGGGCACCTCAGTATGGTACCATGTTCTGAGGGTAAGTTAAAGTTAATTGAGTCATGTTTGAGAAATTCCACATAGCTATACTTTATTGTAAGAGCTTGTTTCTCTCTATCTATCCAGGGTGAGAAAATCTTCTACCTAATTGCCCCCACACCAGCCAACCTAGCACTTTTTGAGAGATGGAACTCTTCATCTAACCAAAATGAGATGTTCTTTGGGGACCAAGTTGACATGTGTTACAAGTGCTCTGTCAAACAAGGAAACACCTTGTTCATACCAACAGGTTGGATTCATTCTGTACTGACTCCAGTGGATTGCCTGGCCTTTGGGGGAAATTTCCTGCATAGTCTAAATATTGACATGCAATTACGGTTAGTAATTTAATCATTTTTTGTGCCTTTGTATTATCCCATTTTATTTCTGTTAATTTTCATTTTTTTATTGAAATAGAATCCATGTTGATAGATGTCAACTCTGACATTGTGACAATAAGTGTTTAATATCTGACTTTTCCTGTGTTGTAATATAATTTTAGAGCTTATGAAATTGAGAAGAGGTTGAGCACAGCAGACTTGTTCCGATTTCCTAACTTTGAGACAGTTTGCTGGTATGTTGGAAAGCATCTACTTGATACATTTAGAGGTGAGGGTTTTTATTGAATTTATTCAAGTTATGTTTTGCTGCTGGAGTGGCCTGTATTTGTTTGTCATAATATTATTTAACTTTTCTACTCTATTTCACAGGTCTGAGAGAAAATCGAAGGCATCCTGCCACTTATCTTGTTCATGGTGCGAAAGCCCTAAATAATGCCTTCCGCAGCTGGACTCGAAAAGAGGTTAGCTATACACGCTTCACTTTTTTTACTTTCTGTCCTGTCCACAGACAATCCCCACAATGCAGAGTGATATAAATTCCTGTCTTTGCAATAAACAATTATGTAACTAGAGGCTGCAATTTCTCTCTATGCAGGCATTAGCAGAACATGAAGTGGAGATTCCAGAAACTATAAATACTCAGATATTGGTGAAGGACCTGGCAAAGGAGATTCGCCTGGTAGAGGTAAGTAGCAAAGTCACAAAGGTTTTTGTTTTATTTTACATGCAAAAACAAAAAAGTAATGTCTTTCATTCCCATTTTCTGCATTACTGACTAAACATTCTTCTTTTTGTCAGGATATCTTCCAGCAGAACATTGGCCGCACAGCACCTCAGTTTTCTGGTTCACCACTTTCTAAAGCTCCACTGACCACCTCCCAGAACTCTGGACGACCCCCAGGAAAAAAGAAAGGCCCCAAGCCCAAGGAAGTGATAGGTGGGGTTGTGCCTCCTGGAATCAAGAAGAAAAGTCAAAAGGGGCTACTTAAGGCAGAAGCAGGTGAACTAGACCTCATTGAGATCCACACCAAACATACACTGAAGAAATTTCAACCTGGCAAGTCCAAAAGCAAAAACAAGGTAAGTGGTTTGCAGACGTCAGTCATTACGATGGAAGTTATCATGCCTATTGCATGAATGGTAATTGAATTTTTTAATCTGCTGAATCTTAAATATACTAGTTGGAGTTGCCATTAGAAGAATTTGAAGGGAAGATAAATAAAAGCAAACTGAAGCTTGTGTTGACCAATGGAAAAATTCAAGGGTGAGTTGTGCCACTATTAGACATGTTCCTGTTATCTATTATCTCGGGTTCCTGTGAATGATTAGGGCTCATGCTTTCTGTTTTCCTTTTGATTTAGCAAGAAGGATGGCAGCAGTAATGGTTCAGCATCTGCTGGAAACTATAAACGTCATTCTGTGGAAGGATCAAATTTGTCAGACCTGGAATCGGAAGATGAGCTGCAGATTGATGAGACTCCTCCTCCGCGACGCAAGCCTGCAGGTCCAAGCAAGAAGAAGAAACTAAGTGGTTAGCATTTGACTGTAAAGTACATTTACAATTAATGTAGTAGTCATTGAAGGTAATAAAAAAATAATAATAAAAAAAACTTGAAGCCATTGTAATAATCTAATGGCCTTGAAATGTGCCTTCAGGTCTCCCGAGGAAGCTTCCCAGAGCTAAACCCTGTTCTGATCCCAACCGCATCAGGGAGCCAGGCGAGGTAGACTTTGACATTGAGGTGAGATCATTATGAATACAATGGTCAGTTTTTCTGAACCAATTTTGAACACCCTTTACTTTGGTGTATGTCTGAAAGTCACCCAAAAGATGAAAAACTAGGTATTTTACAGGACTCATCTGAACATTTAATGTTCTCGACTTAACTAATGCAGTGAGATAAGTGTTCCATACCAAACATGACATGTTCTGAGGCGATGGTTGTTGCATCCTAATTGTATTTACTTTGTTTTTCCACTGTTGGAGCAGATTAAATTGTTGCTATGTCAAATTAGTTGAATGGTGTGGTTTAGTTGTTTACAGTTTACAGCTTGGTTTGAAGAACCAATCCCTGACATTCTAACAGTCCAAAGATCAGATTTTTCGTAACACGTTAACGTTGTTGTGTCTCTGGTTTAGTAATGACAATAATATATATTTTCCTGTTATTATAGGAAGATTACACCACAGATGAGGAAGCACTAGCTGCCCATGGAGTGAAGGGAGGTGCAGGAGGCATTCTGGATTTGTTAAAGGCCAGCAAGCAAGTGGCAGGCTTGGACCCTGCAGCACTCAGGTTAGATTGATAGTCATAGTGATGATGACAAAAAATTCTGGAATAACTTAACAAGTGTTTTGTGATATTGTAAGCTTGGCATTCATAATAAGCGTCCTGTTGTACTAAATGAGAAAAAATGTTGCTTGTGCTAATAGCTTTAATAACCTGCATAGTTCAAATATTTGAAATGACTTTGGCTTTATGTTGCAATTTACGAGCTGTTTGAAATCATGACTGATTTTCTCTCTTCCCAGTGAGGAAGCCCCAGCCTCACCCAGTACTCGTGATGCCATTCAGGGCATGCTTTCAATGGCCAACCCTCCTTCCTCGTCCTCATCTTCCTCCTCTTCGTCTCCCTTATCTATCTCGGGAGGACTGACCGAGGGATTAGGGGTGGTGAAGGAAAAGGGTGGCAAAGCAGTGTGGGTCACTGGAGGGGTCAAAAAGACAGCAAGTCTTGAGAAGAAGTCTGTCATTCAGCGGCCTGGGAAACGGCCAATTAAGAGGCCAGCACGTCATCTTAGTGATGAGGACAGTCCAGATGAGCAAGAGACTCTGGGAACATGTTTTAAAGACTCAGACTATGGTGAGCAATACACTCAGTGACCTTTGGCTTCTTAATGATTTATTAAACTAAAAGTTCTGGCTTTCAGTCATCAAGATGATGTTTAATTATAGTAATTAAATTTATTTTTAAGTTTATCCGTCCCTGGAGTCTGACGAGGAGGACCATGCTAGCAAAGCTAAGATGAAGCGGAAGAAAAACTGGGATGACACACCTTGGAGTCCAAAGGGTAACTTGATTAAACATGGCAAGACAGATCAGATTTGCTGTTTAGATGTCCAACAATCTAATCATTTATTTTCATTTATAGCCAGGGTAATGCCCACCCTTCCCAAACAGGATCGACCAGCAAGGGAAGGGGCTAGAGTTGCATCTGTAGAGACTGGTCTTGCAGCAGCTGCTGCTAAGCTGGCTCAACAAGTAAGTAGGGGAACAAAGTATTTAATCTTGAAAGCAACTGCTGAGTGAATAGTGTGGATTAGAATCATACTTCAATATTGACTTCCTAATGACTCTATTTTGCTTATAATTCAGGAGCAGCAAAAACCTACCAAGAGGAAGTACACCAAAAAGCAGCGTCCTCCTGCTCCTGTTGTCGCTTCTCCCCCTGTTCAGACTGAGCCAGCACCGTCCTCTCCACCGAATGTTTCAGAGTCTGCAGCAGACTTAAGCCCAGACAGAAGGATGGATTACTACTCAGCTAGTCTGTTGGACCATGAATACACAGCAGGGCCAGGACCTTTTGGCCCTGGAGGGCCTCGAGGCAGCGGTGCCATGGCCCCTGGTGTATTTCTAACGTCTCGCCGACCTTCGCTGTCTCCACAGAACAGCAGCTCTCATTCTGGTGCATCTCCTTCTGGTTTAGCCAGCCAAGGCACAGTAGGGGTTGGTCATGGTAAGAAGACACCTAAAACCCTGATATTATAAATGTTCAATTATAAATTGTTAGCAAATATTCTTATGTTTTTTTTTTTGTCCTCTCTCCTCTCCTGTTAAATTAAGGAAAACGTCCAAAGAAAGGACTTGCAACTGCAAAACAGAGACTTGGAAAAATTCTGAAAATCCACCGCAATGGCAAACTTCTCTTGTGAGAGATGTTGGAAGTGTGGCTAAAGACTCGAGTGTGAATGAAGAAAAGGGCTTTTGTGAAAGTAGGTCCGAAAGAAATGTAGATAGCAACCTATATTTTGTATTCTAGATGAATTTGTTTACCTGTTATTGAACTTCATAAAATCTGCCCAGCCAGTTAGCAGCTTGTTTTGGCCTCACTTTTCCATACCTACATAAGTGTATTTCCCCAGGCACATCTGTGACTATGTAATGTTTTATCTACAGGCTTAATGTGGTAGGCAGCATGTAATGATCACATTACACATAATTCACATTGGCCACAGAAAAATGTGGTTAGCGTTTTAGATCTACAGTTGGAAATAGGTGTCACTAACCAAATGAAATTCAATGTAATAAATTGACAAAGCCTAATGTTTTTTATTTAGACTGTTTTTATTAGTTTTGTTTATGTAAAAACAATAAACTGTCAGATGTTTTAAAAGGGACACAAATACGCGCATACACAAGTAAATTGTAATGTTCGTATAGCCCTAATGCTTTGTGTAGACATACATGGAAACCCTAACACATCATGCAGTTGTTAAATTGTGTGTAGCTGTTTTTTTATTTCATAAAACACATTCTGATGTGCTATGGTGATTAAAGAACACCAACCACAATAAAGTGTATGCACAAGGTCAGTACTCGGTATGCTACACGTATCAATACATTTTGAGGATTCTGATGTTTCTATAATTCTTCATCTAATTTCTAAATGTACAAACAAAACAGACAGTGACCATTTGCAACAGATGCAAAGAGTAACATCCCATATTTGTATTTATTCTGATGATATTTATTTTACTCAGCAGCCTTTTGCCACTTCTTGGACTGTTTTTAATGTATGTTTACCATCAAGAGCTCCTTGATCCTCATTTTATTGGCAATCACCTGATACCCATGTCTTTGTTAAATTTTTTTTTACAGCTTCACTTGTCATTGTACATAATTGCAGTATGTGTAATTTATATAGCTAAATTGGGAAAACAAAAAGATACCAATTATCAGACTAGTTACCTGCAATTTGCCTTTTGGGACAGATCTAGAGACTTTTTTTTTCACAGAATGTACTAGTGATAACATTTCATCTGAAATGTAGATTTAACTGTGTGAAAACATTGTGAATGTGCAGGATATGAATTGCTATGTAAATACATGTTGTAATTTATGTTCTTTTATAGTTGGAAAAACTTTGAAATCTTTCTTAACTTGTACATGATACATTGCTGTATTTGAAAAATATCTGAAATAGTTCTTTTTATATTTGTATGCAGTTATTGTCTTGTTTAGTTTGTCATGTTGTCTTGTTAGTATAATATTGGAAATGTGCTGGAATAATGCCATTGTTAAATTTCATCCATTTAGTTTTATATTGATTATTGTTGACACTCACTCTTGTGTTAGTGTGTACTGTATTTTTCAAACATGATATGTTTAAATACGACCTGGAAAGATAAAATATATCTTCTGCATCTATCTTATTAATTTTCTTAATTATTCAGTTCATTCAAGGTCTGCCAAATCACCAAAACTGTGATTTGTATGCCAGATTATTGGTTTTCTGTTAACTATACCACAGTCTTCTGGAAAGAGAATTTCCAGAGAATTTCTTTTACTATAACTATGGGGAAATTTAGTCAACTCTGTACTGGAACATATCATTAAGTGCAACAAGAAATGTGTAGTATTAAACACATTGCTTGTTCCTGTAATTAAAGAGCAATTTGGTTTTTTGTAGTACCTACAAGACAGTAATAAGCCTCCTCAGACGGAAAAAGGGATGTTTGCAGTTTCTCTCAGGGGATTTTTGTCGCTGTACAAATTACTGCGTGGGTATCGTTTTCATCTAAACATCACTTCCTTTGCTATATTTTAAAAATAACTTCTCAGCTTTAGTGGTTTTAATACATTTATTAGAATTGTCCAGTGTTTATATTTTATTTGTTGGCGAGTTTGAATACACTTTCACAATAAAGTGCATTAAAATATATTTTTCATAAAGGCTGGAGGATTATTGTTTGTGCCTATAAAGGAATAAAGATGGACATATCTGTCAGTATATTATATCCAGTCGTGTAGACAAACGTGTAACATTATTTTTGTAGAGTTATAAGGCCAAAGGTGTAGGGAATGTCCTATTGTGAATAGAAGGAAATGAGTTCGTTATGGAAAAGATATAATGGTAAATGAGAATGATTACTTTCTGAAATAAAACGTTAGAGTCCCTGGTATTATTTTGTTTTTTATACTCTGTCATAATGACAAACGTGGCTTTTATTTTTATTTTCGTGGCGGAAATAGGCTTCCATAAGGGAGTGCCTTTAGTTTACGCAGCATCAGGTGTTCTCGCGAGAACCAAACTGCCCTACCAGTCGCTAGTGCAAGATGGAGAAGCGAATGTAACACGCATTCGAGGTAAGCATAAAGACTTATTCTTGACTATTGGTGTGAGTTTGAGCTGAGTGATGTATACATGTAGTTTTCTTTGCACATAAAATTGATGATTCGCGCCCGCCACCGAGACCAGAGGTCACTAAATTAGAGTCTTTTTAGGGCTAAAATGCGATCTTCTGCTTAGTAAACCGCCATTTTTAATTTAGCCATGATCGCACTGATGGAGCATTGTGCTGAGCTCTCGCTGCTAGCTAGTTAGCTAGCGCGAAGCACGCAAACGCCGCATAGAAACACACAGTCATGTTCACCGTGTGAAGTCTGTTGTGGCCATCTACACGCAAACACTGTGCCCTCGTTCAGCGGCTAACCTATTCGCTTTGCTCGATGATAATTACGAGGCAAATAACCGATTAGAGTTAAACGTGTGTCTGGTTGCAGGTGTGACTTTCCATAATCTGTTAATGTTAGCCAAAGCTGCATTGAAGCAACTACCGTAACACTGAACAGTTAGCTAGGGAAGGTAACGTTAGCTAACGTCACCTAACTAGCTTTCAAGTTCGCTAACTTAATGTTAGCGCCATCGTTGACTTTATCTTAACTACGTATGTTGCTATTTCAAGAACACTTTTAAACTATGCGAGTTAATTTAACACAATTACGATTGGCCTGTTAACTTTGAAGTGATGAACGAGTTAGGTGGGTAAGAAATATTACCCGTGTATTGGAATGCGCCTTACTGTTTGTATTGATTCACATGATCTGAGCTATTCATAACGTCATTAGGTCACAGATATGTTAATGATGTGTTTTAATTCCTCTGCGGTGGCGTCACTCAGTTGTGTCACTAACGCATCACATTTACAAGTTGAAAACAAGTATTGTACGCAACCTCCAACTATAACTATACATCCTTAATAAAGCGGCATGTGGTGTGTGTGTGAAGGTCAGCATTGTCTCTTGATGCTTCTCTGCCCCTATTGATTGACATGATGACAGTAATGTCAAAGTGTCTGAGCTGATTATTTAAAAATCAGCAAATATCAACTATAAAGAATAGTATATAAACTTTTACACAATATGTCATCTTTAACACGTGAGTGTAAACACCAATATTAAGTGCTTTAATGACCTAACACTTAATGCCTGGTTTGTTAATGTATTACTGATGTTTGTGTGGTATTCATAATGTGTATTGAGCAGACTATTTGTATAGTAGATTGTTGCTTTTTTAGTTTCTGCTCATAACATAAAATATTTACTTGGACATTTAGGATACATGCTTACAGGTTGTCTTTATCATGAAAAGTAGCCAATACTGACAATTACTTCTACAGATTTTGTAACAAATCATTGAGAAATGTAATATTTAGTTGAAAGCATCACTGCTCTGGCAGAGTGTGATGTTTACTCCTTTGCACATTAAAATAAACTATCCAGATTCCCCAGACTAAAAATACTGAAGTACTGCTTTACAGTGGTAAGGCAGAAAGATTGGAGGTGTAACATTGTTTTAGCTTTCAATTAATTTAACCAACAAAAGCTTAATGTTTAATATTTTAATAGGTCGTGTAATACAATTATAGCATCCCTTGTAGGTTACTGGTAGCATTTATTTAGGTGTTTCTCAATATAATTGGGTTATTTCCAGCATTTAATGTGAAAATATCTGTTAATAAGATTTATCAGTGATCATGTTGTTTTATCTGTCTTACTCTGTCATATCCAAATTAACTCTTTGGTATACTTTCAGATAGTTTGCAAAGAAACTGCATAGCAAGAGTGAAGAGAATGGTGGCACACTTGAACCAAAGCAGTTTCTGGTATGTACTGTTAACAGTTAACATTGACTGAAAGTGTTCAGGTTAAACACTCAAATATACTGGCAAGCGGAGATTCTCAATAGGTCTAGGTCATTGTAATATGACCTAAATAATGGTTATTCTGCCTTTTGAGAAACATAAGGCCTTTATATTAAAGACAAAATCAGAGGTAGAAATCTCAAGCTAGTCCTATTGACTTTAAATGATGCTTGTGTTACGGGATACAAAGGTTCACTATCAAGCCTGTGTTGTCCTACAAGCACAGATGTAAAGTCTGGATGTTTGCTGTTACAGGTTGAAAGCTGAGGTTGTTGCTATCTAAAGTTCTATGAGTTGATGACCAGTTGTTAGCGTGGGAAAGCAAACTTACTGTGTGTAAATCAAATTCTGTTCATGGTCTTTGTAAAACTATCAGCTGTCTGTTTGCGCAAGTTTAACTTTGAGAATCTCTATATCAAAAGTATGAGTATTATCATTTGGTAATTATTGGAAAATGTTCAGGTATTAGGCTAGTAATATGCCGGTATTGTATAAATAAGATTTAGATGTATTTTGCTGCTGTAAACTGTTTATTTTTAATGTGTACACATTAACATTGATTTGAAACAGATTCAAGAATAGAACATTTGAGACAACCTACAGATATCAGAGCTTCATTTATAACATTGGTATTCAGCTGAATGTTTGCATTCTTTAAAATCAAAACTTCATTTTTATTGAACTTGAATTACTTCCGCCCTCCCCTGTGTTCTTTTCCATCTTTCCAAATAGTTTTAGTAAGATATGCTGTGATTTGCTTTTATCATCTGTAGGACTGGTTATCTTGAAATGGCACAGAGCTCCCTGTTGGACTTAGTTGAAACAAACGAAACATCATTAAATAAGTACCAATGTTTTAAAGCTTTTTAAAACTGAACACAGAAAGTGACATTTCAAATTACTTTTTAGCTGATGAAAAAACAAATAAAATGTTCTTGATGCAAGTAAGTGGGCGAACTGACTTGAGCACCCCTGCCTGTAGCCAGGCTATGAGTGCACTCTAACAGTAGAGATCTGCACACTGTTAATCCACAGACATAAATTGCTTTGGCAAAGATTTATCTAAATCAAACCTAAATAATTTTGTCCCTGCCACATTTGTAATCTCTAGACTCATAATGAGTTAACAGAGTAAGAAAGCCTTTCTGAGTCTTCTAAATTGTTGTAATCCTCATCACGCCTATTCAATAATAATTAATACTAATGTAAACATATTACTGACCGGGTTTAAGCAAAGGGGAAAATATTAGTATAAATGTATCTACATCATCTGGTTCAGCCATTAGCAACTGTATTAAAGTTTAGTAAACGTTCTCTGAAAATGTGTTGCTTATTAATTGCAGCTGGGCGGTATGTAGTTTTTGTTGTGGTTGTATTCTGCAGGTGTTGTCAGTCAAAGACCTGTAATGATGGTGATGATATGGTTAAGGCGCAGGGCCAGTTGTCCAGTTTTAACGTTTTTCACTTTATGTGCACTGCCCAGAGTCATGATGACTGAGCCACCCGCTAGTGCTTATGTGCTATGGGAACAGGCGCGGATTATCTGAAATATAATACGTCGGATGGATGAGCAGCGTATTTACCTCGTCCGCAGCCAGTTGTCGTTTCACCAAAAAGAAAACTAACAGAAAACTAAACCAGCAGTGTCACAGAAGGCGTCAATAACTCAGCGAGTTATTATGCGTCTCTGCTCGCTCCCCCACTAACTGTAGCTAGCATGCTAGCTAGCGCGTGCTGAGGTTCCCTAGCAGGAAAAAACAGGGTAAGGCTCGGAGCTTTGGAAAAGAGTCGTTACATGGTTCCGCCCATTCTGTACATTAACCGTAGTGTCGTGAGCCATCGACTTGTGTTTACAGTTTACCTGGTACATGAACGATTTAAAGCTGCGAAGTGTGGGCTTCCTTTGCGGCCTGCACAGCCTCGACTTAAATTAGTTGGGTGTCGGGACAGGACAGCATGGTGACTGATCTGAATTGACAGTTGTGCCACATACGACTAAAACCGCTAGACTTCTGGTTGGATACATTATAGATGTGTGTTTCGTTGGTTGCATACACGGCTTGCTTGCGACTTAGCTGTTTTTTAAGGTGTGGTTGTTCTCCAATGCTTTGGTTTATCTAGAGTAGATCGTTTACCAGCCTTACCGGTGACACTAGTGTAGTGTTAGCTGGTCGGTGGCTAATTACCCCAACGAACGTTTCCGACCAGTGTCTTTGATACGCTGAGCTTCCCAACACTTAAGTTTTGTCATACGTGTTGGTAGTTGCCGGGTAAAACAGTCGCTTGTAACAAGCAGATGCAGTAACGCGTCTGTTTGGATGCTGCTAACAGTGAAGCTAGACACACAACGCTACCGTTAGGCTATTACCTTTTGGTGACATTAGCTTGTTAGCTTGGAGCTATAACTTATCAGCGTGAAGTCCCTTGAGTCAGATTGTGATGACGGCTGGTAGCGCTATCTATTTGGTTTATAACGGTGCAACTTAAATCTCAGTTGTGCTAAATGCAAGATGAATGCGTTAAGAACGTTAAATAGGCCCCGAACTAATTGAATTAACTTTGTGTCGTATGTGGCTAGCAAGCCTCTGGCTAATGCTCTGCCACGGTCTGCTTTGTGATCAGACCTCGCTACAACAACAGTACTACAGATTGTTATAAGAGATTAACGTTTGATACTTTATGTACAAACCATTGCTACTTGAGATGGATGAATTTTGCAATTTAGTAAGCAGCGGTCTTTATTGTGGCACGTTACAAGCTGTTGCTATTTTAATTTTGTTCTTTAACCATGGTTTTGCAGGTAATGTGACTGGAACATGCTGTTAAGTGGGTACCACCGATTTATTTTCTGTAAGTAAATTTCCATCCGAACACAAGTCCATTGTTTATTATTCTGTGTCTGTGTCAGTCTACTCAATGTGTTAGTGGACTGTTGGGAAATTCGTCTATGGTTGATATGCTTAGTTGTATAGAAGTGTGTCATACCACAGTTTAGTTTTCTGATGTATACATTTCTCAACAGGAGCAACAAACAGATTATCGACAATGAAGGTCGACAGAAGCAAGTTAAAGAAGACTCCTACGGAAGCTGTAAGTATATATGACTATTTATTAGATGATTCTTACGGCCATGCGTCACTGTTACATTCAGCTGAGAAACCCCGACTGAGCTTTTCTGTGACTGGATCTTGTATTGGAGGCAGACCAAGTGATTTTCTCTTTCAGGAGAGATGGTTTTGATTTGTATTTCTTAAGCAGTCTCCTAGAACAGGTTCTGTGACTATTTCAAGATGAAATGAAGAGTAAAGCAAGCTGCTAACATTGATGTCATAACTGCTTATCAGAACTGCTTTGTGGAACCATTATTCTAGTGCGGTGTAGTGCAGATGTAACCCCATTACCAGGGTAACAAAGCAAAAATATTCACTGTCACTGCCCCACATTGTAAGTAGACAGTAGTGGAAGTTAATGTTTATATCTGCTGAAACTATAGATGCTATTATTTGTAAGGAGGCATAGCTGGTCGCTGCCCAACTAACCATTTAGAGGTTGCTTCTTCTTAACCAACAGCCTGCTGACTGCAGGATACTTATAGAGAAGCTCAAGGTCTGCAGCGATGAGCAACTCCTAGTTGAACTGCAGCATATCAAGACCTGGAATATTGGCAAGGTAAGCTCAAATTAACTAGAGACATCTTTTTGTTATGTGAATGTAGGTGTTGGTGGGGTTGCCACTATTGATTATTTAAAAGATGAACTGCTTTTTCTAGATCTATAGCTATACTTAACTAAGTCATGTGTTTCTTTTATTCACACCACTTAATGACAACTGAACAATTATTTTAACTGTACATTCAACTGAACATTGCACAATTTATTTCTATGCCACCTAGTTGCATTCATTGAGTTACATTCTAAGTTATTGATAGATGTTATAAATGATAAATCTCTGATACAGTATTTTTACCTGACTGATCATTGTAAATTATTCTTTTTGTCTTCTTCAGTGTGAGCTGTACCACTGGGTAGATCTATTGGACCGCTTTGATGGTATTCTGTGCGATGCAGGCCAGACAGTGGAGAATATGTCATGGCTCCTGGTTTGTGACCGTCCTGACAATGGACAGCTCAAAGCCCTGCTTTTAGCAGTGCTTAACTTCACAGCCCTGCTCATTGAGTATAGCTTCTCTAGGCACCTTTACAGCTCCATAGAGGTAAGTTTGAGCCTACTTTATTCTTTGCCGTTTTTCTGGATTGTGTACATGTTGAATAACGGACAGTGATTAACTATACTCTTTAACCCTTTTACCCCACCATCCCCATTCTCTTTACAGCACTTAACCACTTTGCTAGCATCATGTGACATGCAGGTGGTTCTTTCTGTACTGAACCTTCTGTATGTGTTCAGTAAACGCTCCAACTACATCACAAGACTTGGATCTGACAAAAGGACGCCTCTACTAGCCCGTTTGCAACATCTGGCTGAGGTTCAGTGAAGGATATTGTTTTCTATTTCCACATTTCAAGTTTTCCCTAGAGCTGCATTTTTACGTCTTTTTGTTTTTTATTTTGTTGTAGAGCTGGGGAGGAAAGGAGAATGGTTTTGGTTTGGCTGAGTGCTGCAGGGATCTGCCTATGGCGGTAAGACTTGTGCAGAGTGAAGTGCTATGATTGTCTCTGCCCAGCTATCTCCACTTATTGCACTATTGGTTCTTGAGTGATAGACAGGTGTCTGGTAATTGTGTAAAAGGGATCTAACTTAAATTTTCTGCCCTATGTTCATGTATGAGCAGAAGTATCCCCCCAGTGCAACCACACTGCACTTTGAGTTTTACGCTGAACCAGGCCCAGAGGTCAAAGTAGAGAGAAAGGTAAAGAACATGGCATACATTCATGCAATGTAGACCAATAACAGTATTGTGGTATTGGTTGGTCTTTTGTTTTAAATCTATCTTGTGCCCCTATTTTTACAGCAGACGAGTAGTAACACACTACACTATATTCACATTGAGCAACTTGACAAGGTACAGTCAGATTATAGATGTAAATAACACGGGTGACATTGCTTGCATTCTGCATCTTACACACTGTGTCTTTTTAGATTTCAGAGAGCCCATCTGAAATCATGGAGTCGCTGACCGTTATGTACAACATCCCTAAGGACAAGCAGACCCTGCTGTTCACACACATTAGACTGGCCCACGGTTTCTCAAATCACAAGAAGAGGTTGCAAGCCGTGCAGGCCCGACTGCACGCTATTTCAATACTAGGTGAGTAGAAACCCTTTCTTTGTGAAAGAGTTTGAAAAGGCTGAACTCTGAACTGCTGACTTTTTCTGTTTTAGTGTATTCAAATGCACTCCAGGAGTCAGCCAACAGTATTCTGTATAATGGCTTGATAGAAGAGCTGGTGGATGTATTACAGATTACAGACAAGCAGCTTGTGGTAAGAAAGTACCTGGTTGTTTTTTTACAGCATGCCCAGGCATAAATATATTTACAAATGCCTTTTGTAATTGTTTTATGTACTGTTCTATAATACTGGATTTGACTTTGTTCTTCAGGATATCAAGGCAGCATCTTTGCGCACTTTAACTTCTATTGTCCATCTGGAGAGGACACCTAAACTTTCCAACATCATCGACTGCACAGGCACTGCCTCCTACCATGGCTTCTTGCCAGTGTTAGTTCGAAACTGTATACAGGCTATGATAGGTGAGAATGTGACCTAAACTATTTCAAATTCATTTGAAAATTACATGAATACAATGTTTAACTTTAAATTTTCTTTTTCTCAAGATCCTCTGATGGAACCCTACCCACACCAATTTGCCACTGCACTCTTCTCATTTCTCTATCACTTGGCTAGCTATGATGCTGGTGGGGAAGCCCTGGTGTCCTGTGGCATGATGGAAGCCCTTTTGAAGGTAATTTGTGAACCAAGCAAAAGTGTCAACAATTAGTTTTTCCAACAAGTGAAAACTTCCTTTTTTGTTATGAAACTTATAGGTGATCAAGTTCCTTGGTGATGAGCAAGACCAGATCACCTTTGTAACTAGAGCAGTGCGAGTTGTGGACCTCATCACCAACCTTGACATGGCTGCCTTTCAGTCCCACAGCGGCCTTTCTATTTTCATTTGCAGACTAGAGGTTGGTTATGCCGGTTCAATTTCTTTTCCATCAAATACTTCTTGAAGCATTCATCAAACATCTACTTTTTTTCCTCCCATTTTTTTCTATTTATATTTTTAGCATGAGGTGGACCTGTCAAGGAAAGAGTGCCCTTTTGTCATCAAGCCAAAGATCCAGAGGCCTAGCGCAGCTGTTGAGTCTGAAGACATGGACACAGACATGGAGAGTATGTCATTTCCTGTGACCTTTGATTTTTTTTCAAGCTATGAGCAATATCTAAGGAAAATATAAACAGTCTTTAAACTACTGTTTTCATTAACATGTGTATTCTTAGTGTCAGAAGTGGCCATGGAAAGCAGCCCTGGACCATCAACATCTGTTTCCAGACAAGAGGCTGACCACCGAGTACAGAGTAGTGCTACTAACACACCTCGTGCAGGTATACATGGCATAAGCAAGGAACAAGCTTTGTTATTCTTGTGTTCTATCTAGGTTTTGACACTTTGTCTGTGTAGGTATGCAATGCATCCCCCAGAGGGCAGCTCTGTTAAAATCAATGCTAAATTTCTTGAAGAAAGCCATCCAGGACCCTGCTTTTTCTGACGGTATTCGCCATGGTAAGTCATTCACATTCTCTGGCTCGGTATGTACATAAACATGTTCAAAGAACATTGACCGACATGTTCATTCATGTCAGTTGTGTCTACAATCTGTTGCTGAGAGTGAGACATTTTAATATATAACGTTGACTATTAATGTGTATTTTTTTTTCTCAAGTAATGGATGGCTCCCTGCCTACCTCACTCAAGCACATCATCAGTAATGCAGAATATTACGGCCCTTCACTATTCCTGTTAGGTGAGAAAATAAATTAATCGTTATTAATCTTGTGTAAAATGCCTTGTCATAATTTTGAGTTATAATTTCTTTTCTTTTTTTTCTGCCCTGCTCTCATCTGCGCTTTTGGTTTGTAGCGACGGAGGTCGTGACAGTGTTTGTGTTCCAGGAGCCATCTCTGCTCTCCTCCCTGCAGGATAATGGTCTAACTGATGTTATGTTGCATGCCCTTCTGATCAAAGATGTGAGTTTCCAGCACTGCCCCTGTGTGCTGTGTTGTGTTGTGTTTGTTTTTTTTGTTTTTTTTGGAAGTACATTTTAAACAGCTCTTTTCCCCTTTCAATCTAAAAACAATATGGGGAAATATTTAATAGTCTACTTGCTGACTTAAGTGACTTTGTGGCATGTTTTGTACAGAAGGCAGTTACCTCACTCTCTGTAGTCAAACTTTCACAAGTTGTTTTATAAAAAACTATTTTTTCCCCCACTAGGTTCCTGCCACCCGTGAGGTTCTGGGTTCTCTTCCTAATGTTTTCAGTGCTTTGTGCCTGAATGCAAGAGGCCTGCACTCCTTTGTTCAGTGCCAGCCGTTTGAGCGCCTCTTTAAGGTGCTTTTGTCCCCAGACTACCTGCCCGCAATGCGTCGACGGCGCAGTTCTGACCCGCTGGGTAAGTTGGACTGCGTGCACTCTATGTATATTTTCCTGTTTGGAACATCCTAGAGTGAATAATGCTTGTTTGGGTTCAGGTGACACGGCATCAAACTTGGGTAGCGCTGTAGATGAGCTCATGAGGCACCAACCCACTTTGAAGACCGATGCAACTACTGCCATTATTAAAGTAATATAGTGTTTATATCAGTGTTTCAAGTGTTTCTTTACATAATTTGACAAGATGATTAAAGCCAAATTCATTTTACAGTTATTGGAGGAGATCTGCAACCTAGGTCGAGCCCCTGAATATATCTGCCAGAAACCATCTATTCAGAAAGCAGATGGCACTGTGGCGGCACCACCAGCACGCTCCAGCCATGCTGCAGAAGAAGCTTCAAGTGAGGATGAAGAGGAAGAGGAAGCCCTCCATACATTCAGCCAGCAGCAGGGGGAACCAGAGAGCAACAGACAGTCAGTGCCACTTGAACTGTATGGCGCTGAGTTCATAACACAATAGAATAACGCAACAACTATTTATCGATGTTTCATTTATTCATTTATATTTATATGAAATAAGTATTTTAATGACTTACGTTTTTGTAATTTTGATGATATGGTCATTCTTACAGGGTGGTAGGCACTGAGGAGCGGATACCCATTCCTCTAATGGACTATATTCTTAATGTGGTAGGTACATATTGTTTGACAGTAGTCATTGTGGAATTAAAAAAAAAAACAATGTAAAGAAATGTTTCTAATTTCCTAGGTCACTCATTATTTCGTGTTTTTCCAGATGAAGTTTGTGGAATCCATACTGAGCAACAACACCACAGATGACCACTGTCAGGAGTTTGTCAACCAGAAGGGATTGTTACCACTGGTTTCTATTCTGAGCTTGCCCAACTTGCCCATAGATTTTCCTACATCCGCTGCCTGCCAAGCTGTGGCTGGAGTCTGCAAGTCCATCTTGGTAAGAAAGTTGTTTTTATTTATTTATTTATTTGAACTTGATGTTAAATAATTTACAATATTTGAGAGAGAGGCAATTGATCTTTGACAGCCAGGTTTTCTCCCAAATTCTCCCCCTTAGACACTGTCACATGAACCTAAGGTACTCCAAGAGGGCCTCTGTCAACTGGATAGTATCCTGACATCTCTGGAGCCACTTCATCGACCAATTGAGCTTCCTGGTGGATCTGTTCTTCTCAGAGAGCTGGCTAATGCTGGCCATGTGACTGATGCCACGTTGTCTGCACGTGCAACACCACTGTTGCATGCCCTTACTGCAGCCCATGCTTACATCCTTATGTTTGTTCATACTTGCAGAGTAGGACAGGTAAATGTACATGTATTTTCTTTTCTTAATTCACCCCTGATGCACGTTAGCTTAATTGTCATAGTGGGAAATACATCATTTGTCATTTGTTATTGATTTGTTAGTTACTTCCAATATAAACTATGTATGAAAGGTAAAATACTTTTTTACAGGCAATGTAATAATCAAACAGGAAAGTTAGAGGGCAACGAAATAGAGCACAAAATAATCGCTCAGTGTTAACTTTTTATCTCTGCAAAAAGGAAAAGTAATATTAATTGTAATACATTTTTTGAAAACCCTCTCTCTTAACAGAGTGAGATCAGAGCCATCTCTGTCAACCAGTGGGGTTCCCAGTTGGGTTTAAGTGTTCTCAACAAACTGAGTCAGCTGTACTGCTCTCTGGTATGGGAGAGCACTGTACTGCTGTCCCTTTGCACACCCAACAGGTGAGTCTACTATGCTGTACCCTTTTTATTTTGACATTGTTTTCAGCTATAACCTTATAATAATGTGTGCCTACTCCAAATAGTCTGCCACCAGGTTGTGAGTTTGGGCAAGCTGATATGCAAAAACTGGTGCCCAAGGAGGAGAAGCCATCTGGCAGCACTGCAGCAACTACAGCTTCTGGCTCCAGGAAAACTGGTAATCTAACTATTTAACTTTGTTCACTGAACAGAAAAGTGCCTATATGTCCATGGAACATCCCCCAATGTATCCTTTTTTTTTCTAGCAGAGTCTGAAGCGACATCTGTGGATTCATCTTCTAGTGGACTGTTGGAAGGCATGGGTCTAGATGGGGACACCTTAGCTCCCATGGAGACGGATGAACCCAGTGCAGCAGATCCTAAGGCCAAATCCAAACTTACACCAGCTATGGCTACCCGCATCAAACAGATTAAACCACTGCTGTCTGGTAAGATGCATCTTTGAATGCACAGTGTTCTAAATTACTTCTTAAAGTGCTCTATTTCGTTGCCCTCTAACTTTCTTGTTTGTTTTCCAGCTTCATCTCGACTGGGAAGAGCTCTAGCTGAGCTCTTTGGCCTGCTGGTAAAGTTGTGTGTGGGCTCTCCAGTACGCCAGCGTCGCTCCCACCATGCCACAAGTACAGGCACAACCCCCACACCTGCTGCTCGCGCCACAGCTTCAGCCCTTACCAAGCTCCTCACCAAGGGTCTAAGTTGGCAGCCTCCACCCTACACACCCACACCCCGCTTTCGGTAAGAACAGACTGTTTGCAGTCATTATTAATTTGTGCAATGTGCATGTTCTAAGGTTTTGGGTTTTTTTTTTCCTGCAGGCTGACTTTCTTCATCTGCTCAGTGGGCTTCACATCTCCTATGCTGTTTGATGAGAGAAAGTACCCATACCACCTCATGCTACAAAAGTTCTTTTGCTCTGGGGGTCATGATGCCTTATTTGAGTAAGTTGCAGACTATTGAAGGTCGGGAACGCTATTTTTTTTTCATTGTTCTGGATTGACTTTTATTTTCAATGCTACTTTTATACAGGACATTTAACTGGGCCCTGTCAATGGGTGGAAAGGTGCCCGTGTCTGAGGGTCTGGAACATCCAGATCTTCCAGATGGAACAGGAGAGTTCCTGGATGCCTGGTTAATGCTGGTGGAGAAGATGGTGAATCCAAGCACTGTGCTGGACTCGCCTCACTCCCTGCCAGCTAAAATGCCTGGGGTAACACCCACAATGCCACAGTTCAGTGCCCTTCGATTTCTCATAGTTACACAAAAGGTTAGTACTCACTATAAATTTTATCATTTGTCATAGAGTAAAACAGAAATGCTGATGTGCATGTTGTGATATTTAAGTGTTTTTCTATTTAAAATAGGGAACACAGTTAACATGTTTGGCATTTTTTATCTGAACATGGTTATGTTTGCATTCTTCACCAAGGCTGCATTCAACTGCATTCGAAGCCTGTGGAATAGAAAGCCACTGAAGGTGTATGGAGGCAGGATGGCTGAATCCATGCTGGCCATCCTCTGCCACATTCTTAGAGGGGAACCAGTAATCCAGGAGCGCCTGTCTAAGGAAAGAGAGGGAACAGTTCGCCCTGATGACGAGGGGACCTCGGCTGCTGCTTTGGCACCCAGTGGGCCTCCAGGAGCATCTGCAACTAGTGGCGAGGCACCTGCAGCAACTGGAACATCTTCTGCAGGGCAAGCAGGAGTACCGGCTGATGAGTCAACCAATTCCACCCCTCGCCGTGAGCCCCAGGTTAATCAGACTCAGCTTACCCAGGTATTGGAAAACGATGTGTCAGGCTGTTCTCAGCTGAATCTAATTCCTTTTTTCTCTTTCCCTTTTGTCAATTGATGAAGAAATGCCCTGAAGTAAATCTGTAAAGATTTCCACATTTATTTATATTACTGGGTTTCATATTGTTAATTATCTTGGCTTTTTAATCCTGGATTGTTTTGCTTTACACTAAAAGTACTGTCTGTTTTAGCTTATGGATATGGGTTTCTCAAGAGAGCATGCAATGGAGGCTTTACTGAACACCAGCACAATGGAGCAGGCTACAGAGTACCTCCTTACGCACCCTCCTCCACTTCTTGGTGGAGCAGTAAGAGTAAGTCTTAATTCAAACTCAAATGCACATTTTATTGTTTTTATGTCACTTTTGACCATCTGATATTATTACTTCTACATTATCTAGGACCTAACGATGTCTGAAGAAGACCAAATGATGAGGGCCATTGCCATGTCTCTTGGTCAAGAGGTCAGCATGGAACAACGCTCAGACTCTCCTGAGGTGTGTCATTCTTACTACCCAAAGTGCACACAAAAACTCTAAAGCATTTCCTCATAAGTTAAACTTGATTAATGCATTTTTGCACCAGTTAAGATTATTTGTCTGCTTTCAGGAAGCAGCACGTCGACGTGAGGAGGAGGACAGAAGAGCGAGGGAGCGGGCTGAGGAGGAAGAGGCTCGTTGCTTGGAGCGTTTCATGGAGGCTGAGCCACTGGACCCCCAGGAGCTGCACTCCTTCACTGATTCGATGCTGCCTGGCTGCTTTCATCTTCTGGATGAGCTACCTGACACAGTTTACCGACTTTGTGACCTACTGATGACTGCTATCAAAAGGAGTGGTCCAGCATACAGAGATCTTATCCTCGGCCAGGTTGTCCGCCAGGTCAGTGCATAAATGCATGATTAAATTGTAGTTTGCTCTGTATAGCCCAGTATACATATAGTTGCAGGAAATTTTTTGTTGTTGAAACAGAAACCATCACCTGGCTTTTTATAACATTTATCTTGCAGACATAATATTCAATAAAGTCACAGTAAAGTTTTTAGCATGTGAAAATGAAAGTTGTCAGATGTGATTAGTTGAATATTCCTTTTTGACTTTTTGATTTTTGGTTATAGCACTTACACTGAAGGGTACAAAAGGTTACCTGACCTGCAGCTTTGTATAGACCTGCAAATGCACAGCATGTATGTACCGGTCTGATTACAATCATGTTATGTTAAGGTGTGGGAGGCAGCAGATGTGCTGATCAAGGCAGCTGAGCCACTGACTACTAGTGATACAAAAACAGTGTCTGAGTGGACGAGACAAATGGCCACGCTGCCCCAGGCCTCCAAGCTGGCAACACGAATTTTACTTCTCACGTTGCTCTTTGAGGTAAAAGAAACTCACCCACTGACATTCCTAGCCTTCTAAATGTTGAAGAGAATAAACTTTTTTGTTGTCATATTCTTAAAAAATATTCTTTTCTGTTTTTAAAGGAACTGAAGCTATTGGGTGCCAAAGTGGTGGAGAGTAGTGGGATACTTGATTTGCTGATTAAACTGCTTGAGGTTGTGCAGCCCTGTCTACAGGCTGCCAAAGAACAGAAAGACATCCAGACACCAAAGTAAGTTTGCACAGCCTTTAATTTCTCTCCTCATCCACTTAGGTTTAGTCTTATATTTATTTTTAAAAACTGCTACTTTCTTCTGTAGATGGATCACACCAGTGCTGTTGATTATTGACTTCTATGAGAAGATGGCAGTTTCTTCGAAGCGCAGAGAACAAATGAACAAGGTATACTTGAACTTTAATACAAAGTCACAAAGATTAGAAAAGGAAATAATTTAAGTTAAAGGACAGCTTGTATTATAAGCATTTAATGAAGCTCAGTGTTATAATAAAACACCTAACACTAGGACCTTTTTTTCCCCTCACTCCTCTAGTGTACAATAAATGAACTGTATTTCTGTCTGACAGTATCTGCAACCCAATGGGAATAACTGGCGATGGTTTGATGACCGCTCAGGTCGTTGGTGCAGTTACAGTGCTTCAAACAACAGTACCATTGACTCAGCGTGGAGGGCAGGAGAGAGCAGTGTCCGCTTTACAGCTGGCCGCCGTAGATACACTGTGCAATTTAACACCATGGTTCAGGTATGTTGCACAGGAATATTTAAAAACACTAGTGGGACTGTTTGGTAATTCCTGCAGTTTTATTCCTGGGTTGTTTACTTGATTCCAACCACTTTATCTTGTAGGTCAACGAAGAGACTGGTAACAGGAGGCCAGTGATGTTGACTGTCCAGAGAGTGCCTCGCATGCCCAAGCCTACCAAGACTGGTAGCATCACTGATTCAGAGAGAGAAGAGCCAGAAAAGGCCAAAGTAGAGGAAACCCAGCGTAATGTGGATTCAGGGGGAGCAGTGGAGATGAGCGCTCCAAAGGATGATTCCAGCCAGCTGAAGGAGAGTATCTCTGCACCTTCATCTACCCTGGAATCTGATTACTCTCAGGGCACGGATATTGTTGTGCAGGGCTTGACTGAGGACATGACCACTGTTCTTATTCGGGCTTGTGTCAGTATGATAAGTGTTCCTGTGGACCCAGACACCCTCCACGCCACACTGCGTCTCTGTTTGCGCCTAACACGCAATCACCAATATGCTATGATGTTTGCTGAGCTGAAGAGCACGAGGATGATTCTGGGACTAACACAGAGCTCAGGCTTCAATGGCTTCACCCCACTTGTTACCCTTCTGTTCAGACACATTATAGAAGATCCGGCCACTCTTCGGCACACTATGGAAAAGGTTGGTCTTTTTCTTAATCTATGTTTAAAAAAAAAAAAAGTTATTTTAGTGTTTTTGCTATTGTCAATGGACAATATGCTGTTAACAGATCTCTTGATAACAAGATCCTCAATACATTACCACAGGTGGTGAGGTCAGCTGTAACCAGTGGAGCAGGCAGTACCACCTCAGGCGTGGTGTCAGGCAGCCTTGGTTCCAGAGAAATAAATTACATCCTTCGAGTCCTGGGCCCTGCTGCATGCCGTGACCCTGAATGCTTTACAGAAACTGCTAGCAACTGTGTCCGTATTGCTCTCCCTGCCCCCCGTGGAGCAGGTACTGGTAAGAGTGTGGGGATTTTGTCTTATTTTTTATTTATTTATTTTTTTTAGTTTAGTCATGCACTTTAATCTTTGCCGACTACCTGGATCAGCTGTGAGTCAGGCAGTTTCTGGTTCTGTAAATTGGTTTTAAAGACCTAACCAACATTTTTCACCCCATTAAATTTTTTTTTTTTTCAAGCCTCTGATGATGAGTTTGAGAACCTTCGAATCAAGGGGCCGAATGCAGTTCAGCTGGTGAAGACTACTCCTTTAAAACTGTCACCCTTACCTTCTATCCCCGATACCATCAAGGAGGTCATCTATGACATGCTAAATGCTTTGGCTGCCTACCATGCTCCCGAAGAACGTAAGAGATTTTAATAAGTATTTGTTTGCATGGGTACTTATTTATGTCATCATCATAACAGTTCAACATAATTTACTGGAAAAACTTCAGTATGATAGATTAACACATGTTTGCGTGGAACAGCTGAGCGGCCAGATGACCGTACAGCAGCAGCAGTGCCTGGTGGTCAAGATCTGTGCCAGATATTGCAAGATGTTGGTGATGATGTTTATCAGCAGTACCGACTCACCCGGCAAGGCAGTGACTTTGACTCTCAGTCTGCATTCCATATCAATGTAAGTCTAATTGACAGAAAGTCAAAAATTTCATTGAATTAAAAACTGTTTCCCCAGAATAAAAAAGGCTGTGTCTTTTTTCACAGTCTCAGGTTTTCTCTGCTGATGGAGCTGTGGCTGAATCCTCTCAGTCTGGCACACCGCAAGGAGAAGGTACCTTTTTTTTCCCTCATTTCTCTCGTGTGAATAACCCAGCAATTTAACATGTGTATACTGTATAATCTATGAATAAATCAACAGCAATGCCTGGAAATGAGTCTTGCAGAGATGTTTATCGTAGCCGACTATCTCACTATAGCTGCTTGGGTTTTAACTTGCATTTTTATGTTGATTGAATACTCAAGATCACTGAGAGATGGAAGTGAATTTGAAAGTTCATAATGATCTGTATATCTCATAGGGACAGCAATTCATTCTGCTGTGCTAAACTTGTCAGCTTCTACACCTGAAGAAATGCGAGAGGAGAAGAAAGAACAAGAGGGTGAGAAGGGTACCAACTCTGATGAGGGTAAAGCAGCTAAGGTAAAGGCAAGCAAGCCTTTAATGCCTACCTCCACCATTTTGAGACTGCTGGCTGAACTGGTGCGCTCCTACGTAGGCATTGCCACATTAATTGCCTCCTACTGCTATACTGCTGGACAATCTGAGCTCATTAAGGAAGTAAGTAGTTAAATATAATCACGTCACATTTCACACTGCTATATTAATGTGTCTAACATTTTTATTGTAACTGTGTCCCAACAGGACTGCAGTGTTCTTGCCTTTGTACTTGACCACCTCCTACCCCACAACCAGAATTCAGAGGACAAAGACACCCCAGCTTTGGCGCGTCTTTTTTTAGCCAGCCTAGCAGCTGCTGGAACAGGCACTGATGCTCAGGTAGCCCTGGTCAATGAGGTGAAAGCTGCTCTCAGTCGAGCACTGGCAATGGCAGAAGGTGCTGAAAAACATGCAAGGTAAAAGGCATAGGTTATCTACAGCAAACAGGAATTTGATATTGTAATATCACATGGATGTGTGCAAACCTATACTAATATTCCTTTGCCATTTTTCTTCAAAGGCTTCAGGCAGTGATGTGCATCATCAGTACCATTATGGAATCATGTCCTTCCACATCCAGTTTCTATAGTACAGCAGCAGCCAAGACACAACATAATGGCATGAACAATATTATAAGGCTGTTTCTTAAGAAAGGACTGGTCAATGACTTGGCTCGTGTGCCTCATAGCTTGGATTTGTCCAGGTATGTTTGTTTAATTTGACTGATACACAGTAGCAGCTGTACAACACTTACGATTAGTGGTTAAAAGGAGGCAAAGAATTGAACTCAGCAACAGTTTTGTCTGTATTTAAGATAGATAAAGTGGGTTTTCAGTGTAGTAGTCAATGTAGTATTACTACTACATTTAAATGGGTATGAAATGATTCTGCATTCTAACTGTTTTATTTTTTTGTTTATTTTTATTTTTTTAGTCCCAACATGGCCAACACGGTGAATGCTGCCCTTAAGCCTCTGGAGACTCTGTCCCGCATTGTTAACCAGCCGAGCAGTCTGTTTGGAGGAAAAGGAGGCTCCAGCAAAAACAAAGCTGAACATGACAATGTGGGCACTACCCGGGACAGTAACAGCAACACTCAGGACCAAGGTATTACCATTGATAAGGTACTTCTAGGTATAATGTCATGCCGAATAGACCTGTTGCTCATATTTGGCATCTTTTCCAGGTGAATCTGGTGAGGCTGAGCCAGTGGAGGGAAACCACAGGGTGCAGGGCACAGACAGCGATTTAATGGATGGGGAGACAGAGGGAGACACTGTAGTCATTGCTGGTCAACCAGAGGTTCTCAGCACACAGGCTATGCAGGTAAGTTTCTAATATACAACATAGTTTTGTTTTTATAATCATCATTTTATAGCTAAAGCCAAATGTCATATTTTCCACTGTAACTAACCACTGCATAATGAAGCGTGTGTGTGTAACTGGTACATGATTTCCTGTGTTTGTAGGTTGAAAACGAGTTGGTGGATCTCATTGATGAGCTACTGGAGCGAGATGCTGGTACAGTCAACAGTACAATTATAGGTAGGCTTGAATTTATTATATTTGGAGGTTTAAATGGCGTACAAGCACACCCAACACCACTAAACATAAGTCAGAGATGGATAGAAGGAATAAAGAAGCCAATGAGGAATATCTGCACACAGATCACACATTAATTTAGACTTTATTGTATTTCATTCTATTGTTTGAGTTATTACTGTATTGAAGGGGCACATAATCCAGAGTTGACATATCACTGTTCTCATTCAGTAGGCCGCAGTGGTGAGGATGAATCACAGGAAGATGTATTAATGGATGAGGCACCGTCCAATATTAGCCAGGCATCCACTCTTCAAGCAAACCGGGAAGGTAAGACAGTGGGAATAGTTGTTGTGACTGTTGTTGCTGATGGCTTGTTTATTTTTGAGGCCTTGTTAGTGACCAGTTCTCCCCTCCATCAGACTCTATGAACATCCTGGAACCAGAGGATGAGGAGCACACACAGGAAGAAGATTCAAGTGGCAGCAATGATGATGAAGATAGTCAAGATGAAGAGGAGGAGGAAGAAGAGGAGGAGGAGGAGGATCAGGTATGAATTTAATTATGAATTTTTAAAAATAATTTTTATTTGTCCTCAAGGCTAACAACTGCTTAATTTCTTTTAGGATGATGAAGAAGGAGATGAGGATGATGACGATGAAGGTTCAGAGATGGAGTTGGATGAAGACTTTCCTGACATCAATGCTGCACCACATATCCGATTTGAAAGGTTTGACAGGGACGATGACCTCATCATAGAGTTTGACAACATGTTCTCTAACAATGGTAAGTGAGGTCATTGGTCCATTGGTTGACCTCTTGGCGTCTTTTTGATTTGTGATGCTGTTATGATTATTACCTACCGCTATTGTTCGGTCCTTATTCAGTGCTTTGTCTGCTTTTGACATGCCAAAATGCGTAATTATAGGACTTTTATTATATGGTGCCTGAGCTGCCCCTCCTAATGTTTGCCTGTTCTTTTTCTTTCCTTCAGCTGACATCCCTCCCTCCCCAGGCAACATCCCCAGCTCCCACCCCCTTATGGTGCGACACGCTGATCACAGTTCCCTCACCCTAGGTGTTGCAGGCACTAGCAGTCGCCTAGCCCAAGGCATGGGCCGCAGTCAACGAACACTGCGGCAACTCACTGCCAACAGTGGACACACAATCCATGTCCACTACCCTGGCAACCGTCAGCCCAACCCTCCACTCATCCTACAAAGGTGAGTTTTTTTATTTTATTTTTTTTAAAGCTGTTTTATATCTTGTCTTACTTTCTTAGAATATAATTCATATTGTCTGTTCGTACTCTAGATTGCTGGGCCCCAGTGCTGCTGCAGACATTTTACAACTGTCTAGCTCCCTGCCTCTGCAATCCCGTGGTCGGGCCCGCCTTTTGGTTGGAAACGAGGACGTGCACATTATTGCTCGTTCTGATGACGAGTTGTTGGATGACTTCTTTCACGAGCAGAGCAGTACAGGGGGACAAGCAGGTGAACATTGCCACAGGTGTTCCTAATACAATGCTGTTTTCATTTAGTATTGGCCAGAATTTCAAACCAGATTTCTTTGTCCAGGCACACTCTCTAGTATTCCTACGGCATTAACTCGATGGACAGATGAGTGTAAAGTTCTGGATGCTGAGAGCATGCATGACTGTGTAGCAGGTAGGTTGATTAACAGTTTCCAGTTGTATTTGGCACAGATGCTTTTATTTTTTATATAATAGCAATAGTTTGGTCAGTTGCTAGATGGTTAACTCACTGCCATAACAAAAGATGAATTCTCCTATTTGTCTCTTTCAGTGGTTAAAGTTCCTATCCTGCAGCATCTGGAGAGTCTGCGAGATGAAGAACTAGAAGAGCGTAGGGAGAAGAGGAGAAGGCAGCTGGCTGAGGAGGAAGAGTCAAAGCAGAATGAGAGGAGGGCCTCTGGAGCAGAACAGGCAAGAGAACAAAGCTTGCAGGTTGGCAAACTGTCTTGAGTCATATGAAGAGGATTTTTCCAACAAACTAAAATCTTCTTTAGCACTTTGCTTTGTTTTTCGCTAACACAAGCCATTTGTGTCCATAGAGTTCTGGTTTGGGGACAGTTAATGGTGCTGAAAACACTGCAGGTAATGGCATTTGTGCAGATCTTTTTTTTTTTTTTTTTTTGATATTTAAAATCCTTTTTGGGGGTCTTAGTGTTGGGCTCCAAGATGCAAGTTGGCAGTGAAGCGTGCTCTGGGATGAGGTAGTAGTTTGTATAGTTTTAGGATCACACCAGATCTTGGAGATAACTATACAGTCTACTGTCTTTCTTATGGCACTGCCATTCCCTCTCGACGATTTGAACAGCTGTTAAGAGGACCTACTCTTGCAAATAAATCAGACTACAATGAAACAATTGTCTCAATCATCTAATTGTGCAGTGTCACTGTGTTAGATGGATTTTGCCTTTTATTGCATTTGTTTGCAGCTGTCTGTGCTGTGGTGAGGTAGTAAGTTGTGTTGTTGTTGGGGATCAGAGTTTTGCGCCCCTGTTCAGGAGATAACTATACAACTTACTGCCTTCCTCATCAAAGGACTTTAGCATCCATTTAGAAAGCCATTAATTAATTTTTATTATTTTGTTTGTTTGCTTGCTTGAGAATTGTAACAGTTATGCCGTATATTTAGAATGAATATTATTTGCTATTTTTTTTTTAACCTTGTAATCTAATTTGTAAAAGATAAACGGCTTAAAAAGCTTTGCGGTGGGATTTGTTTTTTAACAAATAATGTTTGGAAAATATGCTTCGTTTTACACAAGTTTTTTCTCTGGATGTTACAGAGGGTGAACAGGCCCAGGGTGGTACAGTCTCATGTCTGGACCCACCCAGGGTCTCGGAGGGCTTCCTCACTGCTCCTCCATCTGGAGAGGTCACCCCAACCACACCTGCTCCTCACGAACAGGCTTTAGTCTCTCTTGAGACTGCAATCAGTCAGCAAGTTCACCAGCCAATTGCTGATCTGCTACTGGCTGAGTCTCATGCCAGCTCATTGGTTGCTCTGGCAGGAGCAGGTCTTCCACATTTGTCAACAGCTGACAGGCCAAACAGTGAAGTGGAGGCGTCTCAGATGGAAATGTCCCTGGCACCCACAATTGGTGAGAGAGCCGGAGGAGGAGTTAGTGGTGGTGGAGGAGAAGCCTTGGAGGAAGGCAGGGAAGGTAGAATAAGTTTATCTTTCTTTACAGAATGGCCAAGAGTAAGGACATACATCTGTAATGTGATGTTTTAAAGTATCTTATCACACTTTCTGAACATGGAAAAGCTAATTAGCCAAAGAATCAATTATCCTACTGTACACTGAAGGATAGCATGTCATAACTCTTTCACTTTTTTGTTTCTATTAGCCTCCTTAAGTCCAGATATTGTGGAGACCTCAGAGCCTGCGATTGTAGGTGGGTCACAACTAGAAGGGTCACCAATGGATACCAGCAGCCCTGCCTCTGCCACTCAGGACGAAGCTGCTGCCAATCCTGCACAGACCACCCAGCTCTCTCAGGAGTTGTCTGGTAGTGGGGAGAGTGGGCTGACTGACAGGCAGACAGATGCAGAGACTGGGTGAGCTGATTATGTACTTTGTGAAGTGTAGTATTTTTGTTTTTGGATTTTACTGTTCGTTGTTGTGGTCATTCAAATAAGCTACTTAAACTAAATCTGTCATTATGCCAACGTCTCTGGTCTCTATAATGCTTACATGTTTATATGCATTCTTTGGTTTATAGCTCTACTTCAGTCTCATCTCCTGGGGAAACGATGCCTAGGAGTGACAGTGCTGACAGCCAGTCTCAGGCCATCCAGGAGGAGCCCCTCCCCTCCACCAGCAATGAGGAAGAGGATCCACTTGCTGGTAAAATTTATCTTCTATTCTATATTTTCTGAATATTATGTTTTTATTATATATTCATCTTGGTTGTTGTAATGATTTGTTCTGACAGGCATTAGTTTACCAGAGGGTGTAGATCCCTCTTTTCTGGCAGCGCTTCCTGAAGACATCCGGCGTGAGGTGCTACAGAATCAGCTTGGCATCAGGCCACCCTCCCGCCCTCCTGCCACCACAAACATGCCTTCCTCTACTGTACCTGTGCTGGGAGGACCAGGGGTTACAGAGGTCAGCCCAGAGTTCCTGGCGGCTTTGCCACCTGCCATCCAGGAAGAGGTGAGACTGAAAGGGGATTAGAGAAATACCAATGTGTTGTTTTTACCAAAGCTAAAATAAAATATGACCCTGCAGGATTCTTTACTTCACTCACTGGTAATTTGTCATCTTAGGTTCTTGCCCAGCAACGTGCAGAGCAGCAGCGTAGGGAGCTCGCCCAGCAGCCTCCACAAGGAGACACCCCTCTGGATCCAGTTACCTTTATTCAGACGCTGCCCTCTGAGCTCCGGCGTAGTGTCCTGGAAGACATGGAGGACAGCGTGTTAGCGGTCATGCCCCCAGACATTGCTGCTGAAGCAGCTGCACTGCGCAGAGAGCAGGAAGCACGTCAGAGGCAACTGATGCACGAGAGGCTGTTTGGTCATAGCTCGTCGTCTGCCCTTTCAGCCATTCTGCGGTCACCAGCCTTTACCAGTCGGCTAGGAAGCAACCGTGGTGTCCAGTACACACGACTAGCTGTGCAGAGAGGGGGCACATTTCAGATGGGCGGAGGAACAAATCACAGGTGAGTTGACATATGACCTAACTGAGGGGAATTGGGACTACACAGAAATGTAAGATTTTGGGGCAAAGGGGAAGGTGTCAATAGTAAATTTAACATTTTACTGTTACTATTTGTGCACTTTTAAACAAACTGAATAAATGTTTTCTTTTCTAAAGACCATCCAGTTCCAGTGTGGACTCTCTGTTGCGTCTGCGAGGTAGATTGCTACTGGATCACGAGGCCTTGTCCTGTCTGCTTGTTTTGCTTTTTGTTGATGAACCGAAGCTCAACACCAGCCGATTGCACCGTGTGCTCAGGAACCTCTGCTACCACTCTCAAACGCGTGGGTGGGTCATTAGGAGCTTGTTATCCATCCTCCAGCGTAGCAGTGAAAGTGAGGTGTGTGTGGAGACGTCACGCCTAGAAGACTCCCGTGGCAAGAGGAGCATCCAGGGGGGTTGTGGAGGAAAAGGTGCAGCCACGTCCTCCCTTTCCACTTCCTCATCTTCATCTTCCTCTATAGAGCTACTTAACAGGGTGGAGTCTCGAAGCTCCAGCCAGCTTTCCTGGCTATCTGTTTCTATGGACGCAGCCCTGGGCTGCCGGACAAACATTTTCCAAATTCAACGAGCATCGGGTAGAAAGCATGCTGACCGGCACTCAGCTGGCAGTTCTTCAGGATCTGGAACACTGGGAGGAGTGGCAGGTGCTCCTGCAGGTGTCACGTGTGCGGGAGGTGGAGGTTCCACTGTTCACATTCACCCACAAGCTGCACCAGTGGTTTGTCGACATGTTCTGGACACTCTTATCCAGCTAGCAAAGGTAATGGTCTGCTTGTGTTCACCTGGCATATCTTCATGTATGAATTTTCTATGTATAAAAGTTATGTTCACATAATGTATTATTGTTGTATAAAGGTTTATAACTGTTTAATATTTTTATTTGCCCCTAAAGGTTTTTCCCAGCCACTTCACGCAGCAGCGCTGTAAGGATCTGTCAGCATCATCTTCTGAACTGGACTCTCGTCTTTGTTCTGGCTCCTCTGGAGGAGGGGGTGGGGGCTCTAGAGCAGGATCGCAGTCACAAAGCAACCCCAGTTCCAACGTCTCAAACACCCCAAATTCCTTGGCTTCCTGTATTATTACTCCCCAGTCTCTAGGTATCTCCACTGATTTTTGGGACCTCCTGGTCAAGCTGGACAATATGAATGTTAGCCGCAAGGGCAAAGCCTCTATGAAGACAGTGCCTCTGGGGGGCAGTGCAGAGGCTGAGGGAGCCCAGTTTAGCCTGGAAACCTCTCCTCTAGGTCAGCTCATGAACATGCTATCTCACCCCGTTATCAGAAGGAGCTCCCTGCTCACTGAAAAGCTGCTACGCTTGCTCTCCCTCATATCCATTGCCCTGCCTGACAACAAGGCTACAGAGGTGCCTGCAGGACACCCCACCCCACAGGCCAATCCCAGCATAGCAACCAGTTCAGGAGCCACAGTTCCAGTCACAACACCGGGCACAGTGTCTGTGGTGTCTACACAGCCCATTGTGGCAGGCCCAGGAGCCTCTGTGGTGTCTACAGCCCAGGGTACATCCTCAGGGACAAGTCTAGCAGTCTCGCAGACATCCTCTACAACCATCTCTATACCTATGTCCACTGGAACAATCTCTACAGGTAGCCTTAATTTGTTCCAGAATCAAATATCATCAGTTCACTATCAATTTATTAATGTAGCAGATTTTAGTAGAACATAATGATGTACATCTTTTTCTTTTTCCAAAACAGGCAAACAGAGAGGCAGTTCTGTCAGTACAGAGTGTGACAACAAGATGGCCTCCACTGGACTCACAGAAAAACAGCTTCAGCTGTCTGTCGAGGTATAGAGAAAAGCATGCAAAAACCAAATGTTATGTCTTTTGCATTGTAGTATTAAAATATAAATAAATAAGTGGGTGTTTAGAACAGAACAGTGTAATATTTTCCTAAGCCTACCTTCTTGTTTGTTTTTCCTCAAGGTGTTGACTTCTCACTCCTGCTCAGAAGAGGGTCTTGAGGATGCAGCTAACATTCTGCTGCAGCTGTCCAGAGGGGACGGAGTGACCAGAGACACTGTGCTGAGACTGTTGCTCAGTGGAGCTAGGCACCTCGGATACACACTGTGCAAACAGATTGGTCAGTACTGTTTACCCAAAACAGGGGTGGCCCATTTACCTGTTGTCTCTTTTTACATGTGGACTTTTTCTTTCTTTTAGGCACGTTACTAGCCGAACTTCGAGAATACAACCTGGAGCAGCAGAGACGGGCGCATGCGGATTCGCATTCCCCTGATGCCCCTCCTGAAGATTCCTCCATTTCATCCAGACTCAAGGGCAAAATGACAAGCAGGTTAGCATGTGGCCTGTTCACCAAAGGCTCCTCCAAACCCTAGTTTTATTAGCCAGACTAACATTATAGAATGCTTGTTTTGTGTTGAGTTTCAAGTATTTATTTTGCTGCTTCTTCCTGTAACTTTTGTGTTGGTTGGTCGGTTCACAGGTTCGATGGGTCGGAGAGTGTGGTGATAGTGGCTGCACAGAAGCGCTCTCTGGGAGGTCGTGAACTGCAGCTACCCTGTATGAGTTCACTCACCTCCAAGACATCAACACAGAAGTTTTTCCTGCGAGTGCTGCAGGTGATTATTCAGCTCCGCGAGGACACGCGACGTGCCAACAAGAAAGCCAAACAGACAGGGCGATTAGGTAAGAATGTGTTCTATAGGCACAGTTCACGCTATATGTAATAATCTAAAGGCTGTTTGAAGTAATGCAAGCTAACTCCTACTCCTCTGAATGGCCAGGATCCACCAGTTTGGGCTCAGCCAGCAGCATCCAGGCTGCAGTGCGTCAGCTAGAGGCTGAAGCTGATGCCATAATCCAGATGGTGAGAGAGGGTCAGCGTGCTCGCCGGCTCCAACAGGCCCCCCCACCCACCACCTCTGCCTCTGCTGCCGCCCCAACCACTGCTGGGTCCTCATTGGTGGCTTCCCATGCTCCAACTGGTGCTGCCCCCCCTGCTGGCACGGCTGCTGCTGCCGCCACGGTTAGCATGGGCTGCACTGACAGCGGGCATACTCACACACTGTAGATACTTTATAGTAGGAAAAGCGAAATGATCAATAACCTTTTGATCCTCACTATAGCTATTTCAAAATTACTATAAATGTAATGACTGCAGCTAATAGTTGCTGTTAGATTTTATATCTATATAAGTTTTCTCAGTGCATCTTGGAAATCCATAAACTAGTCCATTACATTTAATGTGCATCTCTCCTATTTTTAAAATATAATCAATAATTTATCTACAAACATATAATGCAGTGTGGAGTCATCCAGGTTTTATGCACATAGACATCTACTCTGTTGCCGTGATGAACATTGACTGCATTCTTAACGAGTGTCTGTGCGTTCTTCTGTTTTTAATCGTGCTGCCTGCTGTGAATGTTTTCATCTGTTTTCATTTTTTTGCTGGCTGACATGGCTTTGTGCTTTTTGCCCTCCTCCCCTTCCTTCTCAGTCCCTTTGCTTTCTTAGTGGATTATGGGAGTCCTGTTTGCATGGCAATGTCTGTCAGAAGGATTATTAAGAAAAACAGTGCTTGTAATCCTAGCATTTTTTTTTTTCTTCCAGTTGTTCACCCTCCATCTCTCTGCTGTTTCCTTGTTTGTTGTCTGTAGTCTGAAGTGCAGTCGATGTCAGAAGCCCAGGCAGCCCAGAGAGACGACTCTCCAATGGATGTTGACCAGCCTTCTCCTCTAGAGCAAGACACGGCGACTTTAGGTATGAGCTCTATGCAAATGGCTAGTAACTAAATAATGCTTGTTGTTTTCCTTTTAAACATTCAACACTTTCATATGTAATTGTAATATGTCCTTGTGAATCTGCACTTGGGCATTCCCAACATCCTAAAAGTATCTATTGATATGATGCATTCATACACTAGTGGGTTTTGTCTTTTTCAGATGAAGAAGGAAATGGTCAGTTAGAAAGTGAGGAGAGACTTCCAGACCTCCCTCTGCTCAGTGAGCAGTTACTGTTGGATGAGCTGTGGGACATGCTCGGAGAGTGCCTGAAAGAACTGGAGGAGTCGCATGACCAGCATGCTGTGCTGGGTAAGCAGAATTCTTCTGACATGTTTCTTTTAGGATTTCACTTAGGTTTCCTCTGACATTTTCCTTCTTTTCCCAGTTCTCCAGCCTGCCGTGGAGGCTTTCTTCCTAGTTCACGCCACTGAGCGAGAGAGCAAGCCTCCTGTGCGGGACACCCGGGAGAGCCAGCTCTCTCACATCAAAGACGAGCCTCCACCGTTGTCCCCGGCACCTCTTACACCTGCCACACCGTCATCCCTAGATCCGTTCTTTTCCAGGGAACCATCCTCCATGCACATCTCTTCCAACCTACCACCAGACACCCAGAAGTTCCTTCGTTTTGCTGGTGAGCCTAAAGGAAGTTACTAAGTAGAGTTATCGCACTAGTCATACACTTATGACATAAATTGTCTAACAAGAGTAAATTGTCTTTCCTGTAGAAACTCACCGGACGGTGCTTAACCAGATCTTGCGTCAGTCCACCACTCACTTGGCTGATGGGCCTTTTGCAGTGCTGGTTGACTACATACGCATCCTGGACTTTGACGTTAAGAGGAAGTAAGGGAGATTGTTACAGACCTGTTATACTGTTTCTGATTGTACTGGTGCCTTTTTTAACGAGTGGCTTTCTTTGCAGGTACTTCCGCCAGGAGCTGGAGCGTTTAGATGAAGGCCTGAGGAAAGAGGACATGGCTGTGCATGTCAGGAGAGATCATGTGTTTGAGGACTCTTACAGGGAGCTGCATCGCAAGAGCCCAGAGGACATGAAAAATAGGCTGTGAGGCTCTGTTATAAATCTGTCGAAATTCATGTCTCCAATATAGATGCACTCAGCCTGAGTCACACACTGCTCTCTTTCCATTACAGATACATTGTGTTTGAAGGGGAGGAGGGCCAGGATGCTGGTGGCCTGCTGAGGGAATGGTACATGATCATCTCCCGTGAGATGTTCAACCCCATGTATGCCCTGTTCCGTACCTCCCCAGGCGACCGTGTCACTTACACCATTAATCCCTCCTCTCACTGCAACCCCAACCACCTCAGCTACTTCAAGTTTGTGGGTCGTGTGGTGGCTAAGGCAGTGTATGATAACCGGCTATTGGAGTGCTACTTCACCCGCAGCTTCTACAAGCACATCCTTGGCAAGAGTGTCAGGTATTTAAGCCACTGACAACCACATGCAGTTAGTTCAGATTACTTTGGAAGAAAATTTATCCGCACACCTGAATTTGTTTCGGCAAAGAATTAGAATCCACTACAGTGTAGTTGTTATTTGATGTGTGCTGATTTTACAATAAGTATAATGTTAGAGGTCACTAGAAGGCCCTCTGGTGGAGACATGGCAAAGCACACCATGACCTTGACATACATTTCTTAAAAACCAAGCATTATAGCTTTGAATGTTTTTCAACATGTTCAATTCAAATATCAGGTACACAGATATGGAGAGCGAGGATTACCCCTTCTTCCAGGGACTGGTGTACTTGTTGGAGAATGATGTGTCCACATTGGGCTATGAGCTGACATTCAGCACAGAGGTCTGTCTTGGTTGTTTCTCTAAAAAGCATCAAGTAAACGTTTTGAGTTCCACATGTTCTTATGGCATGTGGGTTCTTCCAATTACTGATTCATACGCTCTGTGAATGTAGGTCCAGGAGTTTGGGGTGTGTGAGGTGAGAGATCTTAAGCCAAACGGAGCCAATATCCTGGTTACAGAAGAAAACAAAAAAGAGTATGTGCACCTGGTATGCCAGATGAAGATGACAGGTGAGAGCATTTCACTGAGATAAACCTTCAATGTAGATGTGTTCATTTATGTTTTAATAACAGATGTCCTGTTTAAATTGAAAGGAAATATTATTCTGTGATGCACAAATGGAGCAGTAGGTGACGGTACTTAAAAATGTTGATAATCAATCTACCCATCAATATGCATCAACAGCTGAAGGTGATTTCTCTGCATGATGGCCAATGTTCATAAACGGCTTCCAGCAGCTAGTCAAATACATTATTCAGTAAAGTCTTGAATTATTGCGACAGTAATTGAAAGTGTAATGTTGATTGCATAAAAAATAAAGTGTATGACCTAAAGGAAAAATTGTACTTTAGGTGCAATCCGCAAACAGCTGGCAGCCTTCCTGGAGGGTTTCTATGAGATCATCCCCAAGAGGCTGATCTCCATCTTCACTGAGCAGGAGCTGGAGCTGCTCATTTCTGGCCTGCCCACTATTGACATTGATGACCTGAAGGCCAACACTGAATACCACAAATACCAGTCCAGCTCCATCCAGGTACTGATGAGTCCATTCTGGAAATACTTATTAAAAGTAAGTTCTGAACTTTAGTAATACCGTATTTTTCACTTCTCTCTGTAGATCCAGTGGTTCTGGAGGGCCTTGCGGTCCTTTGACCAGGCAGACCGGGCCAAGTTCCTGCAGTTTGTCACTGGCACGTCCAAGGTTCCTCTTCAGGGTTTTGCTGCTCTGGAGGGCATGAACGGCATCCAGAAGTTCCAGATCCACCGTGATGATCGCTCCACTGACCGCCTGCCATCTGCTCATACCTGGTAAACCTGCTGCACTTTTAAGCATAAAGCATAGGAAACCTGAAGTACAACTATTCACATTCTCCCTTCCTCTCTGCCAGCTTTAACCAGCTAGACCTCCCAGCCTACGAGAGCTACGAGAAACTGAGACACATGCTGCTGTTGGCCATTCAGGAATGCTCCGAGGGATTCGGACTGGCTTAAATAATGAAACCCTTAACACATACAGACATGCATACAAACACGTGATTTAGATTTGCCTACTCCTGATGCATCCACACTGATAAGCTCTCAACGCACACACAACACATGCTCACTGACATTACTGGATTTATTGTTGAATGGCCTAGACTTACTGGTTTGTATTCCATATAAGACAGGTAAAACCAGCAAGTGACACGGACTGATTGAGATTGCGTTACAACACAGAGAGCCTCATTTTGACACTGTTGTGTCTCCCTTCCCAGTTTAATGGCAAATGCAAGAGTGGATTCAGAGCATAAACATGGACTAATATAAGAGATGTTTTCTTCATTTAGTTTGATTTCGCTGTACAAAGGTTTGGGAATTTATTATGTTTAATCTTTTTTTTTTGTTGTTTTCTGGCTGTGTAAAAAGAAAAGAGAATGTTGTTTGAACAGGATGGTTATAAAACCTTTGGGGAAAAATGTTGGTTGTTTCTTGTTGCAGATTTGTGACCTCACAAGCCTTGACGATGGGGAACCTTTTTATGGGGGGTATATGAACAACTTGAGAAGTTTGAGATATTCACAAAAATGCACTTTTCAAAGTTTTGTGGCATTTTTAAGGACGGATGGTACAAAAAAATGAAGTGAAAACCTGGAGATAAAAACATTAACCATAAATTCTAGAGTATTTTTGGCAATTAAATCGCTGACCCAGCCTTGAGCCTTTGAATCAGAGTGGAATAACTACATGAATAAATGCATAAAATTGCGTCTATTGTCTCTTTTAACATGCAGTGAATTTTTTTACATCCCTTGTAATGTGTAAACACGCCTCAGGTCGGTTATTATTAGCTAGTTATCTACAGTATTCTCAGTTGTCAGGTTGTCTATGCTTTAATTTTGGTTGACTGCCATTGTTCCAAGCAGTGAAGCAAGCGGTCCTACTTGTCAGAATCACTTGAGCTGTGTGTGATGAACGATGTCCTGGGACACGCTTCATGAACCGCTTGAAGTTGTTGGGATGAAGGAGAAGAGCTTGTTCCATCAGTGCTGTAGCTTCCCATGCTCACGGGGCAAGTGTGCCCTCGAGGCTCAGACAGCTGCGTGCACCCCCGGTTGTGTCACAGCAGCAGATGACGGGTGATTTATACACGGCAAACGTGAGCATCAAGTGTTTGTGTTAGCAGATAAAGCATAGGTTATTGTCATTTGAAAATAATTGTTCATTGTGCAAACCAGGATGCTGTGTAGGCGAGGTATTTGTTCATAATTATTCCTAAATCAATCTTTTCTTAAGAAGCATTTGTTTCTATTTTAAACTAAATGTAACCAGGAATTGACCTGGTGGTAGTAATGGGACCAAAGGTGCAGCTGGAGACCGAGGAGCAGCGCAGCACATCTGGATGTAGAGAAACGTGAAGTGTCAAAGCAACAGGAGCAGCTTGTGGTTAGTGCACAGTGCTGAGACACACACACACACACAAAGACCGTCTCACTGAGGCTCAGGCTGTGGACGCACGAAGACGAGAACTTGATTTAGATCAACATGCAGGAGACTATTAAAAAAGACTATTACAGGTGAGCACCGCCTGTAATATCACTTATTTGAATTAAACTCGGCCTCTGCTTCTTCTGCCGCTGAAGCGCGTGCACGTGCGCACTTTGCACGTCCTCCTCCCTGCGTCTCCATCCTTTTACCTGCTCTTGCATGCTGAGTTTTTTTTCCCCACTCGAGGACACGCCACCACAATGGACCCCCCCCCCCCCACACACACACACACCCCTCACCCCGCTACCCACACTCCTGCTGGCCTTCCTGCGCTTTCTTTAACCCCCCGGTGAAAAGCTCCACCGGTTGCAGAATAGCGAGCGTCCATGTCTGATTTGGCGCGCGCTCAGGCGTGATAAATGAAATTACAGCGCTGTTGTGCAGAGACTCCAGCCCCCACACTCAGTCCTGCTTCCGCGGTGCATTCCGGGCCCCACCTTCCTTCAAGCAGGGAGCACAGATGCAGGTTGTAGCCACGCTTGATTTACACAATCTATAAGCATCTGTTGATGTGCGCAGGCCTTGAATTTTAATTAAAGGAGAACAATTATTCCACGCAGGATATTTGCTGCCCCTGAAAAGATTTCACGTACAATTTCCTGTTCAGATGTTCAGAGGATTGTAGCGTGGCTGTCTCCGCTGCAGTGCCCCCCGCCTCCGCTAGGTGGCGCCCATTAGACCGTTCAGAATGAGTGAGCAGCATTCTCCGCGTCACTGCAGCTTTGTTTTCGCTCTGATGTTTTCCATTTCATGCTTCGGGCACAATTAGGAGGGAGTGTCGCAATAAATGAGAAACTGTGATTCAGGCCTTTGGTTTGCATGCGACTAACAGTGTGACCAATCGCAGAATTGGTCAGACTGCAGTGCTTCAGTTCTTGGGGATGAGGAATGAATGGCTGCTGGATTGTCTACAAGGCTGGAGTAATGATCCGGAGCGTGTTTTGACTAAAAATAAAAAACTTTGCATTTAACAAAGTGCATCCCTCCCCATTAGTTACGGTGTAGCTAAGCAGGAAGTGAAGGGCGCTGGAGTTCATTAATAATGACTTTGTGTAGGAGCCAGAAAGCTCTCAGCCTCAATACATTTCACCAGAGTGTGTGGAGTAAATCATGATATTAGGACTATAAAGGCAGCCTCAGCATGAGCCTGAATGGGCAAAGGAACAAAATAAGTTCATTAAACTAATTGGCTTAATGTTATTAATCAGTAAGATTGATATTTATACTAAAAAGTCGCATAGCGCTTTGCAGAAAAGTCCTGGTTGAATGTTAGCCTTGGTGCTATTAACAGGCTGAGAGCTCCTCACTGATGCTTAGTCATTGTTTTGTGCCTTCATTCAGTGGAAATCTGCTCGTTAGACTCACGGCGTTGCCATAATGTGCTGCTCTTATTTTGTCTCGATCTTCCTGCAGCGAGTGATGTGAACTCCGCGTTACGCAACGCAGACAAAGGAGAGGCCTTGACGGATCGGTGTGGACTGGACGGGCCCTGAGTTCTGACGGGTCGGGGCGGGTGTGACGACGAAGCCGCCGGGTTCGTCATCGCCCCCCCCCCCCCGATTGGGCCGCGATCTCTGCTCCGCCCGCGAGGACAGGATGCGAGGTGTGGTCACACACCAGAAACATGCAAATGCAAGACAAAGGTCAGGAAAGGTCCATTTCTAAGAGTTCAGCCTAAACGGGCACATCCCACGCTTTTCCCATCGCGACCTCTATGGTATTAACGTCTCGTCGGCGCTGGTCCAACCTCATCGGGCCTCGTCGTTCGCTGACGTGCTGCTGCGGGTGAAGCGCTGGTCGTGTCTGGCAGCCGGGCCACTGAGCAACGGCAGGAAACCCAATTGGAGCAATTTGCCATCAATTAGCGCGTGATTAACGCCGGGTCAGAGACGGGCGGCCGGCCTCATGGCCACGTAACGACTTTAGAGGGATCGATGGATTTACAAACACAGAGTGTGGAGTCAGCGGCCCTGAAGAGGCAGAAGGATGCGGAGTCTGAGTTTGGCTCTGCTGCTTCTTCCTCATCACATGGACGCCTCCCTCCCTCCCTCCCTCCCTGCAGCTCGCTGCTCTCATTTTTCATCCCCTCTCCCTCTCAGTGTCTCCAGGAACCTCGTCAACATTCTCACACCTGCATCTGCATCTACAGCAAACCACGAGCACGTCCTCATTACACTGGGCGGTTTCAAGCACAGGGTATTTGCCTTGATTAATAATGCAGGAGCGGACGAGCTGCATGGAAGAAGTTCAACATCAGTTGCTTTTTTCCTGAGAACGTGTGACTGCGTCGGAGGACGGATGTTGTTCACAGTAATGAACCAGTGATCGTTGGCCAGTTCCTGTATTTCCTCGCTTCCACGGAGCTGCTCAGAGCCTGAGCTCCATGCAGTGTGTTGCTGCAGGCTTGAAGGACCTCTGCTGTTACTTTGGCTCAACACATCTGCCGTATATTGTGTCCACTACACCTACTTATTGAAGTTTCCTCTCTCTCTCTCTAAAACCTCCACACCCACTGCAGCCATTTACCTTATTGCCTCCGCGCACCTCGCTTTTAAAGTGATGGAATTGTGTGTGTCTCATTCGCTGACTGCATCATTCCCCCCCATCGCCGCCCTGAGTGGTCCATTCAGAGCCTTTCCTCCTCGTAGATCATTCCATCTGTCCCGCCCGTCTGCCGGCGATCTCGCTTACAGCGGCTGGAGGGAGGCAGCAAAATAAGCAGAGAGCCTTTCAAGGGCGAGTGAGACGTCTCCCGCAGATGAGTGTTCATGAGCCAGGACCTGGTGAGGGGGAGGTGAGGGGGAGGCAGGGGGGAGGCGAGGGGGAGGCCTCCTCGGCTTCCTGCTCGAGCCTTAACGTGAAATAATAACCCGAAACAATAACAGAGAGACAGGAGAGACGTTCCCTACAAGCTGGACACTAATTTCCCTCCAACGTCCACATGCAATTACCTTCTGAAGCTGCTGTGTGTTCAGTCGATTAATCATCTTAAGATCCGACCGGAGGCCAGAAATCTAGCTTTCATAACACATGAGCTCCACTCATTCTATCACCACTTCTGTGTTTGGTTCAGAACTGCCCACTTATCGCGGATTCCGTCCCCAGGTCTGTCTTTCCTGTCTCTCCTGAGGATAACACCGGAGCTTGTCGCCTCTCTGAGCCCGCGCCATCCGTCATCGCGGCCGTGCTTTTGTGCGCGAGCCCGGCGGATCCTCCGGCAGCCGTGGCAGATGGCGGCGCTGGCACCGTGGGGTTGGAGAGGCACAAAGGAACCCTCCAGCAGCTCTGTGGGACCGGGCCTCGCTGGCTGGACCCGGTGCTGCCCCACTTACATGTACCTGAGCTGCTCCACCCGCTGTGTTTGTAGTCTCTGGTCTCCTCCAGTTGCAGGAGCATCGTCAGGGTTTCTACTGTACAGTGCGATGAGTGACGGCCTTCAGTGTGTGAGCACTCGGGTAAAAGGTACGTGTGTATAGAAATATTATTAGTGTGCACTGTTCTGTGCACTTTCCTGATTTCTAGTGAATTAAAAGCAAATTGAAATAGAAATATTCAAGTCAGGTATTAACAACTTGAGTAAATGTAGTTTGATCTGAACATTTGATCTGAAACCCTCATATCTTGCAAAACTGAAACGAGTGTCTCTGAAAAATGTTCCAGTGACAGATAAGAAGACATTTCAGCACAGATCAGTAAACTGCTGCTTATCTGATATGCACCGAAACCTCAAAAGCTCCACAAGTGAGACTGGCGTTAATGAGCAGCGTTTGCAGCTGTTGTCAAGTAAAATGCTCTGCGGCAGAAAGTTCAGGGACGACAAATATGAACTAATGAAGGTTGATTTTCTGGATTCCACACGTGTTTAGAAGGAACTGGGAACAGACTAACGGGAAAACGGCACCGTGATCACAAAGCAACAGACAAATGAGAGTTGAACAGGATGTGCACGTACGTGCACGCGCGTGTGGGATCACACGCCGGATGACACAGACACAGACGAGCCTGGGTTCAAATCAGCGCATCTCAGTCCCAGACTCGGATCACACACCGTCATTCTCGACATGTTTCCCCTCAGCAGCGTTACATAACAGCCGTGCCTGTGATTACACTGTAATGAGCAGAAGCCTCGACGTCTTCAATTAAATGAGCTTATGAAGGTTGAGCCTAGTGGAGCGGAACGCTTTCACAAAAAACAAGCCTCACGCAGCCTCTATTTCACCTCTGTAGCCTTGGCTCCCGGCTGCTGCTGCTGCTGCTGCTGCTGCTGCTGCTGCTGGAGGAGACGGAGAGGATGTGCTGAAAGGCCACAGGGCGTGTGCTTTATGCTAATGCCGGGCTCCGCATTGTTATGCCTACCACCGCCCGGCTGCACAGGAACTGTACTAATCCACGCCGAGGACGGAGGGAGCAGGGAGGAGGAGGAGGAGGAGGTAAGGAGGGTTACTGGTCAGGATCCACACAGCGAGGGAGGGGAGCGCAGGAGGAGGGGGGGAGGCGGCAGAGAAGAAGGGTGATGTCACCTCTAACAGGCAGCCAATGAGAGTCAGGGAGGGAGAGAGAGAGAGCGCTCGGCCGTTTTTTCTCTATCACTGCAGCATCAGCGGCGAGAGAAGAGGGCACAATCAATTTCACAGAGGGAGAAAAGGCACGAGCAGATAAGGAAGCAAGCGGGCAAAAGGAGGCGAGGAGCTGCCAGAGGGGACGCGGCACCAGCGCGGAGGTAGGAGGGTTTCTCTGTGATCAGACAAACAGGTTTTCAGGCGGCGCGAGGGGAGCAGGTGGGAGCGGGCGAGGGGATTAATTAGCCCGTTAAGTGGAGGTGGCTCGTTGTGGAATTGCACCTTGGCTTCGTCGGCCGCCGGCAGGAAAAGATGCTTCCAGTCACTTTAATGGCGTCTTATTGAAATGGAAGTCAGGTAGCAGCCGTCACGTCTGAGGAGCGGCTCAGAATAAAAAAACAGCTCATTCAACACAATTTATTGAAAGAGAAAACAATGATTGGGCAAATGTCACAATTGGTAGAATTAACAAAAGTTGCTGTTGAACTAAAATGCTTGAATGAAAATCAACCTGTTGGAGAAGAATAGTGTGTAGATTTTTTATTGTGAAGATGCAACAGGGTGTGTGTGTGTCTATGTAACACACCTACAATATACACGTATGGACTATACTCCCAGTATCACCATTTATCACCATTACATTTTTATTCCTATACCGTCTAACTGTGTGTACCGGAGCTGTAAATTGTTGCATTGTTGTGTATTTGTTGCAGAAAACGCACCGCTGATCCTCTCCATCATCGTTCCGTTCAGCAAATCACGAAGCCGATCGCTTCGCTCTGCTGTTTTGCATGTTTCTGTGAACTCCTCTCCGTCTGCTTTGCTACTTTCATTTGAATACTGGTTTCCTCCCCACGCTCCCCTCCCCCCCGCCAACAGCCCCGTGGCTCCGTGTGCAGTACGGCCCGTGATTGCAATTTGCTGCCGTGATTTCCGTTGATGTGCGGGAGTGGAGCTCGTTTGTGCGGCAACAGTTTTCTAGTCCGCCGGCCTCCGGTCCCGCAGCGACGGAGCTGGTCTAGGAGGGGGGGGGGGCAGCAGGAGGCAGACGGGGCTCCTTCTATGGGAGAAGGGTGGGGCAGCCGGGGTGGGGGGGTGGAGCGGGGGCTCACCTGGCTCAGTGCCACGCAGCCGTCTCCGGCCTCTCGCACATCTGCTGCAGCAGAGACCACGCAGGGAGCTGCAGCTGCTAATGGCTGCCTGTTGGGCTGCAGGTGAGACGTGCACGGCCCTGCAGCTCGTCCCAGGTGAACCCAGTCTGGGGACGATGATCGTGTACGACATCCACAGACAGACTCACACGATGGATCATGGAGCGTTTTGCAGTCAGGCTGTGGCAGCGACGCTCCAGAGACGTGGGTGTGAGCGGCCACGGTCCGATCTGCTGCGGCTGCTGTCAGAGTGGACGTGGAGGCTGTCATCACCCTACAGCGGGATGCAGAATGAACTCTTTTGTCTGACTGTGCAGGTAATTGACCTGCTCTATCAACATGAGGGATGGAAGCGGAGGTGGACAGAGGGACGAAGGCGATGTGAGGAAGGTGGGCGTCGTTTGGGAAGCGAACTCGCGTCAAAGCACGATTCCTGCTCATGGGTAATGAGGCCGCGCAGAGAGAAGAGGGGATCAAGTAGGATGTAGAAAAGGGCAAGGTCAGGAGGGAGGATGGGCCATGGAAATGAAAGGAGAGGAGATTAAAAAGAGGAGGAAGAAAGGCTCCGCCGTGTTTGACTCCTTTTGTTACACTCGTTTTCACGGGTAGATTATGTCAGAGACTGGCCCGCTTCCAAACGCCTTTAGTCCAGTGGTTGAGGCGCTGGTGCTGTGTAGGGGGCGAGGAGCGATGGGCTCCCAGCGCCCGACAGCCAGGGGCGGCTCACCTGTTAGACACCCGTTACACGCACACGCGCACACACACACGCACACACACGCACACACACGCACGCACGCACACACTCACGCACACACACGCGCACACATACGCACGCACGCACACACACACGCCCAGACTTGATTTATGCAAGTCACACACGCGTCTGCGTCACGACGCACGCAGTCGGCCCTGTTGCATTGCGCCACATTACACATTCACCAGCGGTGCCTCGCTGGCCTGATTACTTAAGCATCTGCCGCTGATCAAAGCCGGCGCACGGCATCTTCTGGGGATTTAGCCATTAAGGCAGCGACAGGGTAGTGCAGGGGTTAAGAGAGAGAGCGAGCGAGCGAGAGAGAAAGAGAGAGAGAGAGAGAGATCTCCCAGACACAAGTGTCAACAATGACAGTGTTTCATCTCTGTCTTCCTGTTTATTCTCCCTCGAGAACAGTTGTAAAGTTACAAACTAAGAAGCACAGATTCAAAGAGTGTGCGTGTGTGTGTGTGTGTGTGTGTGTGTGTGTGTGTGTGTGTGTGTGTGTGTGCGTGCGTGCGTGCGTGTGTGCGTGCATGCGTGTGTGTGTGTGTGCCTGTGTGTGCGCGTGCGTGCGTGTGTGTGCGTGTGTGTGTGTGTGTGTGTGTGTGTGTGTGTGTGTGTGTGCCTGTGTGTGCGTGCGTGCGTGCGTGTGTGCGTGTGTGTGTGTGTGTGTGTGTACCTTTAGGATGCTGTGGAGATGGAGACTCTCTCTCCCCTGCTCCACCCTCCTGCCTGCAGTGTGTTGCCTGTTTGATTTGGCCTGTGCAGATGGGAGTCGGCCCACTGGGTGTCAAGTGGGGAATCGTGCAGCCGCTGTCGGGGTTCGCTGGATGAATACGTTGTGGTGATTTAGGGAGCTGAGGGTCAGATGGATTGACAGCAATGGGTAAATGGTTATAAAGAAAATGAGCAGGAGGGAAGGAGGCCAGCTGAATGGGGGGGGGGGGGGGGGGGGGGGGGGCAGGGAGGGAAGCCAGAAGATGGAAAAGATTGATTTAAAAGGCTCTGGTGGAAATGAAACAAAGAGGGCGAGCGTTGTCACGGCGATCCCTCTGAACCACCTGCTTCCAGGCCTTTACAGTCCACAGCAAACAATTTCCACCGGGCGCATCGGTGTCGTTCCCCCGTGTTTCCACCGAGCAGACCTTCACTTTTACTTGTCGTATCAGTATTCATGCAATAACGGCGAGAGAAGCCCACATCTGGCTCTTAATCAGAATAATGACCGAGGTTTGTATTAGTCTCCAGAAGAGGCTCTCAGACAAAGACGCATAAATCCAAAGCTCTTATATAATTGAGCCTGTGATGGAGACGAGGGCACAAACGCGGGCATTGTGCGCGGGGATGAGTTTCATTTGGCGAAGTGAACGACCCTATTACAGCGTTCAGACGCGACGGTGTGAGGCGAGAAACCGTGGAATCGTCCCGGGAAACAAACGTGATCGCGAAAATACACAGGAGCGCAGCAAAAGCGTGAATGCGAATATGAATTAGGGGAAGAATTCAACTCTGTGTCTGGTTTTCTGTCTCTGACAAAGTTGTGCCTTTGTCTCGGCCGCACCGTGAATCCCCCCCCCCCCCCCTCCTCCACCCGCCCAGTCCGCTCCATCAAAACGCTGCATTGTCCACATCAGCAGCTATAATTAGGCTGAATGAACCCTGTGTCCAGCTGCGCGCATCTGCCTGTCTGCGAGGGCTCTGTCGCTCGAGATGTTCCTCAGCGCGTGCGCGCGGCGTGAATGAATGGAAGGCTGCGCGTCACATCTGCACCGGCGCCGCTTTCCGCTGGCGAGAGCGTCGACCGGAGAATTGTGTGGAAACGTCGGCAGTAGTTTTAATTTGCCCCGCGTTCGTTCACTGCTACTTTAAAGGCCTCCGCGGCTTTAACACCAGCTGAGCTGATTTGCTGTTCGATGAAAAGATTTATTTTATTTAGGATTTTGTAAATGCAATGAAACTTTAATGGGCAGAAGCAGCGACTCAAAGTGAAACATTCAGCTGGTGTTTTCTCAACAACAGGCGTCTGTATCTTTGTACGGTTTTTATTCTCTATATTCCCACCATCAGCGTTTGATATGATCTAATTTATTTATAGCAGCACTGATCGTCTCTGGCAGCTCTGACCTGTTGCACTTTGGGGAATTGTGTGTTATTGTAACAGCCCGGCTTTGATCACAGTGCACAGGGCTGTTTAATTTCGGGACACGACAGCGTTGGTTTACTAATTCATCGATTTGTTGCTGAGAGGCCAGATGCATTTTTAATGAAATCTGAGGCCGGCCTCGATGCGTCCTGTGCTTCAGCACTGCTTTGCTTTACGTTACATCACGCGGCTCTGCATCCTCTCGCGGGCCCCGGGCCTCCAGCGCTCCTCGTTCCTCTGGTCAGTTCTCGATCCACCTGCAGACTCATTTATTCGCTGTGTTTACACTTGCCTGTTGATTTTGCTTCGTTTTGCCCGTTCATATCTGCAGTTCATTTGAGATGAGCATGAGTAGAACAGATGGGGTATGAAACATGAGCTTGGCTCCGGAGCAGGCTCCGCGGGTTCAGCAGGTGATGAGGTAAACACGCTGTCTCCATGCGTCTGCTCTTGGTGTTTCGGCGATGTTGTGACTGTATTTCCTCACAGGCGCTTTATCTGCCGTGTCAGCCATGGTATATTCATTAGGGTTGGATTACAGGGAGTGGGAGGGGATCAGGTTGTGAGTGGGTTGTAATCCCCATACACTGGGCTAATTTAATCTCACCTACTGTGCCATCCTATTACACACCAGAAGCATCACACGCGTGAGGGGGAGATGACGAGGAGCATGCGGGGTCAAGGCGGGGGTGAACGTCGGACAATGGACGCGGAGGCAAAGAGGGAGGGGTCGATGGAGGAGCTGCTGAGGAGGAAAACTGATTATGAGCAGCGGGAGAGAGATTCAAGTGCAGAGATCAAAACAGGAAATGTCAAGGAAGAAAGAAATGTCAGAGAAAGACGAGGTTTAGAGGAGGACGGAGCCGTTTATAAAGAGCACTAGAGTGATTGAGTGTATATGGATTATTTGAATTGTAGGTTTATCATCAGCATTAACCCCTTGATTTGTTGCTCTTCGCTTAGTTTGGCATATTAGTCCACACGGTGAGTCCTCCACGCCTTTTCACCATCACTGCGGTGAGAAATAAACACACTCATTTTCTTTGGCAGCTCGTCCGGCGCTGCCTTCTGCTCGTGTTTGAGGAGGCTTCTCATCTTATTACGTGTGTTTGGCCAAGTTGCAGAACTAATAAAGCGACTGAACCGGGGCTTTATATAACCCACTCTGCTATTTTCCGTAGCATTCATGACCCAAATATCGCTCATCATCCATCCTTATCTGTTCTCGCTCTGTGTAAACGAGGCCGTCCTGCCCTGCTGGGCCGCCTACCTGACGAGGAGGCGGAGCCGGAGCCGGAGCCGTCGGCCCCTGTCTTTGAAGCAGGTCGGACCTGGACTTGTGTGAGTTTGGCCTCTGAATTGATCAGGGGGTAATTGAGCGTGGAGCGGCGGAGAGCCTTACACGGGGGCCCGGCTCCGATAATGAGCCTCTGTGTGTGGCTATAAAACAGTCTGCGTCCGTCGGCCTCCACGCTGCGCCGCACAGCGGGGACGATCTGGGGATCGGAGCTCCATTTGCAGGGTGCGCGTCTGCGTAATGATTTTTGCAAATCGTTTGTTGAGGTCTGTGCTGCAGCGGCAAGAGAAAACAGGAACAGTGGAGAGGGACAAAAGCCAAAGACGTGGAGATGAAGAGAGACAGAGGACCCGGACATCGTTAACGAGCTTAATGAGGAAATTATACACGTAAGCAGAGCAGGGCCTCCAGGGCCTCCATGCTTGGGTGGGGCAGGCAAGTAGGAGAGGACGTCTCTTATCAGTAACCTTTTATTAACATTGACTGTAGCGTTAAAGTGTGATCGCGCTCAGGGCGGCGGGCGGGAAGTGTGAGATTGCGGAGGTTACGACAGGAGGACGACGTGGGAAGGAAAACAGAGGGAGGCAGAGGAGGGTCGAGGACAGAGATCCTGCAGAGACTGAAATGTCAGCGTGAGCGCATGCTAAGCACCCACACGCTCCTTGATATTTACCTGGGCTGTGTGTGTGTGTGTGTGTGTGTGTGTGTGTGCGTGTGTGCGTGTGTGTGTCAGCGTGCCTGCAGGCAGAGCTAAGGGGTTTAATATGAGCTGTTATGAGGCTCAGCGTGAGGATGACTTCATCTGTCCTCCCATCCAGGGGTCCACACACATATTGTTTCATTTATGACTGTTTATTCAGCACTGTTTGGACTGTTGTGGAAAAAAAAATAAATTCTGAAAACTTAATGAACAGAAGAATCCAAAAAGTTGTCTTCGTTAATTTTATTTATGCATATGCGAATAAGAAAAATTATAATAAAGAAAATCAATAAAGAAAGATGCAGGAGGTGCTCACACAATGTATGCACCAAAAAGCTTGTCACTTCCTTTAGTTAAGTCTGCATATTTCTTAACTAAAAGAGGACGCCTGTCGATGTATCTGGGGGTTAATGTGTCACTCAAAGGCACTGTGTTTCTTATCTAAGACAGACACTGTCTGACAGGAAACTACTCCCTACTCAGATCACAATCAGCAAGTGTTTAAGCACTCTTGCATAAAAACACATTTGAACATATGCTCTCGCAAGATAAGTCGGAACCTATGAACTGATAAGTTAATAAGATGTTAAAAACACTTAGTAGTAGAGACATGAATATAAAAGTAATCAGTAACTGTAGATAATAAAACACATGGACCCCCGCGCTTCGGCCCCTCAGCTCGTCCTCAGGCTTCACTGGCACCAGACGAGCTGGTTTCTCCTTTCGTCCTGAATGAAGGAAAACCTGTGGGAGGAGTTTGAGCATGGTTTTATGGGAAGGCCTGGTCTGTTCGTTGGGCCGGTGCTGGCGGGCCGGATGCTGACATGCTGCGTCCTACATAGGAACCGGCGGCATCAGCACTTTCATCGCGTGCTATCCTGGGCTGAGGTGATTTAGGAACCTGCTAGAAATCTGCCGCCGCTCTCTTTTCTCCAGCAGTAGGTGCATCTGTGGTTATGGCGTATATTATTTTAATATTATACCCAGACGTATCAACAGCGATAACAGCCCGGGCGCTGTGTCTGTGCGTGTAGATGGGGATTGTCAGACCTCGTTGGCCTAACTCTCTATGAAAGGCTCATCAACTGGTTGTTTAGCCGCAGGGAAAGGTCAGTGCAGCTTCCTCTGCATTCCTGTGGCCTCTCCTCTGCCTGCTTCCCTGCTCTCTCTCTCTCTCTCTCTCTCTCTCTCTCTCTCTCTCTCTCTCTCTCTCCCTCCCTCCCTCTCTCTCTCCAGCTTCCCCTCCCTGGAATTGGGGCCGAACCCTTTCTGTCATCTCTCGTAACTGAAACAAAACGGGATGGAAAACGAGACGAGGGCGTGCGGTGGCCTCGTAGCCACAGCTGGGACTTCCGCGCACTAAATAATACCCCAGGAAGGAGAAAAGATGAGGCGGGAGGGAAGAAGCAACGAGGGACAAGAGCGGTGAAGATCAGCAGAAAAGCAGACAGCAGCAAAGAGCTGTAACAGCATCCTGACTTTTTTTTGCTTATTCACTGTCTGCTTCCTGGGATAGATAACATAGAGCCAGATATACTTGTCAGTCTCTTTAAATAACTGGTGGGATGTGACACACACACACACACGCACGCACGCACGCACACACACACACACACACACACACACACACACACACACGCACGCACACACACACACACACACACACACACACACACACACACACACACACACACACACACACACAGGAACGATGCTGGCGCAGACGGGTCGGAACAGGTTGTCTCGTTCCTCCCTTTCATATCGCGCCCGGGCTGAAAATCACGGCGCGCTCCAGAAAATGCCGTGCCCTTGATCTGCTCGCAGCGCGTGCGTGGAGGGACCGGAGCCGTGCAGGGATGTGGGCAGGGGGATTTCGCAGAGACAGGGGGCTGCGGCAGACACGGGGCTGCACGCCTCAGATAACACTGCAGCCTTTGATGGAGACAGCCCTCCTCTGCTGGAGAGCACACGCTGCTCCGCCTCAAATAGATCTCGGCTGCGGACTCCATTGGTAATAATTGGATTTGGTCATAGAGCTGGAATGGTTTGCTGATGATAATGATAACAGATGCGTCGGCCACTTAGGGTGAAGGGATTGCATGGATGGATGATGTGCCGTCCTGCGAACGGACAGACTCTTTCAGACTGCATAAAGGCTGATGGAAGAGGCTGATGGAATGCTACCTGTAAGGCTCCGGGTCTGATCTTGGCTGGATGGCTGAAAATAAGATGTGGTGTCAGACAGAAGGAAGCCGGTGTTCCATATGTTCCTTCGCACAGAATGACAGAAGATCGGAAAGGGAGGGGTGGGGTAAGAGAGTTCAGGGAGGGAAAGGAGGAGTTTCATACTAATATAAGTGAGAGGAGTGAGCGGCAATCAGCAGGGAGCAGAGAATAAAGGCTATAAGTGAAAAAAGACTCTGCAAAGACGACAGTCAGGATGAAGGAGCTCTTTCAAACATGGAGCGTATAGTCGCAAAAGGGGAACGGGGAGACAGGTGGAGAGATGGGGAGCGAGCAGGGAGCAAGAGATGGATCGGCAGAGAGAGCAGATGAAGGTGGAGTATGAAGTACAGAGAGACAAGAGGGGGTGGGGTGTGGTGGTGGGGGATGAACACGTAGGAGGGGAGGGGAGGGGAATATTTGCTGTGCGCGGCTGAGCTGGAGTCAGGAGGTTGTCATGGTGATTGCAGGGTGAGAACAGGAAGGGAGCCGGGGTATTGACACCTAGTGTACACACACACACACACACACACACACACACACACACACACACACACACACACACACAAAAAGATAGCAATTCTGACCTGTCACATGATCCTAAGTAAACACACTCGCGCTTTCCCCTCTCAGGTGGCGCGTGCCGACGAGCTGCGCCCAGAATGACCCATGCAAACGCCGGCGGCCACTACCTGCCGCCTCCGGCCGCGCCCCGGCCGCTTTGACTGGCAAATGCTCCCTGAACTGATTCGTCCTCCCGCGCGATTGAAAAGCCTCGGCGCGTCTGTGTGTGCGGCGTTGATGACACACAGAGATATGAGGAAACGCGCTGATGAGGAGACAAACAGAAGCGCCGCCGGGACACGCGCGCGCACTTATGTAATAACAACGTGAGTGCGCGTGTCGGCTTTTGAAATCCAATTCTTCCGCGATGAGAACGCAGGAAGACAACGCGCGTCTCCAGACGGCTCCTGCTGCAGTAAATATGACGGTCAGAACCGACGGCATCTGTGAACTACAGCAGAGACTGACGCAGACGCAGCTCGTTTGATTGGAGGAGGAGCGTTCAAACCAAAGAGACCCTGCAACTTGCAACGCTTAATGAGATACCGAAAAGAACCTGCTTAATCATTCGGCGCTGAAACTGGACCAGCTCCCAGTCTGCGGCGGTTCTGCTGTGACTTCCGAGCAGTTGGTTTGTTTTCAGTGACGGCGGCTTATGATAACTTTTATCACATCGCGTTTGCATCGTGAGCGCAGTTTTCGGTGTCTGCATCGGACACGTTCCCACAGTCGCCTTCCATGCAAATGCGTTAACCAAGCACTAAACTACGGCGCGCGTGACCTTGTCCTGACCGAAGTTCATTTCCCTGAAGTGGAAGAAAAGACAGGATGTGATCTAAACGTTAAAAACTTCCCACCAATGAATGTCTTTTCCTATTTTAGTACAACTTTTTCCTTTTGCCATCTCCAGGTATCCAACCTGTTGTCTGACCTGACAGAGGTCGAAGGTTGCGTCGATTGTTCAGGCGGCCCCGCTTCCTTGCGTGTCACTTGTGTTGCCATAGCAGCTGCGTCCTCCATCGCTGCACGGGCCACTTAGCACCCGACCCCAGGGACCCCTCGCTCCTCCTGCCGCTCTCTGTCTGCGGGATGATGGACTGCACAACCCCGCCTTAGACTCCAGTACCTGCAGCCTCCTCCTCCTCCTCACGCTCCAATTCACACCTGGCGCTCATCAAACAACCTCGTTTATTTCATCGACCTAAAAGGAAAGGTGACCAATATGGAAATCCCCACAACACATGAATGCTTGTGCATATGGCCTTTCCAAACACATACTAGCGCTGCTTGTGTTCTGGTAGCTAGTTTGTTCTCATCGACAGCCGTAAGCTGCTTCATGTGGTCTGCGGCTCACGGCGGCGGACGCGATCCTGACGCCAGCTTCTTCTTTCAACTGGCCTGCGTCCAGTTCGATCCCCGCAGGCTCAACGAGCGCACGCGCCCTCCGAGGAACAGGCGGCTGCACGAGCACGTTCGCTGGGGGAGAACAGCGAATGTGGTCACAGTGCGAGGGGGCGGGGGGGCGGGGGAGAAAGTGGCAGTGAAGGTCAAAGCGCACGTCAGAAGGGGATGAGAACACGGAGCGGAGCGGGAGCGAAGCAGCGAGGCTGACCGGGGGAGATAAAGAGGGAGGATGGAGCGAGAGGGGGAGGCGAGAAGGTCACTTCTAATAACTCTTCCACGTAATTTCATAATGTAATGATTGCGGCTCTTTATTTAGGCTAACACCATTAACTCCTCTGTGTGGACACTAAAGCATACCGCCATAAAAGCTCAGCCCTGGATGCTGCTGCCGCTGCACGCGCTGAAGGACTCCGTGGCCGCGTGACGTCTTTCTATACGCATCGCATCGTCGTATCTGCTGCGTGGCTCCCAGGGCGTGTCCGTCACTAACGCGTGTCGTGCCGCGGGCGCCGAATCCGACCGAAGCTGAAGCTGCCGCTAATGACGCGAACGCGCAACGGCGCGTGTGTGTGCGGTCGCGCATGTGTGCGTGCATGCGTTTTTCCCCTCCGTCGTCCCCGCTCCCTGCGAGTAACGGGCCGACAGGATCATAAACAAACGGCCTTATCAGCTGTTGACCGGAGTGAGCAGCGGCTAACTTGCTGGAAGCGCTGCGGGCGCGGGGGGGGGGGGCAGCGCTCCATCTGCGAGACCGGCTCCATTAGCTGACAGGAGAGATTAGCTGACCTGCTGATCTCCACCGATACGCGCAGCAACACACACATACAGGAACCTGATACGCGATTACACTAGGATAACACCCCTGCTTTTGATCGTTAAAGAGCTTTTACTGGGCAGAGATCCCATCTCAGATCTCAGTCTTGTCTGTCATTAACACTGAAGTCTTTACACAGCCTTCCCCCGTTTAGCTCTTGACAGCGCACTTCTTTCTTTGTTTTCACCTTCTATTAATTTTTCAGACTCCTTGTTGTCGACTTTGTTGTCGGCCCTGCTCTTTGATCTCCCCCCGGTGTTGCCCTTCTTCCTCTTCGCTGGCTTCGCTACCTCCATCCCTCCATCCACCTCTCCCGTCTCTCTCCAGCCCTTGCCGGTGTCTTAATGAGTCCACTCCCTGCTCCTTGAATTATTCACCGCTTCTTTTATTCTGCCATTTCCATTGTATCTTTAGGGGGAAAACATCAATAAATAAATCACGCCAGAGGTTGCTTCTTTTACCGTCTTGGCAAAGGGAGGGATCACGTGCTCATGTTTATTGGCGAGAGAGAGGGAGAGAGCCCTGGAAAACTAGTGTTCTGTGCTTTACCTTCCACATGGAAATTCCATAAATGATTCAAACGTGTCACTTAAACGCTTCCCTTGGTGTCTCATATATTATGTGTTCATGCCACAAAATATAAGTATCACACACACATGTATTATGTAGACACGCTGCAGTATGTATACGTCAAGAAATCCACTATTTGCACCGACCGTTCGATGGACGCGGCGTCAGCGTGCGCGCCAGCCGACGAGTGGTCGCGCGTGCGCACGCGGCAAGCGAGCCGCCGCGTGCGTGCGACTGGCAGAATCTGTATGCACGAGGGGGGCTCGGCTGCGCGGAGACCCTGTTGTCATGGCAACCAGGATGGAGGGAACGTGGGCGGCTGCCCTCGTGGCTCCTCTGACAACCTTTATTTTCTCCTGCTCGGTGTCGCTGCGACATTAACCTTTAACCCCTGACGGACGGGGCGAGGGGGGGGGGGCACGGAGGGCGGAGGGCGTCGCCGGGTGCTCTTTGGAAAAAACATCTTAGGCTGCCAGGCTTATGCCAACAGTGGGACTGATAAATGCGCTGTCTGTGTCCGCTGATTCCAGATAAGCCCTCGCTCTGCAGATTTTTCCCTTTTGTTTTCCGATGGTGAATTTCCATTTGCAGTCGAACAGAGACCATCGATCTTGAAACGCGTTACTTGGCCTTTTTCAACAAAGAGCATCTGCTCGAGGCAAGAACAGGTTCCCCCTCGTGCTGTAAAAGTGTCTCTTCCATTAAAGCTGCAAATTTAGACTTAATCAGCCGTGTTGCTTACTGTTTAAGTCAAAGTGCTACAGCAGCAGTTTATTAAATTGATGCAGGGAAAAGGTGCCGAATAAAGATAGAGGAGACGGGGACGAAGATGAGGAGGAGGGGGATGTGTTGCAAAAAAAAAAAGGAATCGGGGGAATTAAAAAGAAGCTTTTAGTGTCAGCTAACAGGGAGGCTGAGCGAGAGAAGAGGGAAAGTGATAAAAAGGTGACAAGAAAATGGGCACTTTTGGTTCCTGGAAGGGTTCCATTATAAAGACCAGCTCCTAAGTGGAGACTTTAAGAGGAAGTGTGAAACGGTTTTAATCTCCGCTGTGGCGGCCGATGAAAGATTTGTCCTGGGTGAATTGTGAAGCCGAGCAGAAGCAGCTACTACGCGGTATTATTTCACGTGATTTGTGGTATTTTTCCCCTGTAGTGACAAAGTGGACCGGAGACTTGTCTCACTGCAACAGGCTCATACATTAAGTATGATGCTGCCAGAGAGAGGGAGGCGGGGGGGAGGAGGGGGGGGGGGGGGGGGGGGGGGGGGGGGGTTGTAGCTGCGCAGAGACGCGCCACAGACGCAGGTAGCCGTGGACCGAGACGCGTGGACGGCGAGGGGAGCAAATGAATTATGAATTTAGGTGAATTTGGGGCAAATTGTGCTGACAGGAAGGGGATTTCTATGAATAATTCACGGTGCGGGGGGCCTGATCATCGACCCCCCCATCAGCATCACCTTGCCTCAGACCCCCCTCCTCATTTACCCCCATCTGACATCACCTCTCTTTTGTCTTAGGGAGGTCTCTCTTAATTTCTTCTTCTATCCTTCCTCTGTCTCTGCGTTGGTTTCCTGTCGCTGCCACTTGTCTCCAGACAGACGAACCCTGGGGGGAGAGGAGGGGGTGGAGGGGGGGGCATGTATTCATCTATTTTCCTCCGTCCGGCCTTCCTCCCCCCCTCTACACGTCTTCACAGCTGGAGGTGGTTAATATTTAAAGGCGAGGCGTGACAGGACACGGGACCTGCACACGTGTTTGAACGCGCTCGCACGCGCGCCCGCGTGCAGATTTCACATTGTACGTTCGGCCCGTTGGAGGAAACCCACCGGGCGCGGTTGGTCCTCGAGTGGATGGGAGGCGAACGTCTTGTGCGCGCGCGTGTGTGGGCGTCTGGCAAGCAGCACCAACATGAGATGAAGCCGAGAACATGTTTGATCTGATCACGCGTAAGAAAGCCCGTTCAGCACTGGGAGTGCTTGGCAACGCCCAACATGGCCGCTTAATGCTAATTACTATTTTGCAGAAGGGAGGACGCGATTCTCTGTGTGATGGATAACGAGCGGCACGCATCACAATGCTAGCTCCACTAATGACAGCATCATAGAATAATATGGAGCTTTTTGGTGTTTTTAGAAATTAAATGCTTCATAGCAGGGATTCATGAATAATTGAAGACGTAGCAAAATTGACTTGGTCGATTTAGTTTGATACATCGCCTGTTGGTGGATTATTCTCTGAAATCAGGCTTTCTCGCCTCCCTGTAATTGAACGGCTTCTGATGGAGCCCGCTGACATCCCAGCGGTGATAATAGTTTTTAAAAGCACTTACAACCCCCGCGTCGGCCGCGCGCAGCCGTTCCTGCCGCGACCTCTGACCCTGTGCGACGAGGCGGCTAACGGGGACCGGATCGCTGACAGCTGCGCGGCGCTCACCGGGGGGTGAGCCCGAGCGCCACGGGGCGGCTCCGCGGCCGCGGGCTCGGCTCCGCGGCTCGGCGGCACCATCTCTCCGCCCCCCTCACCCTCTCTCCCTCCCCGCCCATTATTCTTCCTCTCATCGCTCCCACTGAACGCTCCAACTGGAACCTGCTGCACGGAGCCCTTCTGTCCGCCTGATCGCCTGCATCGGCGCCTCCCCCGCCCCTCCTTCCTCCCTTCTCCGTGCCCCTATTCATGCATCACCACCGTGTATCTGCCCGTGACTGAGTGCTGCCTCGTGCGCGTGCGGCCCCGGTCCCCTCGGAGGACCGTGACCGGCGGCGGGACAAGCGGCGGCGCGCCACACCGTTAATCCCGCTCGGCTCTCGCCCCTCGTGTGGAGCGGACACCGAGCGGCGGGCGCCCGCCCCCGAGCGCATTAGCGCCGCTGCCTCGTCCGTCCGTCTCCGGTGGCATTGTGGAGCGAGCCGGTTCGAGACGCAATCGCCGTAATTGGCACCGTCTCCTGGAGACAGTGGGACGACGACGCCGGCTGATTGGGAGAACGTGCACATGTGTGTGTGTTTATCCAAGTGGATGCGTGGGATTAGTGTCACAGCTGTCACCCGTCCTCCCCTCCTGCACCTTCCGCATCTCCCCACTCCCCCCTCACCTCCCACCCTGCCTTCCACTCGGCTGCTTTCACCGCTCACCTCCTTTCTCTGCTCCTTGAACTCATTTTCTCCTGCTTTTGCCCCCCATTATTCTGACGAGGCAACCCAGTGAGTGTAATGGCTCATTTAATCCTAATGCTGTTAGTTTAAACTGCCTTATTAAGGGCCAAGCTCTTGTTTGGTCTTTAATTCTATCAAATTGGACTCGTTTGATGAAGACGATCCCACATTCCTGTTACTTTTACAACAATATTGTTCAATTGTTCTACGCTGGCGACATATGAGATGAACGCAGCGATTAACTGGGCAAAGAGAGAATAAACGCTAATCATTCCTCGTCTCCATTGTCTCCATCCTCCCTCTGCTGCGACCTTGTCGCGCCGTCCAAGGTCACCCGCTCTGCGCTGGCATCCAGCACTCCTCCGGTCCAGCTGGCGGCGCCGCGGCGCTGCCAAACGCTTCCCTTTGTCTCGCGTCCGCGTCCTAATCATGCCGCGCCGTAACAGCTCTTTGTGTGTGATAGCGAGTGGTGTAAACAATCAGCAGGCTGCGCCGCGTGGTGCCGTGGGGGAGAGCCCAACTCCACGAGTGCAGATGGAGAACGGGAGGACCCCCAGGCCTCACGCGCTGTGGCCGCGAGCGTCTTCATCACACACTCATCAACGGCGCTTTCGGCCCAGTCCACCGCGAGCCGTGACCAGTCGGACCAATTATCAGCTACTTGTTTGTCCGTCGCGCGTATTATCTGATCTGACATTTCGTGGGGCTGCGTGTGTGTCTCCACAGCCCATCTGGGTGCGAGGAGGCAGCGCTGTGCTTCTTGTTGTGGTATTCTGCCCATCTGTCCTGTTGACTGCTTCCCCATATGGGCCGCTCTTCATGTAATTACCCAAATTGAGGTTTCCCCTGCAGGACCAGGTTCGAGGCGCTCGCTGCTGGTGTCATGTGTGTATTGTTATCTGGTGACTGCTGATGTGCAGGTCTGACCACATGGCCTGGGGTGATTTACTGGCCCGTCCTGACACATGGCCTCCCGCTGCCCCTCCTGCTCCGAGCTCCTCCTCACCCCCCCCCCCTCTCTTTTATCTTTCAGAGAGGAGACCAGCAGGTGGGCGGGGACCTGACGTACAGAAGGAGACAGGCCACGGAAAACAAGCGGAGACGCGAGGCACCGCAGATTTGCGAGGCAAAGCAGAGGGCGCTTTGGAAAAAAAACCCAAAAAACAAAAAAAGCTCGCTCTGCACCAGTGTGTGCGCGTGCGAACGAACAGGTGCGGTTTTGATGGGACAGTGAGCAATGCCTCACACGCAGCGACAGCAGGTTGGCAGCAGGGGGCGGTGCTCCTCCCACCTCCTCCCCTTCGTCCTCCCCCTCCTCGTCCTCGCTGCCCTGCCCTGCCAAGCAGCCATACACATCCCCTCCAACTGTGAGTACCCACCCGCTCCGTGCCGCTAAACGATTCCGCCAGCTTCAAAGATCTGTTTGTTGTGTTAATTACTTTGTTGATTCATCAAAGCGCACGAATAATCATCTTTCATCGTGATTAACTGGTACAAATGAGCACAATGGACGCGTTCCTCCCTGGGCCACCTCAGTGTTCAGGGTCACACCGGCTATTATGCCTGAAATACAGCAGTATTTGTGGTTTCATGGTTAACACTCATCTCAGCCTGTGGAGCGTCTAATTACTTTGTAGCTGATCCTCTGCTGCATTGATTAGTCCCACTATTGATCTGGTTCTCTTGGCGCAAACCAAAATCTGATTGTTGGGTAATTTAATCAAGGATCCAGTTACACAACAGAAATCCAGCTAGATTTTCCTCACTTGCGCTCGTTTTCCCTCCGCCCGCTCCTCCTCCTCCTCACTACAATATATGGGCATTAGAAATGCAGCTGAGCTTGTGGCTCTGCAGGGAAATTGATCTTCATCTCATCCGCCGCTGTCGGCCTGCCCACAGAGCACCAAAGGGCCGAGACACAGAGAACATTGTTCTCGCTGCTGCGTCTGTTGTTCACTTTTTAGGGCCACTTGGAAAAATACGTCACCACCCGTGCAGATTTTAGAAAAAGAAAAGCAGTTAAAGCAGCTTCTTGAAAAACACATCTTTAATGATGAAACGCTGTTAATGTCAGTGTCAGCGAGGTGCCACAGAAGTGAGCTGAAAGATTAAAAGGAGGAGGAGGAGGAGGAGGAAGGAGGAATAGGTCAGAGATGTAAAAGGTCAGAGTGACCCCTGTCCTTCAATTAGTGAGGCTGTGCCACGTCTGTGACTGAGGCACTGACTGCGATCGATAGAGGAGATGCCTTCAAATCTGCGTTGAGGGGGCAGAGGTTAAAAGTTGAGCTCCATCATCGGACTCATTACACTGCTCTATTATCCATGTAGCACAATCGGCATCCAATTATCTGTCTGTCTGTCTGTCTGTCTGTCTGTCTGTCTGTCTGTCTGTCTGTCTGTATTGTTAACTCTCTGTTTTCCCCTTCTTGTTTACTGTAAGTAATGCATTTCTCCCCCACTGCTTTCTCTCATACGGAACTGTGGACTAACAGACCACATAAAAAACCGTAAGTGCTTTTAATTTTATTGATGTCTATCTTTCTTATTGAAGGTTTTGAAAAAGCTAATTGCAAATGCTTTCATTGTCCCGGAGAGGTTTGCTTTCCATCCAGCGCACAGTGAAGCTCATATCGCACAGTGCTGCACTGTAATGAAACAGGCTCTATCTCGCCTTCGCCGTGTTATGCCCATGTGCATATCCATATTTATCCATCTGTTTCTGTGTTTTATCGAGTCTTTTATGTGAGGGTGTGTGTGCGTGCGTGTGTGTGTGTGTGTGCGTGCGTGTGTGTGTGTGTGTGCCGCTCTGTAAACACGTGCCTGCTTCTGTGTGCCTTTGTCTGGATGCGGGAGTGTGTTTAGCCTCGTTGGCTCCCGATAGGTGGGATTCCTGAAGGAGCAGGAGAGAGGAAGTGTGGGGAGCTACAGCCTGTGAGGAGGCAGAGGAGCCGTCAGATCAAAGACGCGGGGAAATAAAGGGGAGTTAAAGCTCTAAGCATCGGCTCCTCTCCTCCTCTCCTGCAAATAAAGGAGCCGTGCCCACAGCCCGAGCTCAAATTTGATCAGCTGAGGAGTAGAGACTTAGTCCCCTTTATTAAATTCCCTCTTTCTACCTTTCGGAGTCTGAGTGAATCTCCTCTTTATTTGTTCTTCCCACTGTCATCGCCTCCCTTTGTGCTTTTTCTATTGCTGTACACGTGACCTCTGCTTGCTGCGCATCCGTCGCTCTCCACTGTCGCCACCGCTCTCCATCACCTCCTTCTCATCCACCGTATCCCCTCCTCCTTGTGTCCTCCTTTACCCACTTACCTACATAATGTAAATTAATCTCAGACCCAGGTGCTGTCTCTTCCCATTGAACTCAATTAAGAGACTCTGGCAACAGTTTGAAACTCTGACCTCAGTTATGTGTATAGGTTCTGAACATATATTATAAAAAACATTGTTTATAAGAATTAAGAAATAAAAACACAAAACCTTTAAGCATGTGAAAGAATTGTTGCATTGTCCTTACTCATGACATGTTATTGGTGGTGTGTTTTACAGTTGTTATGACCAGAGGTGGGGGAGAAAGAGAACCACCATTTGGTGGTCTTCATGCTTTATTTCCCCCCAGACCTCCCTCCCTCTCCTCATCTCTCAGCCTCACAGGGGCCCTGTGCCATATAACTCTTTTACATGCGCTCTCCTTCTTACATTATGCTGTATCAGTTTCCTCTCAGTCCATTTTGCCTGCTCTTCTCTCACTCTGCTCTTTTTCCTATATTTCTCTGGGGAGTCTTTTTAAGTCATATTGACTGCATACACTTATCAGCATCTGTTTAAGTTATAGACACAACTGGTATCTCTAATATATCTGTGCTGTTTACTCAGCTTTTAGCAGTAACCATAGGGATGTGTTGCAGCTCTGGGTCCGTGGCCATTGCCGTATATAAACATGTAAACTAAACCGAGCGTTTTCATATTGTGCTGGTCTTTAATCCTTGCAGTCAAAAGGCCTCCGATCATCACCACACAGCCAGAGTCCGTCACCGTCTTCAGTATTGAAGACCTTGTCATGAGCTGTGAAGCCTCTGGCAACCCTTCACCCATGTAAGTCACCACACACACACACACACACACACACACACACACACACACACACACACACACACACACACACACACACACACACACACACACACACACACACACACACACACACACAATGTAGTAACCAAGGAACATATCTACATATTAGTGTCACATGAGAGCACAGCTTTTTGCAGACAGACCTTTAACAAGGGATAAATGTCATTAAGCCCCAGAGCAATTTTATCTGATTATCTCAGCTTCTCTGAAGTGGAAACCTGATCCGATTGCCAAGGAAATTATGTATATGACACTCTAGGAGTGGGTTTTGTAAATTTTGCAGATCTCTGTTCTCTTGCAGAAGTCTGTGACATATAAGAATAAATTCTTTTGGAAGCTACAATCAAACATCTGAAAATAATGACTTTTCTGCATCTTTACTTACCTTGTCGCCAACGTTGTTCACCCTTTCCCCTTTTCTTTGTTCAAGTTTCCGATGGACAAAGGATGGAGAAGAGTTTGACCCAGGCAGTGACCCGGAGCTGAAAGTGACTGAGGACAATGGCTCATTCGCATTCTACACACTCAGTAATACCATAGACACCCTGAAGCAGTACCAAGGCAAATACGTGTGCTACGCTTCCAACGTGCTGGGGACAGCCGTGTCTAATGAGGCCGTTCTCAGCACCGACGGTAAGAGCGAGCTGATCACAGAGGAATCCACAATCCACAGCCAGTTATTGAGACACGGTCATTTTATGTGAAGGCTGGTACTTCAAATATGTCCATTCGGCCCTGTTCTGTTTTTATTTCTTCATTTGTAAAAGAAATCAAATAAAGAGCAGCTTCCCCTTTTGTGAATATCTATTCCAGCCTCAGTGCTGATGAAACACCTTCAAGGATCACACATAGAAGCTGTGCTGTCAGTTTCATCAGCACTAACAGAACAATTTACAGAGTGTAAGCGGAGCCACCTTCTCCTTGCAGCGCTTTATGGAGAAGCAGACGCAAGCTCTCACTGAGAGCTGCCACCCAGAACATAATCACATGCAATAACATGATAATCAACCCTATACTTATGTACACGCATGCACGCATACACGCATGGGCCCCTGGGGTGGAGTGAGGAGCACCTCGGTGTTTCCATCCACCTGTGTGCCTGGCTCTCTCCTGGGCGACCTTCCTTCTTCACAGTTTCCCTGACAACCGTTTCCCCAGAAACGCTCTTGAGTTGATGTCATGTGAAGCACTCTTCACTGGCTCCTGTGGGGTTATCAGCAATGGGCAGAGGGGAGGCTGGGGGAATAGACACATGACGCACAGTGTGTGTCAGTGTAGCGCTGCGTCTTCCTCTGCAACCTTAAAGCTCATCAGATGGGGTTCCTGAATAACTGTGTCTGAGTCTGGACACACCCAGGCCTTTAGGGAACACGTCAGTGTGTGCCACACCTTGTTGACTGACGAGCTTGTGTTTGTCTCGCTTGCCTTCTTTTAGTTCTGCCCCAGCAGCAGAAGGAAAAAAAGGTTAATATGAAGTCTGAAGAGGGAAACAGCATGGTTCTGAAGTGCAACCCCCCACAGAGCTCCATGGAGCCTATCATTCACTGGATGGACTCCGGTGAGTACATTACCTTTCCATCTCTGCTTTCCATTACATCCTTCCGGTATCCTCAATAAATTTGCCACTTAGACTTAAGATGGGTGATTATCTCTCTGCATCCTCCAACTGTTTCACTTTGTAGCTGAGTCCAGTCTTGTTTCCTTGTTTCTCATTTTTACGACCGTTTCTCCATCCCGTCCTCTCTCTCCTTATTACTTCACCTCTCTCTCTCTCTCTCTCTCTCTCTCTCTCGTTCTCTCTACTCAGGACTACATCATATCCAGCTTAATCATCGGGTGATGGCGGGGAAGGATGGAAACCTGTACTTTGCACATTTGACCCCCGAGGACACCAGGGACGACTACACCTGCAACGTCCAGTACCTGGCGACACGCACCATTCTGGCGAAGGAGCCCATCACTTTGACTGTCACCCCCTGTGAGTTCCTTTCTAATGATCCAGTAATACACCCACCATCTAAAATCTCACTGTACTGACAGTAACATTTTAAAATGTAGCTGCGACAACTATGAAACAAATTGAACATGCTGCCAAACGTTTTAAATGAGTTCGATGAAATGTTAAAGAGGAGTCTCTGGCAGTGATGTTCTCTTGACAGTGCTGCTATTCTGATATGTAGCGGGTGCAGTTACTGTTTGACTGTTTACACTCCATCCTAAGGGGAGCACAAATCCCTATCAAATTGCACCACAGTCGATCTAATAGCTGTTGAAACGATTGCACCAAAGCCACAAATGTCCACCTTGTGGTGGCGCTAGAGCGAAATTCAGCCGACCGTAGTCATGGGTTGTTGAGACATTTAGGCCTGTGGAGGATACATCCAGACTCTGACAGGCACACATTAACATTAGGGCGGCGCCGGCGGTGCACAGCAGACAACTGGTCGGCGTCACGGTGCATCCACTGAGGCCGACGCGCCTGCACGTGGTGGCATGCGGTGCTGACCGAGGCGGTGGCCCAGAGCTGGCAGGGGGCCGTCCCCTCCTCAGCCCAGTGGTAATGAGATGCAGCTCACGGTGAGATGTGGCTGCCGGCATCTGCGGTCCAACCCGAGGTCAGAGCCACGAACGCATGTTGACACGAGACCCCTGCGTGTGGAGGAGTATTGTTAGGGAGCCGCTGCTACTGCTCTCCACAGGAGCCCTCAGCGTGTGTCTGTGTGTCAGCAGCGCTCATCAGAGGTGGACGTTTGAGTTTCCATCTTTGTTCCTGCAGCCAACTCAGTAGTACGGAAGCGGAGGCCGGTGATGATGCGACCCACTGGCGGTCAAAGCACTTACCACGCCCTCAGGGGCCAAACCGTGGAGCTGGAGTGCATCGTCCAAGGCCTGTGAGTTTGTGTGTGAGTGTGTGTGTGTGTGTGTCCACATGCATGTTTATGGCTTCATCAATCAGAAATCTCCAAGCACTCCTTTTAATCAATCTCATTTGCATATCGTCCGTCTCTCTCCCCTCCTCTTCAAACCCGATCACGCGCCCCTTCTTCTCGCTCATCCCCTCGGCCTCTTCGTCAGGCCCACTCCTGATGTTTCGTGGCTGAGAAAGGACGGCGAAATGTCGGAATCCCGGACGTCTAGAGACATGTTCGACCGGCGCCTGCGCTTCACCGACATCGCAGAGAGCGACGGGGGCGAGTACCAGTGCAGAGCTAACAACTCGCAAGGGAGGGTCACCCACACTTACACCGTGATTGTGGAAGGTAGAGCGGCCATTGAGAGGCTCCTTGGTGTTTCCACTCCATCCGTTCAGGAGACAGACCTGTGCGTGTTCTTTGTCCTGTAGCTTCTCCCTACTGGATCAAGGAGCCGGTCAGCCAGTTATACGCCCCGGGTGAGACCGTCAGGCTGGACTGCCAGGCCGACGGCATCCCCACCCCCACCATCAGCTGGACCATCAACGGCATCCTCCTGTCAGGTCAGGATCACCGGCGCTTCACGCTTCATCACGCGACCTTTAACCTTCACCCGCAGCCACCACACTGACGTCCGCGTACGTTGTTGACAGATATTGACGAGGACTCGAGGCCGACTCTGACAGCGAGCGGCTCTCTGATTCTGAACGACGTCAGCTTCGGAGACACGGCCATCTACCAGTGTCAGGCTTCCAACAAGCACGGGACCATCCTCACCAACACCCACGTTTATGTTGTCGGTGCGTCTTGTGCACCTGTGGTTCCATTAAAAAGAGTCAAGTCCGTGGGAGTCTGTGTCTGTGCGTGACTTCTTTCCTCTGTCTGTTGTTTCAGAGCTGCCGCCACAGATCCTCACGGAGGATGGTAACACGTACACATTTACAGAGGGACAGAAGGCTTTACTGGAGTGTGAGACCTTTGGTTCTCCCAAACCTAAAGTCACATGGTGAGAGAGGCTTTGGGGATTGTAACCATGTTTGAGCTGCCACGTCCGGGCAGTGAGTGTGAGTGTGACAGGCAATGTGTGATCTGCCGTCCTGCAGGGAGAGCCCCACTCTCTCCACCCTCCTGGCCGATCCCAGGGTCAACCTACTCACCAACGGTGGGCTGGAAATCGCTAACGTCACCCACGACGACGAGGGCCTGTACACCTGCTCGGTGCAGAAGGCCAACCTGTCGGTCAGCGCCGAGCTGGAAGTGCTCAGTGAGTGGGCCGCGTGCACGCCGCGCTCGCACCCCCGTGCGCTCACCTCACCTCGGCTCTGCTTTCTCCTCCAGACAGAACAGTGATCCTGTCGCCGCCGCAGGATCTGAAGGTGCAGCCGGGGAACACGGCGATCTTCACCTGTGCGGCCTCGGTCGACCCAAAGCTTGCGCTGCCGCTCATTCAGTGGAGGAAGAACAACCAGAAGCTGTTTGAGTCCAGCAGCGACGAAAAGTAAGACGGATGAGATAATGTTAAATATAATAGACAGGGTGATTACGACACTGGGGAAATGTGATGATGGCTCTATATATCCTCAGATACACATTTGAGGGACCAGACCTGATAGTAGCTAATGTCCAGCCAGATGATGAAGGCGAGTACACCTGTCAGGTCATCACTAAGCTGGACATGGCTGAAGCCAGCGGCACCCTCACCTTATATGGTAAGCCCACTGGTCCCAGACGCAGGCTGACAAGATCAGTGACATGAGTGAGCATTCGTTGGGTGCAGGCGTGGACTGTCCATGTACACGTCATGACGACGTTCTTGCTCTGCCGCTCAGATCGACCCGACCCTCCAACCTCGCTCCAGGTCACGGATCCTAAGCATCGGACCGTCACTCTCAGCTGGACTCCCGGAGACGACCACAACAGCCCCGTCCTAGGTTAAAGACCACTCTTAGTGTTTCAGACTTTCAGATTTGAACTGACGCAGACACACAAATGCAATCAGAAATCGCTCAGATTCAGTCTAATTCCACTTTACAACTCCATCATGTCCCTGCAGAGTACGTGATTGAATTCGAAGACCAGGAGTTGAAGCACAAGCGTTGGGAGCATCTGATGAAAGTAAGCGGGTCCAAGACGCACGCTACACTCACCCTGTGGCCCAACATTTACTACCGTTTCCGGGTGGTTGCCATCAACGAAGTGGGCAAGAGTGAACCCAGCAAACCCACTGAAACCCACAAGACGATCGCTGAGGGTAGGAGACGCTGTTGTTTATCGGTCATGGTCAAGTTTAAAAAGGAAAGCACTGACCTTTTCACCAATTACAGCACCAGACAACAACCCTGAAGATGTCAGGAGTGAGTCCACAGACCCAGACACTCTGGTCATCACGTGGAAGGTACAGCAGTCATGTAATATATATTATTTATCCGCTCTTTGAATGGATGCTCGTGTTTCATTGATGGCTGTTTGTGCCGTTCCAGGAAATGGACAGGAAGAACTTCAACGGACCAGACTTCACGTACAAAGTGATGTGGAGGAGGGTGGTGGGCAGTGGGCCTGACTGGCACCAAGAAAACACAACGGCGCCGCCAGTGTTCGTCAGTGACGTCGGCGACTTCTCTCCCTTTGAGATTAAGGTTCAGGCTATCAATTTAATGGGGGAGGGTCCTGAGCCGGACCCCGTCATCGGCTACTCGGGAGAAGATGGTAAAATATCCAAAATACATCGCTGCTCAACACTTTTCATATTTTCTGTCTCTGAGATTAGTTTCTTTCTGCCACTGCCCTCAGTCCCTCGAGAGGCGCCGATGGATTTGGGTGTTGTATTAATTAACAGTACAAGCATCAAAGTGACCTGGGCACCAGTAGAGAAAGGGTCTGTGAGAGGACACCTGAAGGGATACAAGGTGGGGCTCCTGTAGCTTGTCTGTGGTTTGTCCCAACATATTCAGTCTCTGTCCTCCTGAATAATACTTATTTTTTGGCTTGACAGTGAAGCATCTATTTTTAAAGCTGATTTATTTCCTTTCTTTTTGTTTCTGCATCAGATATACTTGACCAGGCTTCGCTCCAGGGACCACCATCGAGGCCGGAGGACCGCTGAGTCAAAGACCCCTGTGGTAGTGGAGACTGGACCTAATGAGGAGAAGAAAGTGATCGGCGGTCTTAAACCATACTCACACTACACTGTGACCATCAAAGCATTCAACAGCAAGGGAGAGGGACCCCCTGCTGACCCTGTGACCTTCAACACTGATGAGGGAGGTAAGATCATAGAAGTGTAGCTTGATAATCCCCTTTAAATCAACTAGATTTCAAGCTTGTTTGCACTGTTTCTAGTTCCTGGTCCTCCCATGAACCTGATTCTGGACAGCCCATCAGAGACAGAGATGATCCTGCGCTGGACACCTCCTGCAGAGCCCAATGGAGTCCTCGTGGGGTATTTGCTGCAGTACCAACAGAGTGAGTCTCCGTTCACATAGAAAAACCTGTTCTGTGCTGAGGGTCCAGTAGTGACTGCATGTTTCTGGCTGGGCTGTGGTCAGTTGTAGAGAGCGAGGACAGCCCCATGCAGGTGGAGCAAATAGATGATCCCACGGTCGCCCACATCAGCTTGAAGAACCTGGACCGGCACAGCCACTACCGCTTTTACCTGAGGGGCCGCACCGCTGCTGGGGATGGAGAGCACATCACGAGGGAAGGTGCCACCACACTGGAAGGAGGTAGAAAGCCCGTTTAAAAAGAGTAGAAATGTGACAACGTAGGGACCAGATTGCATCACATCCTCAATTTGATTTCTCTGTTTGAATGCATCGCAGCACCTCCTGCCAACATTACGCTGTCTGTCGGCGAAAACCTGGTGAACCTCAGCTGGGTGGCCAAGAAGAGACACAGGAACGTCGGCTTCCAGATCCACTACCTCAACAAAAACGGTACCGAACCCGCGTTAACACGAGCATGAGAGACATCCACCCGCCCTCCGATCCCCCGACAACAAGAACAGAGGCGGTGAGGCTTACGTTGTGCTCTTGCAGATGGTAGCAAATGGAAGAAGACGGAGAAGGTGAACTCCTCCCAGTCTTTCTACCAGCTCCAGGGCTTGAATCCTGGCTCTCATTACCGTCTACGCTTCACCTACAGCAACACCACCTTCTGGGATACTGAAGTAAAGACAGCAGGGACAGGTACTAAGAGGCTGCTGCCTTCATTCATCCTCCTGTCTTTCATCCCCCCTGCTCTCTCCTCTGGGTTTCCCATATCTAAATATAAAAGCCTACAAAGACTGTCTTGCAGTTCTCCCATCTGCTTGTGAAGTGCTTTCAAAGACGTCTGTGAACAGCGAGCCTGCTTAGTCATACGAGATGATCCATTACTTGTGTTTGTTTGTGGCGTTTTGTTGTATTCTTTAATTCCCTGGTGAAATGCCACCCTGTACGAAAACATAGTGCTGAGACTCAACTCCCTCTTTCATCAATGTATCTGTTCTTGATTCATCATATCTCTCTTCTTATAACTACACACTGTTTTGCGTAACTCAAACAAGCGTACTCCCTTTTTTCCTGCTTCCTCCCGTATAAAGAAGTGATGGAGAAGCAGCAGAGTTTTGCAACCCAAGGCTGGTTTATTGGCGTTGTCAGTGCCGTCGTCCTGCTCCTGCTGATTCTGCTCATCCTCTGCTTCATCAAGAGAAGTAAAGGGGGGAAGTACTCCGGTGAGTGCTGCCACTGTTGGACGTTTAGAAATCATTTTCGCACTGCAGAGGGTAAAACCCCAAAGCCTGAGTGTAAACAGTTTAGTGTGGAACAACTGCTGTGAAACGCTCTATAAAAGCGTTGTGGGTCACATTGACCCATCTGGAGCCATAAAGCTGTCTGACAGTGAAAATGACACTGCTGTAGGAAAAGGAGTTACAGGAATGCATCCAGCAAATGAGATTATCTGACTGGAAAAGGAGACTAGAATTGCAGCAGGTTTAAACCACTCCCCGAACATCTCTCTGGAATCCACACAGCGGCTCCAACACCAAATAACTGGCTGGTCTCACTTGGCCAACATGTATCCTTCACATCAAACGTGTAGAGAGTAAGAGCTGTAAGCTTGGCTCACTTACTTTAATAATAAAAGTAAAACGTTCTGCCCTGAAAGGAGCTGCGCCGTAAATGCATGAGCACAAAGCTGAGGAAACGTGTCCTGCAGGCCCTTTGTCTGATCAGAGAATAGCAGCATCCTCCTCACAAGGGAGAAACCAGTGGCTGCCTTCACCTCCTCTAAAAGCAAGGACTCATTGATTAAGAGATTCCAACCACACCCGCTGGGATTACCCCTTTTATTTATATGCTCTGGAATGACAACAGTACCATTGATTGTGATAGATGTGGAATTAGGCCCGAGATCTACAAAAAAAAGCTGTTAAACTCCCTAAATCCAGAGACAGCGCTCACAGACTATGCAGCTATTTCTGTCCTTTATTCGCAGCCTTGGTGTTAACGCCACGTCTGACAGGATGTCATTATTAAAGTCTGAGACGCTGGCTTACAGGGAGCCATGCAGTCGAGATCTTACAGATATTAAAAGTCCAATAATCTCTCTTCCAGTGAAAGATAAGGAAGAAGGTCCGATGGACTCAGAAGCGCGGCCCATGAAGGATGAGACCTTCGGAGAGTACAGGTTTGTCTCCTGAATGCTCTTGAATCCAGTGGGAAGGTTGCATTTTAATCCTAACTCCTCGCAGCCCTGTTTCCCTCTGCACTGTTTGGACTTCCTGCACTTTCTCCTAACCCTTCTCCTGTCCCTCTTCTCCCCAATGCCTGACCCGCTATGCAGATCTCTAGAAAGGTATGCTGGAACAGTCCACTGCCAGTGACTAACAAAATACCTGGTTTCTTTTCAAATGCATTCACTAACCATATAGTTCCAGCATTTTCAGCTGCCGCTTTGTCATAATTCAGCTTTAAATCATTTTATCTCACCGAGTACATTTGCATTGAATTATTCCATGCCCATAGTATCTTGCCTTTGACTGTGACCTCTCGCGTGCTCCAGCGACCTGGAGGAGAAGCGCACGGCCAGCCTGCCGTCGCTGTGCGAGGAGAGCAAGCTGTGCAGCGCGGACAACCTGGACTTTAACGGCAGCAGCGCCGTCACCACGGAGCTCAACATGGACGAGTCGCTGGTCAGCCAGTTCAGCCGGCCCAGCGACGGCCTGCCGGACAGCTCGCCGCTCACCCCGGCCACCAACGGCGTGCCCAACGCGGTCGCCATCCTCGATTAACCCGGCGCCGCAGGCCAAAACACGGCTACACACACGTGCCCGTACACCTTCGCTCCCCACTGACTCGCTGATCTGTACTTTGACGACTAATACACAATCAACTTGCGATTCAGGTGCGCGTTGCTGTCATCTGATCAACTGGACTATTTTGACCAAAGGAGTGTCCAAACTAGTGGACAAGTAAATACAAGTCTGACTCGCGTGAAGATGCCCTTTGACCCCCTTTACCCTCTTTTACTGTATCTGTGTCGTTTACAACAAATCTAACTGATGTTAATCTTTCAGCCTTTCTCTTAGATGCCAACTCTACAGAAGGATGAACTCTGAATGTTGTACAGTTAGAAGCGTCAGGTGGACTGTAGGTTGGTCCTGCTGATACGCAGAGTTGTACAGTGACGGTGGAGGATGATGGTAGAGCCTAATGTAGGGACATTTTGAAACTTAGATATTTATCATGTCTCATATTAATTCACACATGGTTTTGTAAGTCTGACGCCATTCGATGTCTCATTGTATTTGCCAGTGACATTTTTTTCTTACAAACGTGCTTGAAAACACAAAGCGTCTTTTTTTCTTTGTTAATTGCAATCTTTATTTTTTTATCATTGTTTTGACATCTTTTTCTACACTATTTATACATTACCCGTGACTTCACTTCACTGACATAATTCAAGGATGTTTTCACTGAAACTAAGGGGAGCCAAGTTTCTTACGATAATTAGGATTCAATAGGGAACTTGATGTGAAAATGCTGCGAAGCATCTGGTGTATATAGCTGCGTCTACATCTACCTATTTAGCCATAATACAGTATTATAGACATGTACATGATCCTTATAAGTTCCTGTGCCTGCTGGGTCTGCATAGAGCACCAGATTGATGTCATTTTCTCGCCTTCCCACCAGAAGTGTAACGTCAAGACTGGAAATGATATTGTAATTCATGTCGAGACCAATGTGTAGCTTTCTGTATCTGTCTTTGTCTCTTTCTACACTGTATTAAAATCATTGTCGTCTCTAATTAACAATCTTTTCATACCTGTCCATCTCATCCAACGAAGCAGTATTTATGTCTATTTAAAGATTAGTAAGTGGAGTCTCAGCGCTCCAGTTTTATTTTCAGCCCCTCATCAATGCAAGTTGACATTGCAGGTGTAATCATTGCCAGTTGAAAGAGAATAAAAGCAAACAGCTGGTATTTGCATCAAACACAGAGAATGTATTCTTTCCAGAGTTGGGCAGACAATGTTTTCACATGCTAATGATTTCAACAATCCAAGCTACAAGGTACAAGAGATAAATGTGGTTATGACTTGTAAAGACCTTTTATTTCCACTGAATGTAAATATAACCTTCCAAGATTGTTTTGATGAACTCACCTGTGTTTGATATAAAAAATGTGAAAAATGTGCAGGTTTGAAACCACGTCATTTTAAAATGTTGCAAGTTGTACGTTTTCTCCTTTGTACGATTGCTATGAATTCAGATCTTCTGTTTTTGACAAATGACTGCAGCGAGATTTGGCTGTTTTATCGAACGTAGCTTATAGTTGAAAAAAAGGGGGGGGGGGGGGGGGGGGGGTTGACAAAATCCACATTGCTCTGTAGATGTTTACAAACATTTGAAATTTTGAAAATCCAAAAAAAATGTACATTAGTGTCATTTAGTGATCGTAGTAAGTTGCATTCCAACCGAAGCTAGGTTCATGCTCATGACCATCCATAGCAGTGCAGTGAATATCTGTGGTGTTTTCTGATGCAGTTCTGAGAGGCAGGGATGTTTGTGCACACCACAGGGAGCACCTATATGCAACAGTGCTGTCTCAGCTCTCCCGACTCAAATAAAAGCTTGACACTGGCCAAATATCACCAGACAAACCCTGAGGTAAAGATTATGGGATGTCTACAACGGCTGGTGCAACTGAAGGAAGTGTGTATAAGCTCCCTGTGGTCGATTATACAATCACACTCAGGATAAATAAAGCTTTTAGAAAAAATCTATTTTCATACTGGAGCAATGAATGACACAAAATATGCCAATATTCTAACTTGACTATCTGCTGCTAAACATCTGTGTTTGTCAGTGTTCAGGGCAAATGTTAGCTTTGGATGAGGAATGAGTGTACACACACAGATACTCACTCGACTGCCACTTTCTCTTTGCTTTTCATGTGTCAGGGGGGACGCTGGGGGACACTGGCCTTTGCTTTACCTCTGTTCTTTCCCCCATTTTTATAGTTAAACGATAAAATCCCAGAATAAAAAGAGAAAACCAGACAGGTTTTAATTTAACAATGTCTGAGTGGGAAAGGAGGGCCATGAGAAAACGGGGGTGGAAAGAGGGGAGGAGGGAGGATGTGATACTACCGAGGTGTAGATGTGTGGGCTGCACTGTTGGTATCCATATGTACCAATGGTGCCAACCATCATATGGGGCCAATATAACTGTAACTGCATTATGAATCTACCACTGTAACTGGATATATGACTGAAAAATAAAGTATGTGGAAGAATCTGTACCAAAGCCAGGGTCCGTTCTGTTTCATTAATATCTACCTAATGTTATTTATTAAAAATCAGGATTCACACTGCATTTCATAAAAATAATATATATCATGACAGAAAGTCAGCGGGATGTAGTGTTGAACTGATGGAAGTAGGCTTTGGTAGGTTTGTTGGTGTATAGTTCCTTGTTCAGATACTCCTGACTGGGGCAAACAGAGACACATCATTAGATCACTCTCCTGTAATACTTTACATGCAGATATTGGCTGAGCTGTATGTGTATGTGCTGTATGCGCTCACTGTGCCTGCTGCTCTCTGGCCAGGTGCATGTTGCAGTGGTCCAGCTGCATCCTCCTCTCCCTCCTCAGCTGTGCTGCTCTCATTTCCTCCTCCTCTGCTTTTCTTGACTGCTTCAGAAGCTGCAGGTTCCAAGCTGCATCGTGGACCTTCTCAGCCTCACGTTGTCTCTGAGGATGATCGTGGGAATAAATGAGTCAATCCTTAACAGAGGTGGTTGCAAGTTATCATATATTATGTCATATTATGTCAAATGTCAACCACTGGGACCAGTCAGTCAGCTGTCATCACCAGCAACCCCCCAGTATAGAGATTGAGTAAGAGTAATCATATTCATAGTACATATGCTTAGATTTTTAAAACTAAAACTGTGAAAATGTGTAGATGGGTGTTGCCCTGGGTTTTAATGGTGAATCCAGTACTTGTCTCTCCAGGCGCTGTGCTTCCTGTTCCCTACGAATGGCGCTCAGCTGCTCTGGTTGCATGCCCTTCCATCTGTCAGCCAGTACCAAGGGTGGCCTCCCTCCTCCCTCGGCTCTCTGCGCTGCCTCTGCACACTCCGTCATCATGTCGGATGTCAGTGTGTGCTGCACCTCTGCGAGGTTTTCCCGATACTCCCTCCTGTGCTGCTCCTTCATTTTCTCTGCTCGCTCTGCAGCCTGTGGGGACCGGACTGTGGTGAGGCCACAACATTGATCCACAGGCACCTCATTGATCATTTCTTTAATTATTATTAGAATGGCTTGCATTTTAAAAACCCTGTCTTCTTACATGTTGAGCATACAGATGGGAGACAGCCATTTGAAGAATGCCCCCTGAGAGCCATTCAGTCAGTTGCATTTGCTCAGGCGTCATGTATGCATGTGAGTGGTTATTAGAAAAACCACATAACTGCTGTGAAAAATACCATGACCTGAAGGATTTATAACGATGTCTCCCAACTGAGGATTCAGTCAAGTGCATTCAGGCAAATGAGGGGTGGGCTTTTAGAAACAGACAGGCCCCAAGCGTACATCAAACAGTTGAACCATCCATGCTGCATGTTACCTACTAATATAATATCTGCCTTCCTGCAGCAAGTGTGTACACGCATCACTTGACGTTTTCAATTAGCAATTTTAATTTCAAAATCCCACCTGAGAACAACATGCCACAGCTTGAATCCCCCACTGGATTTTTCCTTTGAGCTTTCACATCAGCAGGTGGTGTGTGAGCGTCTGTGTGTCCATCTGTGTTTGCATGTGTGTGTAACCGTACCAGAGCTTGATTGTAGTTGTCGAGGGCGAGGCGTGCAGCTTTCTTACACTCCTCCTCCAGTGCAGCTTGGTGAACATCCATTAGGTCCTGATGCATCAGCTCTTTGCTCTGGAGCGTCTCTGTGACACATAGGGGTCGGAAATCACCCTTTGTGTGTTTGCTGCAACATGTTGTCCATCAGCCATTGTAAAGAGTGCTTCAGTGACATACTCCGTACATAACGGCTCTCTGGAATCAGTATCCATCAATGCCACCTGGCAATAAAGGCTGTGCGTAGGCGTGTGTGATTGTTTGTGCAGGAAGCCATGAAGTAAGCGTGTGATTTTCAGGGGCTTTAGCATACAGTGTGTCAGCTCATCAGTGAGCAGTGTGTGTGTGTGTGTGTGGGGGGGGTGTGTGTGTGCGTGCTTGTGTTTGTCTCTTTTCACCTCTATGCTTGATTCTCATGAGCCTCCTCTCATTGTCCTCCTTCTGTGCTCGCAGATCTCGTTCTGTGTTTGTCATTTGTTCTCTTCTCAGCTGTTCCGCTCCAATTCCCTCCCCCTGGACATAAAACAGGGGCACAGTAGTTCATGGCATTGTTTATTTAAACATTTGAATGAAACGGATGAGCTAATTGTCACAGAGAGCCTACCTGGAAGATTTGCATACTGGCAGGGCCTAGCTCAGCCTCTGGCATTGTGACTGTGACTGCCCCCTTCAGGTCAGCCTGAAGATCAGCATCACGAGAGTCATCAGCACGCTGATGGGTGGCCCAGTACTGGGTCAAGTCAGTGTGCAAGGCTGCTCGCTTCTCTTTTTCATTAATGTCTTGCTGCAGCAGCAGTTGATCGTGATATTGTCTCAGCTTATCTGCAAAGTTATCAAAATAAATAAACTGTAATTACACGAGCTAACACATTCAATCCGGAAGGAAGATAGATGGATGTATGTATGGATGGATGGATGGATAGGGGAAGGCTTGAGAACAAAACACATACTGTAAATCCAGGAGATATATACACACTAAGCTTACCCAAAGCATTGTCACGTTGTCTCTCTGCGAGCTCCTGATGTTTTCTCTCTTGGGCTTGCTGATTCAGAGCATCAAGGTCGAGGCCCATCACGCGGAGACGGGTGTTGAAGATCCGGGCCTTGCGGGCTTTCTCTGCAGACCGCCGCCTCTCCACAGCCATGTCCATGGACTGGTCTAAGGGCAGATCCACTTTGTACATTTTCACAGTGAGCTGGAGAGATGACACAACAAACGTTCTGCCATGAAAATGTGTTTAAAAACCTAAATGTAATTAGTGCTGATTATGGTAGTAAAGGATAGTTACAGGTGTAGTTAGTGAAAGGAAAATTTAAAACTATATCTACCACTAGTCCCACTAATAGGCTGTTGAATTGAATGTCTCAATTTGATTACAGCTCAAATCTCAGGGGTTATTGGTCTAATAAAACAAACACATATGAAATTAGGCTTTTCTTGTTACAGATTGTAAAGCGATTTAAACCATACCTCAGAAAACGAAGCTGCTCTGCTGCTCTAGTGCTGTGTATTTGAATACGCTTGGTAACCATAGTAACCATGCAACACACGAGGCTGTTACGAAACAAATAATATACTGGAAAGATCTGTTTAACGTGCACATTAAGCGTGTTGAATTTCTCTTTATTTATTACTCGCGTTAGTATCAATTCTTCTAATGTTATTAGAGTCAGTTAACGCAACACAACTCTGTTCCAAAAACGGCAACTTCGTCTCGCGAGAAGCTGTGAGACTTTGCGTCTCGCGCGCTTCGAGTTTTCCTGTCGGATAGTAAAATGGCGCATTGTTTTTGCAACTGTGTCTCGGTTGTATGATTGCGATTATGAAGGCGTTTGGATTAGCAAAACAATAGCTGCTGCATAATGTGACTTGTGCATAGGCCAGCAGTATCTCGAACATAGAGGTTTATTCATTCGCTTTCATGTTTCGTGTTTGAGATTCCATAAATCCTGGTTGTTAGCATTAGTTAGCTAACATTTTACTAGCAAGCTAATTCACTGTGCATTTACTCCCTCAAAGCGGCGACTTAGACAAAGATGGGTTATTTAAAACTGATAGAAATAGAAAACTTCAAGTCCTATAAAGGAAGGCAGATTATTGGACCTTTCCACAAGTTCACTGCAATCATCGGACCCAATGGATCCGGTATGTTTCTATACTCAGTACTTATTAGCGGCTATTACCAACTGTTTTCTAGCAATTCAGCTAGCATTGGCTAACAGTAAACACAGTAGGAATACCGTACTGTACATATAGGTTTTACCTCTAATTGCATGCATAGATGTATTTGAAGCCGATCGTATAGATTATTGTGGTTGTTACGGTGTCTGTCTTGTTTTAATGTTTTTGTTTTATAATGTTCGTGTACTCTACAAATTTGTGTGCATCGCTTAGTTTCTTGTTACGTAAATTACACATGTCTTTTGTGAAGGTTTTATTTTACACCATTTTGAACATAGACACAGAATGTTATGTTCAATATGCATTTGCATCATTAAAGTTGTTTCCTATTTATATGGTCTGAATGATTTCCATGAGGACCTTTATGTACCATAGTAAAATCTCAGTGCTGTCATTTCAGGCAAATCCAACCTTATGGATGCCATTAGCTTTGTGTTGGCGGAGAAAACTAGTAACCTGCGTGTGAAAACTCTGAAGGATCTAATCCACGGAGCACCTGTGGGCAAACCAGCTGCCAACAGAGCATTTGTCAGTATGGTGTACCAGGAGGATAACGGAGAAGAACGCTCCTTTACAAGGGTCATCATTGGTAGGAAACACCAGTTATAATAGGATGTGTGATTTTTCTATTTGTTTATCTCATTGAAATGGAAATATGTTGGTCTAATGTTATTTATTAGCAGCTGTTCAGTTTCTGTATTGTATACAACAGTTTCTCTGTCTACGCTTAAACCTCCTTTTTATTAATCTACATCAGGTGCCTCCTCTGAGTATCGTATTAACAACAAAGTGGTGGGCTTACCTGAGTACAGTGAAGAGCTAGAAAAGCTTGGCATCCTGATCAAGGCTAGAAACTTTCTGGTCTTTCAGGTAAGATTAAATTCCTTAAATGTTGTCTAAGACAAATGCATCTATGAGTTTTTTGTTAATTATTCGTCTGTACTAAGCCACACGTTGTGTTGTATGAAGTTGTGTATAGACACTTTTTCTTACATATCAGCATAAACAGAATGTTCAAGTTAGAAGTCTAATTGTGTTAATACCTATGCACTTTGTGAGGTAAACAATTATTATGTTCATGCAGCTGTAATAAAGGTGTTTTATTCTAATAATGGCATTGTTAAACCACAATTCTCTTCACGCCTTATTTTCCCCCTAGGGAGCTGTGGAGTCTATTGCCATGAAGAATCCCAAGGAGCGTACAGCACTGTTTGAGGAGATCTCTCGTTCTGGAGAGCTGGCTCAGGAATATGACCGCAGGAAGAAAGAGATGGTGAAAGCAGAGGAGGACACACAATTTAATTACCATCGCAAGAAAAACATTGCTGCTGAGCGCAAAGAGGCCAAGCAAGAGAAAGAGGAGGTTTGCCTTTTGTTCAGATATCTCTGCAATTTCAAGTAGATCTTTGAAATTGATCTACATAGCTCTATGTATTGAAATTGTGCCTGGGTCAGTGATTATTCTAAATGTAATAATCTTTGGCATTTGTGTCACTACATTTTTCTACCAGGCTGAGCGCTATCAGCGTCTGAAGGACGAAGTGGCTAGGGCTAGTGTTCAGTTACAGCTCTTTAAATTGTATCACAATGAAACAGAAATTGAGAAGCTGAACAAAGAGCTAGGCCAGAGGAACAAAGAGATTGATAAAGACCGTCGAAAAATGGACCATGTGGAGGAGGAGTTAAAGGACAAGAAGAAGGAACTAGGCAGGCTGATGAGGGAGCAACAGACTATTGAAAAAGAAATCAAGTAAGTGATTATAACCTTCCTATAGATACTTTAATGTACATTTTAAATACTGGCCCATTTAAAAGCTGGACTTTGTTAATCGCATCTTTCTTTTAACAGAGAGAAAGACTCTGAGTTGAACCAAAAGAGGCCACAGTATATCAAGGCAAAAGAGAACACTGCTCACAAAATCAAGAAGCTAGAGGCAGCACGCAAGTCATTGCAAAATGCACAGAAGATGTACAAGAAGCGCAAGGCAGACATGGATGAGCTAGACAAAGAGATGAGGGCGGTGGAGGTGGCAAAACATGAATTTGAGGAGCGCATGGAAGAGGAAGCACAGAGCCAGGGCCAGGACCTCACCCTAGAGGAAAACCAGGTCTGAAATGCCACCTTGTTATTTCTAGGTTCCTGTTCTTTTTGGTGTCAAATTTCCTTTACAGGACTTAAATTAGGTTTATGCTTAGAAAACTTAAATATAATCTGTATTTAGTATTGTTCAAGCCAAAAGTTGTATTTCTGTCTCTGCAAATATTTACTAATATACAAACACATCCCACAATTATTTGCCTGACTGATCAAGATGCAGTTAGTGGTTTTACAATAATATAACAGCATTTGCAGATTTTTTTTTTCTTAAGTCTGTAATCTATTTCTTTACATGACCATACTTAATTCTCTCTACCTCTATTATTTTAGGTCAAGCAGTACCATCGTCTAAAGGAGGAGGCCAGTAAAAGAGCTGCTACACTGGCACAGGAGCTAGAGAAGTTCAACCGTGACCAGAAGGCTGACCAGGATCGCCTTGACCTGGAGGAGAGGAAGAAAGTGGAGACAGAGGTAAAAAAAAGATAATTATGTCAGTTTTATCTGTGCCTGAATTAAAATTGAATTATTTTAAACATGTACAACCATATTTCATTTTGTTCTCCAGGCCAAAATTAAACAGAAGATTCGTGAAATTGAAGAAAACCAGAAACGTATTGAGAAATTAGAGGATTATATTACCACCAGCAGGTATGCAGCTCTTACGTTTACGTTGTTTATTTAGTGCTAAGAACAGTAAATTTATATTAAATAAGTGTTGACATGATTTACCTTCATTTACATCTTTTGCCTTTTTGTGCCTTAGGCAGTCACTAGATGAGCAGAAACGCATGGAGGAGGAGCTGACTGAAGAGGTGGAGATGGCCAAGAGGAGGATTGATGAAATCAACATGGAGCTTAATCAGGTACACAAAAAAACATGTTTATGCTCAGGAACTGACCTGGACATTACATATCTGAATATAAATGACTATTACTCAAGGCATTTTTAAATATGGATGTGACAGTAGAAAAGTGATTGCTGTGACTGTAATCAGTGCTGTTATGCATAGTACTGTAGTCCTAGTGCTGCAGCGTCTATGGCTAATATTATGTGCTACATGTATGGATGACAAGTAAAAAAGTCTGTAACAAATCAAATGTAGGTAATGGAACAGTTGGGAGATGCCAGAATTGACAGACAGGAAAACAGTCGTCAGCAGCGCAAGGCTGAGATCATGGAGAGTATCAAAAGACTTTACCCTGGCTCTGTGGTAAGTTCACTGTTATATTAGTTAATAATTTTATTCCTGCATTGGTGTTTTTGGTTTCAACTTAGCAAAAACATGCTGCTCTTTGTCTTTCTATAGTACGGTCGACTCATTGACCTGTGCCAGCCTACTCAGAAGAAGTATCAGATTGCTGTGACCAAAGTGTTGGGCAAGAACATGGATGCCATTATTGTGGACTCTGAGAAGACCGGGAGAGATTGTATTCAGTACATCAAGGAGCAGAGAGGAGAGCCTGAGACTTTCCTTCCTCTCGACTACCTGGAGGTGAATATCAGAAAACTTAGAATACATCAGTGTAGTTGTATTTGTGGACAGAACTATCAAAATTTTCTAAACACATAGAAGACTAGGTACACAGGCACAGAAAATGTCAGTTTAGTTTTCCCTGAAATATTTTAACATTTTTCTAATACTCTTTCTTAACAAAGGTGAAACCAACTGATGAGAAACTGAGAGAACTACGAGGAGCTAAGTTGGTGATTGATGTTATTCGATATGAGCCTCCACACATCAAGAAAGCCCTGCAGTATGCATGCGGCAACGCCCTGGTCTGTGAGAATGTTGAAGATGCACGAAGGATTGCCTTTGGAGGGCCATACAGGCACAAGGTACTTATAATGACAAAATGTTAACATTTAACTTATGTTGTCGATGTTTTGTTCACAGTAAATGGGCTCTGTCAGAACCTGGTTGTTTAGTAACAACCCAGCAATTACCTAACCTGATCTTGTCTGACTATCTCTAGACGGTAGCCTTGGACGGTACTCTGTTCCAGAAGTCTGGAGTAATCTCTGGAGGAGCCAGTGACCTAAAGGCCAAGGCCAGACGCTGGGATGAGAAAGCAGTGGATAAGCTCAAAGAAAAGAAAGAAAAACTCACTGATGAACTCAAGGTATTGTGATTATTTTGATATTTGAGATATTTGTTTTTCCTTATGTGGCGAAGTGCTGCTCTTATACAGCTAATAACTAGAAAGCTCAAAGCATGTTGTTGCTCTTCAGTTCTCTGGAATGTAGCTTAACAACGATTTCAAGTCATTTCTGCTGAATGTCAATATTTGTAGGAGCAAATGAAAGCCAAGAGGAAAGAAGCAGAGCTGCGTCAGGTGCAGTCTCAGGCTCACGGTCTGCAGATGAGACTCAAGTACTCCCAGAGTGACTTGGAACAGACAAAAACCCGCCACCTCTCTCTCAACATGCAGGTACCTCCTCACTACAGTTCACTGTTTTCTTCTTGCTTTCAACTAATGTAATTTGTGGCTTGAAACCATTTTATTTCTGTCCTGCAGGAGAAATCCAAGTTAGAGAGTGAACTGGCAAACTTTGGCCCTCGAATCAACGACATTAAGAGGATCATCCATTCTCGTGAGAGGGAGATCACAGACCTGAGAGACCGCATGAATCTGGTGAGACATGCACAATAATTAATGTTCATTGTTCAAGACTATGTGGCAAAGAAAAAATAACCAAGATTCTTCTGATGTTCAGGTGGAGGATGAGGTGTTTGTGGAATTCTGCAAGGAGATTGGAGTAAGGAACATCAGAGAATTTGAAGAAGAGAAGGTCAAGAGGCAAAATGAGATTGCGAAGAAGCGGTGAGTGCTGTAATTTAGCATGCAACAGTTCGGGACTGGACAAGTTTCTCCATGTTGTTCCAGGCACAGAATTACTGTGGAAGTCTGATGTAACATCTATCATTTTGCTTTAGTCTTGAGTTTGAGACGCAGAAGACCCGTCTGGGTATCCAGTTGGACTATGAGAAGAACCAGCTGAAGGAGGATCAGGAGAAAGTCATGATGTGGGAACAGACTGTGAAGAAAGATGAGGCTGAAATAGAACGGCTTAAGAAGGTCAAAATGAATAAAATATGAACAGTTCTTCCCTTTATGTTTTGACATGTATGTAAATCTCGTGTGTGTGTGTGTGTGTGTGTGTGTGTGTGTGTGTGTGTGTGTGTGTGTGTGTGTGTGTGTGTGTGTGTGTGTGTGTGTGTGTGTGTGTGTGTGTGTGTGTGTGTGTGTGTGTGTGTGTGTGTGTGTGTGTGTGTGTGTGTGTGTGTGTGTGTGTGTGTGTGTGTGTGTGTGTGTGTGTGTGTGTGTGTGTGTGTGTGTGTGTGTGTGTGTATATTCTTTTTTTAGGAGGAGCACAGACACATGAAAATCATTGACGAGACAATGGCCCAGCTGCAGGACCTAAAGAACCAGCACCTTACCAAGAAATCTGAAGTCAATGATAAGAACCACGAGATGGAAGAAATCCGCAAAAAACTGGGTGGTGCCAACAAGTCAGTAGCTGCAGAAATGCACATCGACCCAGATGATTCTTATGTCACAAGAAAAGTATTCCTTTAGTTCCTTCAAATGTTGGTGTTGTACTTTTCAGGGAGTTGACCCAGCTCCAGAAGGAGGTGACCGCCATCGAGACCAAACTCGAGCAGAAGCGCAGTGACCGTCACAACTTGCTGCAAGCGTGTAAAATGCAGGATATAAGGTTGCCTCTTCGTTCGGGAACAATGGATGACATCAGCCAGGGAGAAGTAAGCACATACTCAAACATACAGGCTCTAGGTTTACACACAGTAATTAAAGCTTGCTCTCATATCTTATGTTTTATTGTTCCAGGGGAGCTCCCAGACAGAAGACTCTAGCAGCCAGCGGACATCGAGCAGTGTTCTTGCTAAAGAGGCTCTCATAGAGATTGACTACAGCATTCTAGCTGAAGACCTTAAGGTAGCTTGCCAAAAGATGCAGAACCCCTTTAACCTCTTTCCCTGATTTTATTTTAACATGTCACTAGCTTCGTAGGAAAGATAATTCATCCACAGTTCACAGAGTCATTCATTTGTTGTAATTCTCCCACAGGATGCGCTGTCAGAGGAAGAGATTAAAGCTGAGACAAACACACTGCAACAGCGTCTGAATGAGCAGCAGAGCATTTTACAGAGAATCAGTGCACCCAACATGAAGGCCATGGAGAAGCTTGAGAGCGTCAGGGACAAGTTCCAAGAGACCAGTGACGGTGAGATGACAGGATTATGGATTGTCACTTTACAGTAACTTTCCAGGCCTCCATGTATCATCCCAGCATTACCTCTGTGTGACCCTGTAGTTCTCTATCTTTGTTTCAGAGTTTGAGGCTGCCCGTAAAAGAGCCAAGAAGGCCAAGCAGGCATTTGAGCAGATCAAGAAGGAGAGATTTGATCGATTCAACACTTGCTTCGAGTCTGTGGCCACTAACATTGATGAGATCTATAAGGCCCTTTCACGTAACAGCAGTGCACAGGTTTGTTTAAAGATTGTTTTTTATACTCACATGTGAATGCAGTACACACAAATCACCAGTCATAAGCTTTTAATCTGAACCAATGTTTTACCACTGAGTAGGCTTTCCTGGGCCCAGAAAACCCAGAAGAGCCATACCTGGATGGCATCAACTACAATTGTGTGGCTCCAGGAAAAAGGTTCCGACCCATGGACAACTTGTCTGGAGGAGAGAAGACGGTTGCGGCTCTGGCTTTGCTATTTGCTATCCACAGGTAAAACAAGCAAAGAGTAAAGAAGTCTCATGCATTCTTGACTTTTTTGAGGTTGTATGTTTACGTCATGTCTCCTGCTTATCCTTAGCTACAAACCTGCACCTTTCTTTGTCCTGGATGAAATTGACGCAGCTCTGGACAACACTAACATTGGAAAGGTCTGTTCTGAAATGAAATTGGGTCAAGGTTTTTATCATTAGTATATGTAATCAAATCCAGCCATTATTTTGAATAGCAGTTTCTCACATTAATGCTTTTTTCCGTTTGATGTTATTAGGTGGCTAATTACATCAAAGACCAGTCTGTGGAGAACTTCCAGGCCATTGTCATTTCTCTGAAGGAGGAGTTCTACACCAAGGCAGACTCACTCATTGGCGTTTATCCAGAGGTGTGTTTCTTAATCAGAATCAAATGTTATCAAGGAAAATAAAACACGCAGAAAACACAGCAGTAATTAACTGATTTCATTGTCTTTCATCCACAGCAAGGAGACTGTGTCATCAGTAAAGTTCTCACCTTTGACCTGTCTCAGTATCCTGATGCCAACCCAAACCCGAACGAATAGAACACGGCCCTCCCAACGCCTTGGCAAGTTGGATCCATTAGGTCCTACCTGTTATTTCCTGTTGTTTTTATGTTTTTGTTTTCTTTCCTCAATACCTAGATTAGTGCATTAGTGAGGTCTTTTTTGTTGTGGGGAGGTTGTTCACTATAAATTGACAACCAATGTATGTACATTTATGCACACCAGTCATTTGACAATTGGCCTTAGGCGATCGATTATAGTAATCACTAAAAGACAAGTTTAACCTAGTGGCGAAATGAGGGAGAAGAGCCTTTTTAATGTACCGCATTTGTATCATGATAATAATGCTAAGTTTACCTGGATTATGTTTCTTTTTGTTGTCTGAACTTTTATATGATATGACCTAAAACCTTTGCTTTGCCCGCTGTTGTGTGTATTAAGATGTAATTACATTTTCATATGTACCTTCTTTTTTTAAAGCATTGATGCATTCCTGTGTGTAATCGCTAAGTGAAGCACTGGTTTGCTGCAGCTAGTAGTGCTATAAAAATGTCAAAACCTTTGTCATAAATGGATGAACATTGATATCACGTATCGGTAACCTTTTTATTCCCTAGCTTATTTCTGAATTAGTTGTAGATGAATGATAAAGTCATCACAATTTTCAGCCAATTCTGTTTTATTGATCAATTTGCTTCCAAAAATAAAAATTGAATTATTTAAGCTCTTTTTATTTGTTTACATGTTATTATTTTTAATGCAAATATATCAGTGCAGTCTTGTTCATGGATGCATGCACTGCTTTTGATTTGGTTTTAGGAACCTTCTCACCCTTGACAGAATCCTACCACAATACAGCATACATGTTGCTGCATTAGTTTCCATTCCGTAAGGGGCACTGTGTGCTGTGCTGGGCAGGACTATTTATAGAGGTTCTCAGTTTGCAAAGGGGCCATGGCCAAATGCTGCACCTATCTTTACATCAAGGGTCTGTGTGCTAAATCTTGATCATATTTTTTATTTCTGCTTTGCTAGCAGAAACACAGGACACAGGAATGAATGATTTAGATCATTTATTTCTTTGCCACCACTGTAACATCAACCTTTATGGCATAGATCCAGAAGTGAAGTATTGTCAGAATTTGAGCTGGAAGCTTCTGTCAAACTATTGGTTTCTCCAAAACATATTAAACATAACATATGAAAAGAAAAAAAAAACGTGCACAAAGGTGCCATAAATTATGTCACTGCAGTTAAAGTGAATTAGTAAACGTTCCTAATAATCCATCATACTCCAGGTATGTTGAAGAAACATCCTCTGTACCAGTTAGCCATCTAAAAACCTGTAGCTAACAGCGACTTAAAGTGACATAAGGGGCGAAAATCACACGCACTGTTGAGCTACAGTACGTCTTAAAATGTAATTGATAATTACATGTGAAACATATCTCTGTATCCCAAATACAGAGATGCCCATTTCAAAAACCGGATCATAACTGAACAAGGTCAGTTGTGAGCAGTAATAAAAGATAGCAGGTCCTAATAGATCTGAGGACACTGCTTCACAAATACACAACTGGCACCATTAGTACCACATCCCATAGCTTGAACTAAACAATATATACTTTCAACTGTTCTGTGCTCTGACACACACAAACTTAGTGTCTCCCTTTTTCCGCTCTTTCCCAAAAGAACTGCAGCACAATAATGACAGCAGCTCGCGCCTGCATTCACTGAGTCACTCCAGACATTCTCGCCTCCCTCAGTAAGACACTCCTCTGACTCACATGGTTGTCCCATAAGTCTATGGAATGGATGACCTCAAAAAAAAAAAAACACTCCGAAAGAAAAGAAGTGCGTCAATCTGTTTACTCTGAGACAAGTTCGAGTTTTATTAATCAATCTGAAGATTAGCTCTTCATCAGATGAATTGTGTTGCTTTAGGTTTTCAGACACTGGTAAATTATTAATCCTGAGCCAACCTACCTATAGGCCATGAGCCAAGAGATACGAAATGTCACAGGGGCGTCACGCTTGGTAACATGAGGTGAGATCAAGCCACCTGCAAATGTAAGAAATAAAATAAAAACATAGTCGCCTCTAAACCTTGGAGTCTGCATCAGCCGGGCCCTGCTTGGAGGGAACCATGGGGACTGGGCGTCTCTTCCTCCTCACTGCTGGATCTGGCTGGGCTGCTGCAGCAGGGACAGAAGGCGGGACAGGAACTGGACGTCTCTTCTTTGAAGAGGCGACACTGCCGGAGCGTTCGCAGAGGATTCCCCGAGCCACGCCCTCCATCTCAGAGATGGGAATGTGCATGGCATCAGCCATTTCCTTCTTAGTCCCAGAGACAAAGCTGGGGTCTCTGGCCAGGGGACCCAGGCCGCCCTTCACTAGAGCCTGGAAGAAAAACAAACAGCTGTGTTGTATGTACAGTTTATACAGTTATGGTGCAATCATGGCTGTAAAGACATTGTGATATTATATTGAGCCCTGTAGAAGAAGACATAAAGCAGTGACTAAAGCACATCAGCAGGGTTAATGTTATGTAGATACACCCTGAAATAATATTTAGATAATATCTCTAAGCTTGAATGGTTCAATCATAAGGGGTTATTTCAGGACTAGTCCTCATTTGTGTCCAGGAAATGAGGTCAGTGCTAAAAAAAGAGCTGAGTTTATAATTATCTTATAATCATCATTTATAAAAGATCTGATGGGGAATCAGGAAGTTTTCTCCTCATTAGTACGTTATAGGAGGCAGAGATCCTCCCTCACTCACCTCCTGGACAAGCTGGTCAGCGGCAGTATGGGAGCTCTGACTCACGCTGTCGCCATAGTTTGGCTCATAAGGGAACTGCAAAGAAAAACACTCATATATTGTATATTCTATAAGAGCTGTTTACCCTCATGAACACTGAATAAGTCAGCTTTATGTTTCATAACACAACACAACACCTGTGTTCTGTCCGTTCTCACTGTGAAGTTCCAAGAGTGCTGGAAATCTGAAGAGGCAACAAAGGGTTATTCATAGGCATCATCACATGTAAAAAGAAATGAATATAATTGTATTGTACTGTAACTACTGCTTATGTGAGCATATCTCTGTGCTGTTAATGTTGACTCGCAGCCACACCTGGCTCTCCATCCTCGCTGGGATTGTAAAACTCTTCAGGACTCCCTTCTCTTTCAAATGAAAATCTGAAAGACAACCAAGATCAGCGTCAGAGACACTCACCCTGAATGCGCTGCTGTTGTTGGTACGCGTCAGCGATTCAGGGACTCACTCTGCAAAAGCATTGTTGTTGGTGTTTGTGGGGAAGAACTCAGTCGCGGGCACCAAGGCGGAGGAGTCAGGCGGGGAGTCTGGCTGGCTCTCGGAGAACTGGAGCGGCCGCTGGTTGGTCATCTGTGGGGCCTGAGCGTTACTGGGCTCCGAGGAGAACGAGTCCACGCGATTGCCAAAAAGACCGTGGGTACGCTGCAGGACACACGTGCAGGCAGGTGTAGTCCTAAATGTTCTCTTAGTCAAATATAGAGGTGGCCTCACCCTGGAACAAGTTGCTCCATTCCTTAGAACTTTGTATCATGTTTCTGACCTGGTAAATGCGCTCCTCTCCAGCTTCCTCCATCGCTCTGTCCATCTCTTCCTCATTTTGAAGGTCTCCTGAAATGGCCCTGTGCATCTCCTGAGCTGCCTCTTCCTCTATGCTCCTCAGACCCGCCTGAAAAAAAAAACGGTATATTAAACTGGCAGGGTATAATATGGATGGATGTACAAAATGTAAAAGGTGAAAAATAACCTGGATCTCTGGGCCTGAGGCGCTCTTCTTCGTGGGCCGGTAGCCGTAGTATTCCTCTTGCCGTTTCATAAACTTGCGGAAATGGTCTTGGAGCAGGAAGGTAGCGTAGAACTTGCCCACAGTCACCTCATCGTCTGATGATGAGTGGACGTGTTGTGAGCGTGGGTGAATTCGGGTGAGCTAACGAACTGCCTGCATGCAAGAAGCCTCACCTCCTATGGGGGGGATGACCTGGTCCAGCAGTTTCATACTGGTGCGTTTCCAGATTTGCTTTATAATGGCTCTCAGCTCCTCGTTGGCCTGCTCAAAGTTACCTGTTCAAAGTAATGAATGAATGGAAAATATCCATCAATGCAGGAGGAAACACAGGTACCAGACCCAGACCTGAGCCGTTTACCTTCTGTTTTGATCTTGAGCGCTGTCCGGACCAGAGCGAAAAGGGTGGCGTTGAACGTGACGGTGCCATCGCTGTTAAGAGGCATGTTCATACCAACCAAACGCTGCATAAAAATATTAAGAAATTAAATTAAAGAAAAGTTGTTGTTCTTTTTACTTTTGGACCTAACCAGTCAAAAACATTTCTGTAAGCACCTTGCAGGCCTCTCGATGAGGACAGAACTTGCCAAAGCCCAGCGGAGGCTGAATGCGTCGGAGCAGCGTCACAACATCCAGATGTTTGATTCTTCCCCTGTTAAACCAGAAAACAACATCTGCAGCGACGGTGACGGTTCAGCGCGTTTTTATTTGCATCTAGGAGTCCAGCTCACGTGGCTTCAGGGTCGTATTCAGCCCAGATCTTCTTGAACTCGTCCAAGTGATGTGGACCGAGGAGAGACCAGTCACGAGTCAGGTAGTCGAAGTTGTCCATGATGACGGCGACAAACAGGTTGAGGATCTGATGTATGTAGAAAAACAATATATGTCAGTAGGTGATGATGAGTCACTGCCCCTAATATGTAAAATTGTAAATGTTGAGAAATGTTGTCGCACCAGGAAAGCACAGAGACAGTAAAAGCTGAGGAAGTAGAAGACAGCGAAGTTGGATCCGCAGGTGTACTCCTCTCCTGGAAGGAAGTCTGACTTCGGGTCACATTTCTTCCCATACATCGAAGCCATCATGACCTCCTGCCAGGCCTCTCCAGTAGCACATCTAGAGACACAAACACAGCACAGTCAAATCTTTGTTCTGTGTGACCGTGTATGTGCGAACTCACTCACAGACTCACCGGAATAGCATCAGAACAGCCTGAGGGAATGTCTGGAAGTTGTTGTTGCGGTTGATTTGTGTGCCATCCACTAAGGCTACTTTCCCGAAGATCTGAATAATACAGTAAATTCACTTAATCAGTCACTAATCAGCTAGTTTTGATTTTTACTTGACAAGTCGGGAGACTGTACCTGCATCCCAATCACAGCATAAATAAAGAAAAGCATCACGATGAGCAGAGCCACATGAGGAAGAGCCTGCAAACAACAAAGACAAAGAGTCAGACCGCGGGGGGAGCGGTGGAGAATAGTAATGACGGCGGCTCCAGAGACCAACCTGAAAGGACTTGATGAAGGTCCACAGCAGGTTACGAATGCCCTCCGAGCGGTTCAGCAGTTTGACCAGACGCATGACACGGAAGAGTCGGAAGAATGTGATGGAAACCGAAGCGTTTTCAGAGGCCTGTGAACCAAAAGAAGGAGCGTGTGTGAGAGAGAGAGAAACAGAAAACAGTGGAGGTTTAAAACACGAAGGGAGCCACGACTCACCGCAATCTCCTGCATGAGGTTCGTCTCCTGCACAAAGAGGGGGAAAAGACATCAAAACTGCACTTGCGTTTTGAGGGATGCTATGAGAATAATAACATCACTACATAACAGCATGTGCAGTTGCTTCTTAAAGTATTCATTTACAGTATTCTTCATGTTTACAGCAACAAAGCAGAAAAAGTTATATTGTAAAATAACGTGTGCAGTAAGTTGGAAAGTGAATACTTTCTGAAGCATTTTCCCAATAATGAGAAATAATTAAGAATCCCTTAATTCATTTAATTCTGAGTAGGAATTAATTAGAATTGGGGTTAATATTAGGCACATTTCCACCTATAACAACTTATAACAAAGCCTAAAATCAGTACTCATGCCAGATGAACACTGTACACAGTTTTCTCATTCATTGTAACTATGATTAAAACTTGCTGTGACTTTATATCAGTGATGAGACGCAGCCCTGTTGGAGCTATACTATAACAGTAGTAGGTCTTTGGTAAACTTGCTGGGTAAGACGTGGAGCCACTCACAGCTGAGTACAGTAGCACTAGGGTTTAGTGGGGAGCAAAGCTCAGTGCTCACACAGCAAGGCTCATGCAGCCGTGCACTGCAGTGCAGCTCAGATATTTACAGTACAGCCATGGAGACAGTACAGCCCTCCACTGGCGGCCAGGGCACTCTGTGGAGGATAGACAGATGAGGAGTGAGGTGCATGGAGAACAGGTGAGGATTTGATGGGGATCAGAATTAAAAAAAATAAACGTCAAGAGTAAAGAGGCGGAGAACGAGAAGTTGTGATGTGAATAAAATGAGGACAGCGCAGTGCAACGATAGCAAGTGTGTGTAGCATCGCCAGGTAAAATAAAAATCACATCCTTAACTGATACTGTGCTCAAACAACATATAACAACATGAAAACACTCAAAGTATTGCAGTGGAAAAGTGGAAAATGGTTTGATGATGTGATGGAAATGCTTGATGAAAGATGAAGGGCCAGCGACGTAACTGACCATGTCCCGAGAGGCACCAATCAGCACAGGGACAACAGTTCGTACTATCTGAGTCAGAGCATTGGATGAATGCACTCAGTCATTTCAATAAAACTCAACTTCGCATCCAGCACCTGCAGTGGGATTCTGGCGCCTGAGGTGTTTCTTTCAGCCGATCATTGTGTCAGTCGTACTTACATCGACCTCACTCAGGATAACGTCAACGACGCTGCCGATGACGATGATGAAGTCAAATACGTTCCAGGGGTCTCCAAAGTAGCCCTGCACAGACAGAGCAAGCGTGAGGCTGCCGAGCAGGAGACAGAGAGAACGTTCTTTAAACAGCAAACAGCGGAGCCTCTACCCGCGCTTTGAATGCCATGAGTTTGAGGATCATCTCCACGGTGAAGAGCACGGTGAAGATCAGGTTCAGGTTGTCTGACAGCTTGGTCACGTGTTCGGACTGGTTACAGTGCTGTTCAAAACACAAGGCGGAGGTCTTTCACCACATGCTATACTATTACACTTCTTTCATCACATTAGTTTATACAGTAGGTTATAGACTTCACATTTCCCGACTTGTCCAGTTTGCTCCAAACGCAGGGAGATGAAAGCACCAAATTTGCAATTAACGTCTCTCTAAAACTTCACATGCGCAGTGAGCTTTCATAATTAACTACCAAAGAAGTATGTAGGCCACTCTGTATTAATGTGTTCCCAATTCCCTACAAATAATTAGCTGGCATTTTTTTGAAAAGTTGTAGTGGCCCATATTTATAAAGCTGCAACACATGTTCATGTTTTCATTAATTTAATGACACAGCAAACTCAAAGTTTGTATGATGTTGGCACAAAATACTACACTATATGTATCTTCACATGAAAATATAGTGAATACTGACATTGAATATTAGACCCGACGTACCTGCATTCCCAAACACAGGGTGTTGAGCATAATGAGGAAGAACATGAGATACTCGAAGTAGCAGGAGGTGACGATGTACCAGACTCTGTACTGGTAGGGGTTTTTGGGGATGTAGCACCTCAGAGGACGAGCCTTCAGGGCGTACTGCACACACTGACGCTGAAGTGGTGGCAGGAACAAATCCATGATAAACCGCTCTGCACTTGTCAGAATGTGCTTTGGATTTTACAGGGATCGACTAGACCCCCTCGATGTACCTGGTTCTTGTCCAGCTCACAGTTCTTATACTCTTGCTCGCCTTGCTCCTGGAAGGTGACGATGACGAAGCCCACGAAGATGTTCATCATGAAGAAGGCGATGAGAATGATGTAGATGATGAAGAAGATGGACACCTCCACGCGGTTATTAAAGACAGGACCCATGTCCTCCACGTCTGAATCGATGGCTCGGTACAGCAGTCTGCGAACACGATGTTAAAAGGAAAGAGGAAATTGCCAGGACAGAGACCAGAAATCCAATAAGGCAGATTTGCAGAGATGAGATCTATATTTCAGTGGATTAAAACAAAAGTATCATCTATTTCACCATCTCTGGCTCCAGGCAGTGGAATTACTTCCAAGTCAATATCCTCATAATAAGATATTCTGTTTTCTAACTCAATCACATATCGGATCAGACGTTGATTAATGCTGAATGAACGTGTGCTGTTCTTACTTCGGCCAGCCCTCGAATGTAGACACAGTGAAGAGCGCCAGCATGCCATTGAGCACATTGTCAAAGTTGAAGTCACTGTTGAGCCACTCTCTGTTAGCCACCACTGTGTCCTCTAGGGAGTTCTCCATGTGCTTCAGGAAGGATCCCCTGGGAGCGAACGCAGTAAACAGCACTGTAACATCCATAAATTAAATCTATGACGGCTGAAGGGCGTCGGCTTACCGGCATTCCTCCTCTATCACTTTGGAGGGGTCTGTGCAGCTGTAGAATTTACCCTGAGTGACACATTTAATGCAAACACAGTTCAACCTCCTTCATTTAAATCTGGCAAAGGGACCTTAACAGTGCCGTTATAGACAATCTACCTTGAAGAGCTGCACTCCAATGCAGGCAAACATGAAATTCAGCAGCATGGTGACCAGAACGATGTTGCCGATGGTTTTGATGGCCACAAACACGCACTGCACCACGTGCTGCAAGCAAACGGAGACAAACAGTGAGGGTTTATGACAGAGTGAGGCAAGGTGAAGCTATGTTGGCTTCATGGGCGGCATCAGCTGCTCCTCTACTTGTTCTGGTTCTGCTTGCGTTGTACCTTCAAGCCTTTAGCTCTGTTAATGGCTCTGAGAGGCCTCAGCACCCTCAGCACCCTGAGGATCTTCACCACAGAGATGGCACTGGACCTGTATTTAACGGACAACAAACAGCGAATGATGCTTGGAAACACTGAAAAGCAATTAAAATAAAAAACAAAAGTGGAACCTACTCCATTCCCATTGACAGCAGTGAGACTCCAACCACAATCAGATCCAGAATGTTGAAGGAGTTACGGCAGAAGGAGCCTTTATGCATGAAAGCTCCGTAGACTGTCATCTGCCGGTCCAAAGCAAAAACAAAGACTTAAAATGAGATTTCCACCAGTATTTCCACCAGTTTACATAAAAGCTTAACATAAACTTACCTTGAGCACAATCTCAATTGTGAACACAGTTGTAAAGACAATATCGGCATAGGCTAAGATCTAGAGGAGAGGCACAGAGAGCAGAGTTAGTCTCTTCAGCGCTTCATAAATGTGCGTCGCGCTGCACCACATTTGCACCATGTTTCTGTAGGACTTGGGATCGATGGGGTCCTCAGCTGCCAGGGAGATGGAGGAGAGCAGGATGAACAGCAGGATTAGGTTGGTGAACGAAGAGGCATTGATGATCTTGTAGCACAGCTTACGGAACCTGGACACCAGGAAATGAAATGTGTGATTTCATTTCTTCTCTCTTACAGTGTTTTGCTTTGTAGTAGGCGGCTCTTACTTGTTCTGGGGACCAAAAATGAAAAAGGAACTGGCTTCAGGCAGTGGAACGGCCTCCTCCTTCAGCTGCAGGTCGGCCATTGGTCGGGGCCGAGGGCTGAGAGGGATTTCAGGCTCTTCCTCCTCGTCATCACCTATCGCATAGAAGGAGGGTAGTGACTAATATGCTTTAAAACTGTGTAAAACAGCCACAAAGGAAAAAGTGCAGAAAATCAAAATAAACTCCTTTGAACACTGTGCCAGCTACAGTTCATGTAGTGAATCATGCCGTACTCTTTATATGGTGGCCACCAGAGTAGCCTCTAACTTTAGAATGTGCTATAAACTCAGTCAGGCTATCGGCGGAGTCTAATAATAATGAGAGTTACTATACTAATACTGCAGCACCGCAGTGAAGACGGCAGGACTGTAAACAGCAAGCGTAGGAAGCAGCAATTCCTGCAGTTGGCGAATCACAAGAAATACTGTTGAAGTTCACTGTTATTCCGTTACCTGGGAAGTCGGCAGGCGGGAACGGATCCTTCACTTCGTTGACATTGGACTCGAACTCATCAACTTTCAGCTGAAAAAGGCAAATGCATCATGTGTGTAAGGACGCTTCTCACGATTTCAAGCGTTGAGAGTGAAGATGGAACATCGTGGGACGCAGCCCTGACCTTGGCTGTGGTGGGCATGCCCTCCAGCTTGGCCCTCTGCTCTGCCAGCTTCTTGGATATCCTCTCCCGCTCCTCGTCAGTCTTATCGGGCATTTTGGACCTGGAATAAAAGAATGGAGTCACGTTTAGCCATAGGATCATCTCATCTACTCCTATCGGTATTACTCTCCTCTTCACCTTAGTAGCTTCTTCCTCATCTTCTCCTCTGCCTTTTCTTTCTGAGCTGAGGTCAGACTCTCAGCTTCTGCCAGGTTGTCGACGGCGATGGCCAAGAAGACGTTGAGAAGGATGTCTTGATGTCCCGAGCTCAGGAAAACACAAATCCTGGGATGTTACTGTTGTTTCCCTCTGTGTGTAGTTTCATAGCCAGAGGTTTTTAATGTGATATTGTAAACGTGAAGGATACAGTTTCCACAAACAAAGAGGACAATGAAGTAGATGGCGACGAGGATGCCAGGGATGACAGGCCCTCCATGGGCCATGATGCCGTTGTACATGATGTTGGTCCACTCCTCCCCTGTCAGGACCTGAGATAGAATCAAAACAAATGAAGCAGATTTTTTTCTATTGTCATTTATGAGAAAAAAGTTAGATGCTCTTATGGTGAAATCATTTACCTGAAACACGCTGATGAGCGCCTGAGGGAAGTTGTCAAAGTTGCTGCGCCTCGGTCTGTGGTCTACAAAGTTAAATTTACCCCCAAACACTTGCATGCCGAGGAGCGAGAAGATGACGATGAAGAGGAAGAGAAGAAGGAGCAGGGACGCGATGGAGCGGACGGAGTTGAGCAGAGAGGCCACGAGGTTGCTCAGAGAGGTCCAGTACCTGCAAAGCAGTGGAGAGAGGGGGAGGTGACGAATGGCGCGCGGCACACGTGAGGCGAGAGCGCTACTGGACTTACTTTGTGACTTTGAGAATCCTCAGCAGCCGGATACACCTGAGCACGGAGAAGCCCAGGGGGGCCACGGCGCCTGCAGACAGCATGATCATCTCCAGGATGCCACACAGCACCACGAAGAAGTCGAAGCGGTTGAAGAGAGACATGAAATACGCTCTGGGTCCCAGAGCGTAGATCTTCACAAGCATCTCAAGGACGAAGAGCACCAGGAGCACACGACTGGCAACGTCTGTTGAGATAAGAGAGACAGATGTAAGAAACGGTGACAGGCGGGACACGTGTTGAGAATAATTAACTGAACAGTAACCAACCCTGCAGCGATGTAAGCGAGTCCGACTGGTGATGGTGCTCCGTTGCTATAGTCAGGGTGTTGAGGAAGACGAGGATCATCACCACCCAGTAAAAGCTCTTGGTCTTCACATACACGAGGCACTTCATCCTGAAGAAGCGATTCCAGCGACGGGCCAAGCGGCTAAACAGAAGATAAACCCGGCTCACAGCAGCACACGATGTAATTATAGTGGGTCACAGTCACAAACCAGGTAACTCACTAGTAGTAGATAACGCGACTCTTTCCTTCCAGGTCATACAGGCTGTCTGTGTCTGAATCTCCACTGGTCAGCGGTAGAAGTCCTGACGGGAGCGTGACAGATGTAAATCAACAGTGTCTCAGGATGACATCACCGAGGGACGAGTTGGATGCTGACCTTTCCCTTCTCGGTCGGCGTCCAGGACTTCAGCGTGAGTGATCCACTCCATGTAACCGTGGAGGTCCTCATCCAGCTGCTGGCGCTCTCGCAGCTTCTGGAACTCGCCACGCGACCTGGCCTTCTCCCGCTCCTTGGTAAACTCCCTGAGGGGAGAGAGCGGGTGGGCTGAGCCGGAAGCACAATGCAGACAGAAAAAATCATCCAAAATAAAAGCTGCCTCACCCACTGAGCACGCCCAGGACCAGATTGAGCACAAAGAAGGAGCCCACCAGAATAAGAGGAACGAAATAGAGCCAAGGCCATTCGTTCCCTATGGCATCATTAACCTGAAAGACAGCGCTGGGTCAGACGCACCAACTGAAGTCTGTACATTCTGAATTCTACAACAACATCTGGCGTCACACACCCAGTAGAGCACTTTGGTCCATCCCTCCATGGTGATGCACTGGTACACAGTCAGCATGGCAAAGCCAATGTTATCAAAGTGCGTGATGCCATTGTTGGGACCCTCCCAACCTTGACGGCACTCTGACCCGTTGATGATGCAGCGGCGTCCATTACCAGCCTGAGCACAGGGCGCAGGCAGCTCAGCCTCCGCTGTGGCATAGATGTCTGCAGGAAGGAGAAGATATAAATAACAGCTGTAAAGCCTGGGATTATGAGTCACGAAACATGAGGTAAGCAGATAAATATACATACGCACCTGTGCCGGTGTAATAGCAGGTCTTGTGCATTTTGCACTTGAAGAGCTCCAGGCCCATGATGGCATAAATGGTGACGAGCAGAAAGACCAGCAGGGCGATGTGCAGCAGAGGCAGCATCGCCTTGAGGATGGAGTTCATCACCACCTGCAGACCTGGTGACGACAGTAGGACCAAGTCACCACGGACACACACACAGGAGCGCTGCGTCACACGCGGGGGAGCGAAGGCTTACTGGGCACTCCAGACACGAGGCGGAGTGGTCGCAGCACCCTGAAAGCCCTCAGCGCCTTCATGTCAAAGCCTCCACCCTTCTCCATCGGCACGTCGGAGATCTTATTGAAGGTGTCCAAAACAAAGGTGAAGAGACTGCAGGAGCAAAGACAACACAGCTGCAGTGATGGAAGGCTGCGAAACGCGGCAGACGCCTCCACCTGCGGCCCGCAGCTCATCCTACCCCATGAAGACGATGACAAAGTCCAATATGTTCCAACAGTTCCGTAAATAGGCGCCTTCGTGGAACACCAACCCGTACGCCACTATCTTCAGAAAGCACTCCAGCGTGAAGATGACCAGGAAGATGTATTCCAAACTCTCCTGCACGAAGACAAAACACAAAGCAGGAGGTGAGCGTCTGCATAGACTGCATCTGCTTTTATGGCTCATACGCAGCGGTCAATCACAATGAGCGCGATCTGTAACACGAGAAGAGCCTCATAAAGCTCCGAGGCGATGGAGCCCCACCATCAGCCCACATCAAAACGGGAGAGTTCATTCGAGGTAAGCTATAAATTATATATGCTGTTTATTTCCCCCTAAACAAATCAGGTCAATATTGTTTAGCTGAACCAGGCAGCGGCAGTCCCAAAGCCCCTCATCAATTATAACCTCCAAGGCCAACCTAGCATTCATTAATAATAAAAGAGGGAGACTTTGCAATTTAGATTATACCAGTAACTGTGTGTCCATGTGCAGCGTGTGAGGGGGACAGGCCGTCACATTCTACAGCTAGAGGAGCGCTGGGACATTTGTGGACTCCCCAACGCCCACCTGCGTCAGCGGGACGATGCCGCCCGGGTCGACCTACTTCTGACAGCGCAGGGTCGGGTGGACCGGCTCCCCTTACACTGCTCACCCCTGTGGAATGGCCCCCTAAGAAGCGCCACTTAGGAGCGGGTACGGCACAAGCCAAGCTCCTCCGGGTCTCAGGTCCAGATATCTGGCCTGGTGCTAACAACACTGATCCGAGGTTTAACCCAATTATGAGTGGAGTTTAATGAAAGATGGCATGTGACGGCTGGCTCAGTCACTCTGGACGCACAGCTGCCTGATGACATGCTAATATGCTGACGCAGATGGGACTGCAAATAAAGCACTGAGTTGTGCTGGGAGGCATTTAAGTGTGGCTTGGCACTCAGAGCAGTGATCAGCATAAACGAGCCAATTACACTGAATTGTTTAACACAGCTGCTCACTTATCCACTGCTTGAGTAGGTGAAGCATTGTGTTTGTGGATGACCGACTACACGGGTTCATTCACAGGGATGTGATCGATGGCACTCACCAGGCTCGCGTTGGTATTGTTACTGTCCTCCTCGGGCATGGGCAGGAAAACCGCCAGGGCTATGCAATTCGCAAAGATGGTCAATAGGATGATGATCTCGAAGGTTCTGCGTGGAGAAGCTCAGGATATGGCAACAGCACATGAAAAGGACTGGCAGAATAACATGTGGTCATGGAAACGCTTGTGCATTTGGTGAGTGGGTTTGTGCAGACCCGTTAAAACTGAGGATGATGTTAATGATGATGTTGAACGGATCAGCGCTTCTACAGTAAACGCTGCCTGATACGTCGTCATCCTCCATAAAGCAGCCCGTCGGCTGTGTTGTTGCTTGTTTGCTACATGTTGCTTCATGTTCGCCCATAGGGGGCGCCCTGAGAGAATTCCCCTGCCGTGTCAGCATCATGTCTGGCTGTGATGCCGTGGGACAGCTGCGAGGCCCCAGAATACGAACAAACCAAACACAGACAACAAGGAAAAAGCGTCTGCTTGTTCCTCAAGATGATTATCCCTAAGCCTGTATGCAGTATAGTTTTAATATAATGAAAAGTTTTTTCATAATTCAACCCTACAAGAACCACGTAGTGATGTAGTTACACTGTTGTGGTAAAATAATGACCCGCTTCAACAGAGGACATTAACCAGTTGATTAGAGTCATGTGTGATTTAAGTGCTGTGAAGCAGAGGCTGCTGTCACTGTCACAGTTCGCTTCAGATGAATCGTGTGCGATCATGGCTGGAGATCAGCTTGTAATCCCCTCCAGCCATCACGGCATCACTCAGCAGCTCGCCTTGTGTTCATGCTTTGAGCCTCATAGAGTGGTAGCATTTCAGAACAACTAAAAACAGAATGTGGGCCAGGCAGGACGACACGGATTGTGTCTGTATGACAAAGATTAAATTACTGATGGTCCTTGGGTGAATATATGAAGGCTGCAAACTTGACTTTGACACAATACAATTAAGTTACACAGATTTTAGTAACTTGGATGTGTTTTCCACAGGTGGAATACACTATTGGTAGTTGAGTGCCATGCAAGATAGAAAGGATACTTCCACTCCACGATGTTGATGCAGGCCTTGCGGAAAGGATTTTTCAAAGTGAAGAGGAAGAGAGACCTCGCGGGCCGAGGGTTGCCCCCCGTGGCCTGTAGCTTCTTCAGCTTCTCCCTCTGCTTCCTCTTCAGCTCCTCTTCATTCATGATAACGGGCTTGGCAGGATCTGCGTTGGACGCCATCTTAAAGTCTTTATCCAGAACAAACTCCTAGATCTGGGAAATGAGTCCTCCTACAGTATAATTCCAAAGTGCGGCACAGCAGAATTATCCGTCGTGAGGGCCCCTCGGGTTCCAGACCAGGTGATCCTGGGTGTGCTCCCCTGACGCACCCTCTTCCCTCAAACTCTGTGTCCCTCACACAGAGTCCTCGGGCCTCTTCCCCTGACTAATGGCCTCTGACAGAAAAGTCCCCTTGGCAGGGAAAAATAACAGGAGCCCAGTGACTGGCGGAGCAGTTGGCCCGGCTCTAGTTTAAATTTAGACTGTGAACCAGTGGCAGGCCATGCTTGGGGATAGTTAAATGGGGTGGGGGGACAGTAGGTGGATGAAGGGAGTGAATGGGAAGGGTGGGCTGGGTAAGGGCAGGGCACCAGTTACCAGCGACGGCACGGCGGAGCGGAGGGTCGGTCTGAAGTAGCAGAATATCAGTTCCATCAACCTGTCCTGGTTTTAAAGAGAGCTGCTCGATACTGGTGGTTTACAGAAGAACTAAGCTTCATGCATGAGATTTACATCTGAGACGATCAGAATTTGATTCGTTGAATACAGCTAAGAACGCAAGCATATACATATTTGGATACACAAAATCATACTCACCCATTGTCAAGGCCAAAATGTTATCAGTCATTTGCACTGCATAATTCATTGTTACTATATCTGGACTACAGAAGTTTTAAAATAATAACCACCAAATAATAGTTTACCATTTTTCAATCTAAAATGAAATAGTTGAATGCTCTGATGAAGCAGAAGCCTAAATGATATTGTGTACTGTGTCACCACCTAGTGCCGAAAAAAATAGTGAACAAAAAAATCGTAGGTAGCATGAAATATTGTCCCAAATATGAACACTTTTATACTCAACCAGAGTATGTTTATTTCACATTACGTTGGATGTTAATACATTAGCATTGCAAGTTAGAATGGAGTCAAACATACATAAAAATTATGCAATCAAATAAATAATAAATGTATTTAACATTTTAACAATTAAAAAATAAATAGAATATAAACAATAGTTGGAACAATTTAAGACAACAAGCAAGAATTTAACACAAAAACATAAATAAGCTATTAAGTCTACTGTAGCTAAAAAGACTAAATGAGGCTCTTACTTCATCAAGACATTCAATATCTGCTGCACTGAAATGTGTTAAATTGTTGACATGCTTTTTAGCAGTTAAAAGTGCATAAGCATGCAGGTTTATTTGGCCACAACTGCATAGATACGTGTGACTGAAGGAAATCCTAATTTAAAGGTGCAGTGCTGAGCAATGATAGAAAGGTAAGTTAGCTGTGCCTGGTGGCGTTCTGGGTGTCACCTCCACCAATCCTAGTGTGAGATCAGCTACATGGTTTAACTAAGCATTTTGTGGCGGTCAAAAACAGTCTTGCGTTGTTCCTGCACCTGCTTTTTCCAGCGCTGCTGTGCTCCCTCGACCCGCTCCAGCACCGTGTTGCCCCTGGCCGGGTCGCCGTCCACCTGCGGACGCATCTCCTGCACAGATGACAAAAACAAACGTATTTCACCAAGGGCTAAAAAATAAGCAGGCCTATTTGTTTCATCAAACATATGTTTTGTGTACATTTGAATGAATACCTCAGAATCCTCCTCATTTTGAAGTGGCTGGGTGTAGGCGTCATGTTTGCGGATAAGAGGATCAACCAGTAGCAGAAACAGCATGTAGAGCAGCAGTGCGCCCACGACGGCCAGGTAAATGATGATGGTTATCTGTGAAACATAAAACAGACGTTTAGCATCAGTGCTCAATTAGAGGACGATCTATTCTGAACAAGTCTCGTGGTACCTTGATGGTGGTGCTGCTTCGTTCCTCATACTTGCACTCACACAAGAGGCAGTAGGCTTCAACATCATGGCCAGGCACCGGCATGGGCTCCACTACATGGAGGCAATTACTGCAAACACATCAAAGTAGGACAGTGAGTAGAGTCTGTGCTGGAAAGGCAGTGAACAGAGAGAACACGTCATATAACCAATGATAGTGCACATTAAATTTAAAAGCGCTGATCCTTGTGTCAGACAGACTAAACGAGGGGCTTCTCCTACCAGTCCTTCTGAGACACATTTCTGTTGTAGGTGTTGCCACTGATGTTCCTGTAGGGAGGACAGATGCACTTGCAGCGAACATCTTCAAAATTCTGTAAGAAAACAGGGTAATAGGTCATTTTCAGTCGACTTAACAAAGGGATTAGGCATCTAAATGCACGGGCCAAAATACACTACAAACATGTGAAGTGTACTACTCGTGTAGTGTAGTAATGTGTGGTTGTGCGTCTCCAATAATCAGATGATGCGCAGACGCTGACAGACACGTTCGGGTTCTGCATTTCTACAGAGCTCCATCACGCGCGCTGTTGCACGTCTCACCTTAGCCTGTGCAAAAGCCACGGCGTCCAGCAGCAACAGGCACAGCGCTGCGGCGACGGCAACGCTCCAGGAGCCCGCCCTGGTAGACATTTCCTGCACGGGACTAGCAGCGAAGCTCTGTGAAAACAACATGCGCTCTGTTAAGGCCTGGCTTAACGTTGAGACCACCGAAGCAAATACATCCACTACGGAGGCCAAAGCAGAAACACATGTAGCTTACCTAACAGGACTCTCGTGGGTACGAGATTTAATGTGTATATGATCTAAATAGAAACCGAACCGTACGTGGACATCGTATACGCATATTATGTCTACGGATCTATGTATTTATGGAGCTTCCGGGTTCCAGGGTGTCGTCACACGTGACGTAGGACAGAAACGTGAAGCAACAGCGACACCTGCTGGACACAAACACACTCAGAAAAAAAAGACAAGATAGCATGAAAAATCTAAAACACAATTGTCGGTAACGCCCTAAATCAAATGATTTAGAGAAAGGACGTGATAACCTCTGACTCATCCACATCTTTTAGTTACTGATTATTCTCATGTCATATCCAGTCTCACTGGTGGAATGTGAAATGTAAGCCTCCGCTTCTTGAGCCAGTCGATACCTCTATTTCCCTCCTAATCCTGCTTTCACATTTCTCTTTATAGTAATATACCTGTATCTTTGATAAACCGATGGCTCACAAATGCACCCATGAACCACTTGAGCTTGTTGTTACTGAGATCAATTAAAGACATTTTCATTGCTCTAATGAGCTGTAATATCAGTGTGGGCAGCAAAATCCAGTCCACAGCAAAGTGAATGCGAATGATCCTTCCTCTTATAGCTGAGTCTATAAAATGCTCTTGGTTGTGTGTACTGTACATATACTCCATTTATAGCAGCAATATATAAAACCCTGCTGAGTTGGACTGAGTTTATGAGTAAACAGTGAAATAAATTAGGGAATATGAATGATGTATGAAGCTGCCCATGTGAGACAGAAACACAAGTGATCCTTGGCCAGATCATATGCATAGCTGATACCAGAAAACAGGCTGTGAACCAGTGAGTATCTTCAAGGAAAATGTCAGCATTGGCATAATTGGAGATTCGTGTGTTTTAATTAACAGAAAATGACATGTGTTTTCTGTTTGATAGTATTATTTATGTTAATGCGTTAACTTCATCTTCAGCTGTGCGTAAGCCTGTAATCTGACAAATATGTGATGCTTTGCAAGGACACAAATTGAGGTAAATTTTTAATTATGCTTGACTGTGAATATAAAATGGCTGTCAGGATTTTATATACAAAATACATTTTTGGCAACATGCAAACACATATGAGAAATACTAATGATGTTACCATATGAGATCATAATTTATTAATTAGTTAATATTAAATAATCCTCAGATCCTCTTGTTTGCTTCTCTTTGCTGTTTGTTTTGGATCTGGACCACCTGCATTTAGTTCTCTTAGTTCTGTCATTGTTAGTCACTGAATTCTCAGTCTTTTCTGATGCATGACTGCCCTTTACACCCTCAGGCCAATTACAGCCTAAATGACACTGACCAGAGCACAGCGCCAGGTCTCATTATGGGTTCAGAGCTGTCATCAAGAAGAAAAAGGTGATTCACTCTGTTTCTAGGTGGACATAGCAAAATGTATTCATTTGAAAACGTGAAAGAAATGTAGTTCCATTATGTAAACTGCTTTATTACCTCTAAACAAAACTATAATTGGGGCAGACAGATACAACTGTGTTATTATAGTGTGTGGGTAGTGGGCTGTGCACCGGTCCTGACTGTTAAACAGTCAAGGAAAATTACCCATAATGAAAACACTGCAGAGAAATTCACCTGATCAACAAGCTTCGGAAGATGTCAAGCTCTCTTATTTGTCAGGGCACCGGCAGGTATTGACTGAATTACATTATTCAGAGCATTAATTTTCATGCGCCGAAAACAGGGCGGTGTGCCCACTAGGAGATGCTGTAAGGCCCAAGGCAAAGCACGCTGGATTCGGGCGGGCAGACCTTGGCGTGCATGGGAGGGATGCAGATTTGATAAGGATGCAATTGAAAGTATAAATAAGAGAAAGGAATGAAAAGTAAAGCAAAGCAAAGGAAATCTACAGCAACAATGAAGCTACATAGAAAACTTGGTAATAATACTGATTTTAATTTGACTGAACAGCTATTAGTGTTTAAGACTGATTATGCAATGTTCTATATCATGGATAAATGTATATGCAGGTAAATAAAGCCATATGTTAGCTTTTGCCCTTAGTCTACCTGCTTCAATAAACACCTCAACCTTTCAGCGTGGTCCTTTCTGACCTTTATCACATCATCTGCAGCGTCTTTTTGCTTCCCACTCTTCCTCTGTATCATGCTTTTGCGGCGAACACAGTTTGAATAACAACACCGGCCCTGGAATAGCGACTCGCCTCTCCTCCGTCTCCTCTCGGCCGATGCAATGCATTGTGGGCAGCGGGACTCGTCTAATAGACACACATGGTAATTACAGTTGTGGGAGGCAGCAGACAGTAGTGGTCAAGGGACAGGAGAAAACTATAAATCACAACCCCAGGTTCCGCCCTCTTGAGCATAGGCGATCACGCTCAAGCAAAAAGCAATTCTGCCAACATGTGTTTGCACATTTGTCTTCATCAGCCACTGGCTTGTTTTGGGGCCCTGCAACAGAATTTTCCCTTCCAGCAGTAATCAAACATGGGCCGGCTCCTAAGCGTTCAAGTCAAGGTCCGTTATATTAGCCTCAACAATTAGACACGCTGGAGATGCGGCAAGCGAAATCACTTTCATCAGGAGCATGAGCGGATAAAAACAATAGTTTACGAGTATTTATTTAACTGCTGACACAAAGAAGAACAAAGCTGTAAAACAGAACCTATTCAACCTTAAATCCAGCCGCAGGAAAAACAAACATTACCTGATGTCACAGCATCGCTTCCTTTTTCGGGGGCTGGTGTGCGACGCTTCCAGGAGACGAGCCTAAATCAAAGAGGTGGCAACAGCAAAGGTGTTAGAGAAGCAGTCAGTGACGCTAACTCAGAGTACAGTGTGTGTCCTCCGCTGCTTTATCCGTGCAGACAGCTGCCTGTCAGCCAGCTGGGTCCACGCGGGCGAGAGGTGTCTGCTGAGGCGCCGATGTCAGCCAGGTGGGAGCGCCCGCACTGAGCCGAGCTGAGGCGAGTCCTGCCTCGGAGCGACGCCGCTTTTTGAGCCAGGGAGCAGAGGCTGCCGGGGCGGGAGACGCGAACACGACACGAAAGCCCGGCGCAGGCACAACACATGACGGACACGGAGGCAGCCGCCGCGGCTCCCGCTCCTTCTGGAGACCCTGAGGAGAAGGGAGAAGGCAGAGATGATCCCGACTGAACCCCTCCGTAATGTGCGGTTGCAGTGTTTGGGGAGACGCGAGGAGGCTTCAAAGGAAACTTTGTCAGCCGCTCGTGGAATAATGGCCAGTTGTTAGGAGGAAAAATCCTGCCACCTGCCAGAAATCCACATGCATCTTTCAAGAGAGACCAGGGGGGTCAGGCAAGAAGACAGCTGAAAACAATAGCAGGAAATGAAGGGTGACACAAACTGAAAGGCAGACAAATAGCTGCAGGGGAGGAAGGAAGCTTGTTGATGATATAAAGGAACGCGATACAGGCTTTGGCCTCGGAAAAGCTGCCAGGCGCTTTAACAAGACTTGGCAGGTGAGTCAATAGACCGACAGGCATTAACGTCCACGTCTGAGCGACACCCGCATGCAGCGAGAGGCCGGTTTCACCCACGGATGCAGGAGACGTTGGACTCTCCGCTATTAGGAGTGAGGGTGCACGTCCCACCAGAAGCGGGTCCGATCAGCTGCGTTACAGACGGATGGCGTGAAGACGACAGGGTCCTCGCGCTGCTCTCCTCCGTCTGCAGCCGCCGGCACCGGAGGCCTCCGCTCCCCAACGCCAGCGGGACTCGTGTTCCGCCGTCACAACGCGAGCCGCTCCCTGAACTTTTAAGCACACGAACACGTGCACTTGAAGATTCAGACAGAAGCTGCATAGACAAAAGATCGGGAGGCCGTTTGGCTCAGACACAAACAGTGGTGCTTTTAGTTTTTGCCACCCTCTACTCTACGCGAGCGTCTCGCAGCGAGTCCGGTGTAAACAGGGAGCTCTGAAACCCGACGTGTCATCTCGCAGCTTCAGCAATCGATACGGCCCCGCGTTCCACCTCTAATCTGGGCACACGCGTGGAGCTGGAGCTGTCTGGGCCTGAGGAGCGCGGGGGGGGGGGCAGAAAGGAGGGGGCAGAGACGAGAGGGAGAAGGCGCCATAAACAAACAAGCAACAGACAAATCAGTAAAAGCATCTGACGAACGGCATCATCAGCGCCTCCGAGGCTCCAAAGCCGAGCGCGTGGACAGGTTTCTCCCTCTGGAGCCGCAGAAGGCAACAACTTGAAGGTATCAGTCCCCTCAGTGAACGTTAATGTGCAGTCCGGTCTCAAAATATGCCACGCGTCACACGCTGCATAGATCTCGTATCGCATTATCGGCAGGACACTGTATCTTATTCGATTTGACATCAATAATTCATCAGCGAGTATCAGCCGCCGAACACGGTCGCACTTCTTTACACTCAGGCAGAACTCATCCACCTCCCTGCTCTTCGACTCATCTACCTATCGGCTTCCCATCAGGCTCTACTGTACCTTAAATGAGTGAAGGGGCCGTTTGAAGGAGCGGAGGAAAGCAAGAGGAGACAAGGGGAAGGTTTAGAGAGAGGGAGGGAGACGAACCGGGGGGGGGGGGGGGGGGGACGCTCCACTGCCTGGCTGACAAACAGAGGGTCCCTCCAGAGCCAGATGAGAGCGAGACGAGGGGAGAAGGGAGAGGGGTGAGAGACGAAGGAGGGGAGTTTGATGTGGGCAGTCGAGCCCACCACCACCCGGCAGCCCCCGCTCGCTTCCTCTCCCCCCGCGTGAAAAATCCATGCCGGCTCTCTTAGTATTCCACCCGTCTCCCGCCAGCGCTCTGCGGAGGGGAGCGCAGACAAGTGGGCCGCTAGCGAGGCCCAGCCGGCCGTGTGTGCTGCTGGCTGGGAGCCCCCCCCCCACCCCACACCCCATCGCCCCCCCCCCCCCCCCCCCCCCCCCCCCCCATCCCCCTTCTTTTTAGGATGGAGTGTTTGCTCGGGACTGACAGGACAGACACAGTGTAGAGCCACTTGAAATCCTCCATCAGGGACCTGAGCTGGACACAGCCTTGCTCAACACCTTCCTCCTCCTCCTCCTCCTCCTCCTCCTCCTCCCTCTGCCTCCTCCTCACACCTGAGCTCCGGCGGAGTTACACTGTGCGCCGTCCTGCTCGTCTTCTCCCTCTTCCTCTAAATGCAGCTCCACCTGCGTGCAGCACGTGCACAGCTGATCAGTGCACCGGTCCTTATTGGAGCTGGAGGTGCTGTCGCGCTCAGCTCTGTTGTCGCTGTCGCCCGGACTCCGTCACCTTGAGCCCGCGTCGTCATGCTTGTGTGATCGCAGCAAAGGTCACAGACTGTAGCTATTGTCATTAGCTGTCACTCTTCCATACGCTTTCCTGCTCCCTGTCGCTCTCCTTCTTCAACCCGCTCCCTGTCACCCCCCCCCCCCTTCAGTCCTTGAACGCAGATCAAAGCGGCACTTTGAAGGTGAAGGGAGGCGAGAGGGGCTCCAACACGGGATGAAGCTGCTGCACGTCTGTGCTCATGTGTGTCTATGTGGATGAGCTGATCGCCGTCGCTCTATTGGGAGTCCGGCGCCGCCGATATAACTTCTTTCGCCTGTTTGTGCACATTCAACTCGAGCTAAAAGCCATTTGACGACAGTGTGGGAGTTTCTCACGTTCCAGCACACACACAGTGACCACATGTGGTTAATTGAAACATGTTGGAGTGGGAGGAGGGAGGGAAAGAGGAGAATGAGCAAAGAGACAGCAAACACAGGTGTGGCATTTTATCTGCTGAGGAGGTGATGGGTAATCACAGCAAACTTTAATCAGTTCAGATCAATTATTCATGGTCAGGGGCCTAGTGAGCTGATTTCTGAAATGCCCCTTCTTTCTCTATCTGACAGCCTTGTATGAATTATTCAGAGTGCATTTACACAAAGAACTCTATCTCTGATACCTGATCAGTCAGTTAGAAACATTATGCAACGGGGAATGTCAATTAGAAATAGGGAAATGAGCCTCCTGATAAAAAGCAAAACAATGCCAAGTCCAGAGAAGTGAGAGGATGATCTACAGCCTGGAAAGTTGAGGAATCCCAAACTCAACAGGGCTGCGACATTAGCAGTGTTCTCATCTAAGTCAAGTTAGTTCCGCCCCATGCGTCCACTCATCATCCATCAGTCTATCTACTTGTTAAATGAACTCCACCTACACGGCTTCCAAGCAGGGAGTCAGCCAAGCTCCATTATCAAGCTTTAATCATGTCCCTCGCAGCTCCGTCCTCCTACTCAGACCGACGCTGCTGCTGCTGAAGTCTCACCCTCGTCAAACGAGGCTCGGCCCTCGTCCGCTCTGGTTCTGGTGGAACGGGCCGGCCAACTAGCGCCGCGGTGGTTCTGACGACCCCGTGGTCAGCCTGAGAACGTGCTGCAGGAGAGGAGGCCGGTCGGAGACATGAGAGAGTGTAATTCTTCCCCGGCCCGATTCATCCAACTGTCACTGACAGCCGCTGACCAAAAACATCACTCTCAATAATTCAGAGGGATTTCTCTGCTCCCCTCTCCCCCTTCACCTGCCCTTGGAACACATTCCCACCCCACAAGGTCACGCCGGATGCCCAAGGACACCATACGCCCTGTGTAAATGCGGTTAGAATGGACATGACAACAGGTTAGAGGGAGGCATTGTTCTTTCCTCCCGGAGCATCTCACCAGCCGGACTAATAGGCTATCACAACTGACATCGCCATGGGAACGTCCCTCCGCATCACTTACACACTGTTCACTGCTGGCTGCTTACATTCCATTAATACCCCCCTGTTCTACGGAGACGACATGAAGTCATCTGCACTGTATCTCCTGCGTTTCTGTGTCCTGGGTTTTTAAACAGGAGACGTGCAGGTTTATGAGTGAGTGTCAGCACGAGGACGATGCGTTAACTACAATTTCTTTACACGAGGCAAAAATACAGAGCTGAACAACGGATTTAAATGGCTCCAATAAATATATCACTCCTCCGGCAGCGCGCGTGCTGGTCGGCATTGCCGGACAGTCCATTCATCCTCGTCATGTTGCTGTCGGAGCCGCGCTGCAGACGAGTGATGACCACTCTTGTCAGACCAAGCAGTCTGTCTCCCTCTGAGTGATAGAAACGTAGACTGTGTCTGTAAGGAAGGACGGATCAATTTCTTTCACTCTGTCCTTTACGACTCTGCGCTTTTCTCGACAAACCTTAAAAATTCACCGTAATCTCCCCCTCTGTCTCTGAAACAGACCATTTGGCTGCTTTTCATCACTATGTGGATCTTAATCCGCATCTTTCTTGCATTTGTGGGTTGCCTGCTCTGACATCCGCCCACGCTTATGTCACTTCTTGACCTTTTCTGTGTGTGTGTGTGTGTGTGTGTGTGTGTGTCCGTCACCTCTTTTGTGTGTGACTGCTGGTTTCAGTGATCATGTGTAGGACGTGTGTTTATTTCACGGCGCGGCATGGGACGGAACCGCTACCGACTTGGGGACGCTCCGAAAATGTCACTGTTTGGTTGTGCTCCGCTTTATGACACAGTTTATACAGCGCCGGAGATTTCCCTCCCCCGGCGTGGCCTCCTGCTTTGTCTGCCTGGAATCAGGAATGGTAAATAAGTGGTAATGGGAGTGAATGGGAGGGGAAGTCAGCCGACGTCTTTCTGTCATCACTTTAGAAGGTTGCGACCCCAAAGCACGGAGGCGCAGAGCTGCTAAATTATTCAGGCTGTGTCTCGAGCCCAGATCTCCCGAGAAGACGGGCCTGTGATTGCTGGGAGCCGACTGACTGACATTTGCACATGAAAATCGCCTCTGTTTCCCCCCAAACACCCATTCCGCTCAAAGAAAACAGCAGAGGGGGCTGTGGGTTGAGGCGGTACCGGTGAGCGCTGGTGGAGGGTGGCGTAATTAGAAGAACACCGCTGCCACAAAGCCTCAACGCGCAGCAGCTGCAGGCGCAGTGAACAGTGTGTGTAACTCCAGAAGAAAAGCAAAACAGGAGAACAGAGAAGTTGTGCCGTGTGACGAAACTGCGAATGGAGGTAAATTAATATCATAAAAGCGTCAATATGATGCGCATAAATGCAACGTGAAACCTGGAGTGGCAGAGCGGGACCTGAGGGACTCGCTGAGTCATAAATCATCCTTCTGAGTGGGGTCAAGGGCCATTTGACTGAGACATGAGCAGAAATGTGATTTTAGTTGTGGGAATATTTTGTTACCAAAATTGCAATAATATTGTGTGCGTGTCGCTGCATGCATATCGATTAAATGCCAGCATTTCTAGTATGTGGATATTAAAGATGGTCGGGATTAACCCTAAAAACAATCGTTGAGCTCCAAGAGGCCTTTGCACGAGTGGCTGAGCATCTTTATAATGATGCATTACGTCGTCCGGGGTCTGCCAATGTTGCAAGAGCAGCAGATAAAATCATCAGTATTCTGTAATTGCAAACTGAGGCTTGTTTTATTATAATTTATTAATATTTATTAAATTGTTACCAAAACAGGCAGCACAGTACAAGTAATTATATAGTTCTGTTATTTGGCCAATTAAAGATGGAGTGTTGATTAATAAGGCTTGAGAGAGCAGGAGTGTGTGTGTGTGTGTGTGTGTGTGTGTGTGTGTGTGTGTGTGTGTGTGTGTGTGTGTGTGTGTGTGTGTGTGTGTGTGTGTGTGTGTGTGAGTGAGAGTGAAGGCTGGGGGGGGGGGTGGGGGGGGGGGAGGGGAAGGGGATAACTGGCCCTGCTGGGAGGGAGGGAGGGAGTGGGGTTGGAGGAGGAGGAGAACGCAGCTAAAGCGGAGGAAAGGCGAGAGCGAGGGAGAGAAGGTGGAGCGTCGGACAGATGACAAATTGTGATTAATAAATGTGGTTCAGGACGGCAGAGTGGAGGGCTGTTATTAATAGGGAGAATTAGAGCGGCTGTGCAACTCAATCTGCACGCTGTCACTCTGCATCAGGCCCCATAATCAGAGCCTAATGAAACCGCGCGACGCCAGGATGTAGACACGTCCCGTCCACGCCTCAGCTGTAGAGATGCTCAGGTATGTCAGGGAGGACCGCGC